>NC_135803.1:99116705-99419616 GCF_964213995.1 Mustelus asterias | reverse complement strand
CCACAGCAATCGGTATTGGGACCTCTGTTGTCTGTAATATATGTAAATGATTTGGAGGAGAACGTAGGTGATCTGATTTGTAAGTTTGCGGACAACACAAAGGTTGGGGGGAGCTGCGGATAGCAAGGAGGATTGTCAGAGAATACAGCGCGATATAGCCTGGAGACTTGTGCGGAGAAATGGCAGATGGAATTTAATCCGGACAAATGTGAGGTGATGCTTTTAGGAAGGTTTAATATAGGAGGGAAGTACATAGTAAATGTCAGAACCTTTAGAAACATTAACATACAGAGGGATCTAGGCATACAGGTCCACAGTTCCCTGAAAGTGGATAACGTGGTCAAGAAGGGGTATGGCATACTTGCCTTCATCAGTCGGGGCATAGCATATAAAAATTGGAAAGTCACGTTGCAGCTGTATAGAACTTAGGCTACATTGGAATATTGCATACAGTTCTGGTTGCCACACTATCAGAAAGATGTGGAGACTGGAGAGGATATAGAAAAGGTTTACCAATATGTTGCCTGGTTTGGAGGGTATTAATTATGAGGAGAGATTGGACAAACTTGGTTTGTTTTCAGTGGAATGTCAGAGGCTGAGGGGCGACTTGATAGAATGGATAGTCGGAATCTTTTTTCCAGGCTAGAAATGTCAATTATTAAAGGACATAGGTTTAAAGGAGATGTGAGAGGCAGGTTTTTTTACACAGAGGGTGGTAAGTGCCTGGAATTTACTACCAGAGGAGGTAATAGAAGCAGATACAATATTAATATTTAAGAGGCATCTCGACAGATATATGAATAGGCAAGGAGTAGAAGGATACGCACTGCGTAGAGGCAAAAAGTTTTTAGTTTAGAAAGGTGTCATGTGTCGGCGCAGGCTTGGTGGGCCAAAGGGCCTGTTCCTATGCTCTACTGTTTGTTCTTTGATGTGTTAGAGGGAACAGAGTCACAAGCTGAAGGAAGGGGATTTAATCGGCCTGAGCTCCAGTCCCTGTTGTGCACAGTTCCTGCTTCGGAGTCTTTTCCCCCTTAAGCCCCGATCCATCATCTCTCATCATCATCTGGCGCATCTTATTCACATTAACTCCTCAACTGCTTTCTGTCTTCCCCTAGCTTCACCCTCTCAGACCTGCCTCCCACTGCCCCTCTCCTTTTACTCCCTATTGAACATTCCTGCCTGTTAATCCATCCCATTCCAGACAGATTTCTGAAAAGAACTCCATTAAGATCCCACAATTACACAAGGAACTGGCAGCAGGAACCTCCGGAGGAACATCTGAGTGGCTATCCTTTGATTGATACAAGCCAGGGTGACTCCTCGGAGGCAATGCAGTGTTGCTATATGTGATCTTAGGACAATCAGGAAGGGCAGTGGTAATAATGTCTCGTTACTATCCAGTGACACCTCCACCAAGAGATGAAAGGCAGATGTCTAACCCACCATGTTCATGCTTTGGGGGAAGAAAAGGGAAAAATTGTATTCCATATCCTTGGGACATTCCAGTGTCCCACTCACTATGAAAGCCCTGAGTGGTAATGGTTTCAAAAGGTTGTGGGTTCAAACCCAGTCCATGGGTTGAGCACAAACCTAGGCAGACACTTCAGTACGGTAGGAAAGTAGCACCGCATGTTTGGAGGTGCCATCTTTCAGAAGAGCTAAAAACCAACATATTCAAGTGGGCACAGAAGAGTGGCGGAAGCAGCCTCATAGAATTCTAGAGTGAGACAGCAGAAGGAGGTTATTCAGCCCATCAGAGTAACATTCACAGGGGATTAGATATATCCATGAAAAATAAACATTTGCAGGACTATGGGGGACTGGGAACTAGGGACTAATTGGATTAGCTGAATGACCTCCTAAGTTGTAAGACTCTTTGTTGAATCACTTTGTATTGGGAGGGACAAATATCTTGAAGGAATCTTGATAAATCTTATATAATGGTGATTTCTGCAGACATGATGTGGAGATGCCGGCGTTGGACTGGGGTAAACACAGTAAGAAGTTTAACAACACCAGGTTAAAGTCCAACAGGTTTATTTGGTAGCAAAAGCCACACAAGCTTTCGGAGCCTTAAGCCCCTTCTTCAGGTGAGTGGGAATTCTGTTCACAAACAGGGCATATAAAGACACAAACTCAATTTACATGAATAATGGTTGGAATGCGAATACTTACAGCTAATCAAGCCTTTAAGATACAAACAATGTGAGTGGAGAGAGCATCAAGACAGGCTAAAGAGATGTGTATTGTCTCCAGACAGGACAGCCAGTGAAACTCTGCAGGTCCAGGCAAGCTGTGGGGATTACAAATAGTGTGACATGAACCCAATACCCCGGTTGAGGCAGTCCTCATGTGTGTGGAACTTGGCTATCAGTTTCTGCTCAGCGACTCTGCGCCGTCGTGTGTCGTGAAGGCCGCTTTGGAGAACGCTTACCCGAATATCAGAGGCCGAATGCCCGTGACTGCTGAAGTGCTCCCCAACAGGAAGAGAACAGTCTTGCCTGATGATTGTCGAGCGGTGTTCATTCATCCGTTGTTGCAGCGTCTGCATGGTCTCCCCAATGTACCATGCCTCGGGACATCCTTTCTTGCAGCGTATCAGGTAGACAACGTTGGCCGAGTTGCAAGAGTATGTACCGTGTGCCTGGTGGATGGCGTTCTCGCGTGAGATGATGGCATCTGTGTCGATGATCCGGCATGTCTTGCAGAGGTTGCTGTGGCAGGGTTGTGTGGTCACTGTTCTCCTGAAGGCTGGGTAGTTTGCTGCGGACAATGGTCTGTTTGAGGTTGTGCGGTTGTTTGAAGGCAAGAAGTGGGGGTGTGGGGATGGCCTTGGGGAGATGTTCGTCTTCATCAATGACATGTTGAAGGCTCTGGAGGAGATGCCGTAGCTTCTCCGTTCCGGGAAAGTACTGGACGACGAAGGTTCGAAGTACTCGATCGATGAGTCGAGCGCCATATCCTGTTCTTATGAGGGCATCTTTCAGCGTCTGGAGGTGCCTGTTGCGATCCTCCTCATCCGAGCAGATCCTGTGTATTCGGAGGGCTTGTCCGTAGGGGATGGCTTCTTTAACGTGTTTAGGGTGGAAGCTGGAGAAGTGGAGCATCGTGAGGTTATCCGTGGGCTTGCGGTATAGTGAGGTGCTGAGATGACCGTCCTTAATGGAGATGCGTGTGTCCAAGAATGCAACCGATCTCTGGAGATCGCAACAGACACCTCCAGACGCTGAAAGATGCCCTCATAAGAACAGGATATGGCGCTCGACTCATCGATCGACAGTTCCGACGCGCCACAGCGAAAAACCGCACCAACCTCCTCAGAAGATAAACACGGGACACGGTGGACAGAGTACCCTTCGTCGTCCAGTACTTCCCCGGAGCGGAGAAGCTACCGCATCTCCTCCGGAGCCTTCAACATGTCATTGATGAAGATGAATATCTCGCCAAGGCCACCCCCACACCCCCACTTCTTGCCTTCAAACAACCGCACAACCTCAAACAGACCATTGTCCCCAGCAAACTACCCAGCCTTCAGGAGAACAGTGACCACGACACCACACAACCCTGCCACAGCAACCTCTGCAAGACGTGCCGGATCATCTACACAGATGCCCTCATCTCACGTGAGAACACCATCCACCAGGTACACGGTACATACTCTTGCACCTCGGCCAACGTTGTCTACCTGATACGCTGCAGGAAAGGATGTCCCGAGGCATGGTACATTGGGGAAACCATGCAGACGCTGCGACTACGGATGAGTGAACACTGCTCGACAATCACCAGGCAAGACTGTTCTCTTCCTGTTGGGGAGCACTTCAGCGGTCACGGGCATTCGGCCTCTGATATTCGGGTAAGCGTTCCCCAAGGCGGCCTTCATGACACACGACGGCACAGAGTCGCTGAGCAGAAACTGATAGCCAAGTTCCGCACACATGAGGACTGCCTCAACCGGGATATTGGGTTCATGTCACACTATTTGTAATCCCCACAGCTTGCCTGGACCTGCAGAGTCTCACTGGCTGTCCTGTCTGGAGACAATACATATCTCTTTAGCCTGTCTTGATGCTCTCTCCACTCACATTGTTTGTATCTTAAAGACTTGATTAGCTGTAAGTATTCGCATTCCAACCATTATTCATGTAAATTGAGTTTGTGTCTTTATATGCCCTGTTTGTGAACAGAATTCCCACTCACCTGAAGAAGGGGCTTAAGGCTCCGAAAGCTTGTGTGGCTTTTGCTACCAAATAAACCTGTTGGACTTTAACCTGGTGTTGTTAAACTTCTTACTGGATTTCTGCAGCGCCAGGGGCTTCAGAAATGTAATTCAGGGAGTGGGTTATACTCTGGCCTTTCATCAACTAGATTAGGTTCAAATCCTAACTCCCACTCAGGATGCAAGCTTCCTCTGTCGGTAGATTATAAGGGCTCCATGTGAAATGAGTTATTGGGGAGGGCGAGGGCAGGGACAACAGAAATTTTGGTGCTCATTTGCAGCCTTTTCTGAAAGGCCACTGGAGTGCAAACAAAAAAAAAATCACACTGGTGAGTAAGAAGCACTCTTCTGAGGTTGCGGTCCGGACATTTAATTGGAAGTGTAGGATACAGTGACTGTATGGGTGTGCCTTGTATGGCAGGAGCTCTGGGAGTGGGCTAAACATCCTTTGCCTTCCTGAGAAAAGATTCCACTAAAAATGTCCTGGTCATTTCACTTAATCTGTCTGTATTTTTTTCATAGGTTTCTGTAATTAATACAGTGGATACGTCCCATGAGGATATGATTGTAAGTGGATCAGCCATTATTATTACAGTATGAATTCTCAAAGAATTGCAATTTGCTTAAATTGCTACCATCAAAAATATTTAGAGATTGATTCACTTTATAGGGAATGTAGTTCAGTCTGAATCTGGAGGTTTTTATTAAGATACATTTGTATGTCTATGTGAATGTTTGAAACTGCATTGGTAAAGGCTAAGGGAGTGGAAAGCTGAATGTTAGGAAATTCCTTAATGGTTCTGATCCTACACTGCAGAGCAAAGTCCTTCAGCAGTAAAACTGTTCATGAGTATGTGTCCTGGGCAGTCTAGTACCTTATCTGTGAGTATTTAAAAGGACTGTGCATAGGAAGCTTTATCCTGTATTTGACACAGGAGTATTTAAAGGAACAGTGTGAAGGAAGTTTTACTCTGTATCCAATCCTCATGGTAAAGATTCATGGTATAGGGATAACATATTAGCATGGATAGAAGATTGGCTGGCTAATGAAGGAACATGATGAAGGCCTGATGAAGGAGCAGCGCTCCGAAAGCTAGTGGCTTGTGCTACTAAATAAACCTGTTGGACTTTAACCTGGTGTTGTGAGACTTCTTACTATGGCTAACAAGAAGCAGGGAGTAGGCATCAAGGGGCCTTTTTCAAGTTGGCAAGAGTAGCATGAATGGTGTACCACAGGGATCAGTGCTGACACCTCAACTGTTTACAATTATATAAATGACTTAGATTGAAGGGATGGTTGCCATGTTTACTGATGACACAAAGGTAGTTAGGAATGTAAATTATGAAGAGGACATAAGGAGACTACAAAGAGATATAGATAGGTTAAGTGATTGGGCAAAGATCTGGCAAATGGAGTAAAATGTGGGAAAATGTGAAATTGTCCGTTTTGACAGGAAGAATAAAAAAATATTATCTAAATGGTGAGAGATTGCAGAGTTCTGAGATGCAGAGGGATCTGGGTGTCTTACTGCATGAATCACAGACAACAATTAGGAAAGCTAATAAAATGCTATCATTTATTGCGAGGGGAATTGATTACCAAAGTAGGGGGAATTATGCTTCAGCGATACAGGCCACATCTGGGGCACTGTGTACAGTATTGGTCACCTTATTTAAGAATGGATGTAAATAGGTTGGAAGCAGTTCAGAGAAGATTTACCAGACCAGAATGGGCAGGTTATCTTATGAGGACAGTTTGGACAGGCTAGGCTTGTATCCACTGGAGTTTAGAAGAGTAAGAGGTGACTTGATTGGAACATACAGGATCCTGAAGGGTGTTAACAGGGTGGATGCGGAGAGGATGTTTCCTCTTGTATGAGAATCAAGAACTAGGGGTCAGTGTTTAAAAATAAGGGGTCACCCATTTAAAACTAAGATGAGAGAATTTTCTTTCACTCAGAGGGCCATGAGTCCTGAAAGGCAGTGGAAACAAATCCTTTGAATGTTTTTAAGGCGGAGGTGGATAGATTCTTGATTAACAAGGGGTGATAGATTATCGGAGTAGGTGGAAGTAGATTTGAGGTTACTATCAGATCAGCCATGATCTTATTAAATAGCGGATCATGCTTGAGGGGCTAAATGGCCTACTGCTGTTGTTTTTTTGTAGTTTATCTGCTTCACCTGAGGAATGCTTGATGCTAATATGGGCAGGAAAAGTGGAACATTATTCCAATTTCACTAGGTACCCTCCTCTGGAAGTTCACAAAAACTTCCATATTTGGGGAAAACACAAAAATGGGACGAAACCACCACAAAAGAACATGTACACAAGTAATAAATAAATAGATGTCTTCAAGTGAGTCATGGCCATGAGACTGCAATCTAATCGGGTTTCAGGTTGCTGTAAACTCCTTGAACTTTGCTTGTACAAGCTCATCTCATCACAGCTTGTTAAGTGGAAGAGGGTGCTGATTGGTTCTCAATTCTCTTATGCAGTGTAAATTGTTCTTCTCTTTGAGACCTGCTGTCCTGATGAGTGCAAGATGCAAAGCTTTAATAGCATGTCTCTTTTTTCAGCTGTCCTCAGGTTCTACACTACCAAGTGAACTAATGAAGGTGTGGTTCAGTGTTCTACACTGCACCTTGCAACCACTCAACACTTCAGCTATTTGAATGGCCAGTGCAGCATACCTCAAAGTGACATCACTTCGCAATTCAAATAGTGATTGGGTGATTTTTTTGTTGCAATTTAATTTTTTTTGTTAGATGATTTGTAACCTGAAAATTAGTAAGAATGAAGTCGACTAACCTTTGAAATTTGTTATAATTCGCATGGCGAAACTCTTGAAATTGATGATGGAAATGGATCAGGTGATAACTAACTGTGGAGAATATTAGCTTGATAAATTTTGCGTATATTAACTATATTACTGTAGCTTAATGAACAGATCATTGTGCAATTTGAACTTGCTGTATTTATGCCCCTATCATGAAAGCTTCAGCGTAGATATGTTGTCCTTTAAGAGTTTTTGAACCATCTACTTCACAGGTCACAGGTAGTGCTTATCACTCCCTGCATCAACCAGTTAAAGCATTCCTGGGGGAGGCCTGGATTCCCTTTGCAGATTGTAACTGGCAGCTGAATCTCAGGGAAATAGAGCATTTGGGGCTGACACTTGTTTCTGTCACTTAAACCCAACTACACTTAAGCCCACGCTGCAATTATTTCTAATAGCTGGCTGTCCATTGCACATCCCACAAACTGCAATGCAGTTTGTCTCATTTTTGCGCATCACAGTACAGGCTCTCACTTTGCAAGAGGAACTACTCAGTAATAATTTTTAGTTTCACCAGTATATTAAATAAGGGAATCGGGTAGTTGGAGCAGTGCTGCATTGATGGAAAGTGGGCACAGGTAAATTCAGTAATTTTGGAAAGGGGAGGGAGGTCGATAAGCAAATATAATTGCATTCTGTAATTTTGAAAGACTTGTAACAAAAATTTTCATAGCACTCATTCAAGTTGACTTGATTGAAGCATGTATCTAAGACCCTGAATGGTTTTGACAAAGTGGATGCAGAATTGATGTTCCCTTTGTGGGTGAGTCCAAAACTAGAACATAGAACATTACAGCGCAGTACAGGCCCTTCGGCCCTCGATGTTGCGCCGACCAGTGGAACCAATCTAAAGCCCCTCTAATCTACACTATTCCAATATCATCCATATGTTTATCCAATAACCATTTGAATGCTCTTAATGTTGACGAGTCCAAAACTAGGGGGCATTGTTTAAAGTAAGGGGTCACCCTTTTAGGACAGAGATGAGGAACTATTTTTCTCTGAAGGTTTTGCAACTTTGGAACTCTTTGCCTCAGAAGGCAGTGACTGGGTCATTGAATATTTTTAAGATGGTGGTAGGTAGATTCTTGTTAGGCAAAGGAGTCAAAGGTTATCAAGGGGTAGATGGGAATGTGGAATTATAAACACAAACACATGTTATTGAATGGTAGAGCAGACTTGAAGGGCCGAATGGGCTACTACTACTTATTTCTTACTTATACTAGAAAGTAGATGCCTGTGTGCAAGATATATGCTGGAATGTACTGGAGATTTTTCCAATGGTTTATCCATGGAATACTGGTCGCTCAGGAATGATGTGCAGGCTGCGCTGTAATCAGTGATTCCTTTTTCTAATAGCTTTTTGCAGTAGAAAGGAATATTCTTTTCTGCTTCTAGTACTGATCTAAATTCATGACCCATTGTTAGCAATTCCCCAACTAGGGAGAGTCAGATAAATGTTTTTAAACCCTTTTGAACATTTCTACAAGATTTCATCTTGATCTTCTGTACTCCCATAAATAGAGCCTTTGGTGTCCAAGTCTGTTATAAGAACCTGTATTTTCTCATGCCTGTTATCCTTGAAAATAAATGCAAAAGTTAGGAGCTAAAAATACTTCTGATTGTGACCACCAGTTTCCCTCTTGTTCCTGGCACTGGGCAGTGCTGACAAAATCACACTTTCACCCATCTTTTGTTGCTCTGTGGTTACTGTGATGTGGGAAATGAGATATTTTGATGTGTTTTTTAAAAGTTTTCATGCCTTACCCCTCCTTTCTAAGAGGATTACAGCCTGTTCTGGGAAATGGTTCCAGAAACACTGGCCGCCATTGGGTACCTGACCTGAAGGACCATACTCCAGCTGTAAACCCAACCAGATCACAATCTCACCCAGCATCTACACCAAAGCATTTCGAGGAAATGTCACTGGTTAGCTACCAGGTTCTGGTACCCTGGCTGCTTAATTCCCACACCTCCACTACTTTCCTTTTTTTGGTAATGTACCCTATAGGATAGCAGCAAGGACTAGACAGACTTTTGGGAGAAAAGCTCTTTGAACCAAAGATCAACAATTTTTTTTTAGAAACTACTGAAATCATATTTATGCTCCATGAAAATCATTTCCTGATGAAGCAGAGTCAGCATTGTTGAATCATAGAATCATACAGCCCATCGAGTCCACACCAACATATTAGAAACACCTGAACTTCCACTTAATCCCATCTGCCAGCACTTGGCCCATAGCCCTGAATGTTATGATTTGCCAAGTGCTCGTCCGGATACTTTTTTAAAAGGATGTGAGGCAACCTGCCTCCACTATCCTCCCAGACAGCACATTCCAGACTGTCACCACCCTCTGGGTAAAAAAGCTTTTCCTCACGTTCCCCCTCTCCCTAAACCTCTTGCCCCTCACCTTGAACCTATGTCCTCTCGTGACTGACCCTTCATTTGAAAAACAGCTGCAACGTATCCATTCTGTCCATGTCTCTCATGACCCTCGATCAGGTCACCCCTCAGTCTTCGCTGCATCAACGAAAACAACCCAAGCCTACGCAATCTCTCTTCATAACTTAAATGTTCCATCCCAGTTCCATGGAAGGGAAATTCTTTTTACAAATCTGCTGGAGTTTTATGAGGATGTTACCAGCAGGATGGTTAAAGAAATGCAATTTGGATTTTTAATGGTGTTCGATAAGAGGCTACACAAAAGGTTGTTCCACAAGATAAGGGTTCATTGGGTTGGGGCTCATAAGTTAGTACGGATAAAGGATTGATTAAAGAACAAAAACAATAAGCAGGTCATTTTCAGGTTGGCAGTAGTTAGTTATCAATGGGGTGCTGCAACGATCAATGCTGAAGGCTTAGCTATTTACAATCTATATTTATGACTTAAACAGAGGTGGGGTTCTGTCACCCCCCCACCATTTGTTGAATACTCAGTACTGGTTAGGATCCCATATGCCTCATCACAATGCAATGATATTATTAAAACTATATTTTAAAAAGTGCAAAATCTTTGAGGGAGAAGTTTTTTAAAAAGTTAGTTTAATGAATTTGACATACAGACTGCAGAGCTGGTATCTCGGGGTGAGCATTACGTACCTACTCAAACTGCTTTCATCTATAGTGAATGTAATCCTGATTTTCTTATTGAAATGCCAACACAGCAGGATTTTTTTCCTATTATTTGTCTTTCCCTTTGAAATCCTCTGTCCTTCACCGCTGATTCTGTGTGTTCTCCAGATGGGACAGGCAGTCCGATCCTTTTCCCACTCCCTCCATTAAACATCCCACTACACTTCACTCTCATATTACAAATTAAAAATGTATAGACCACATCTTTCTCTGAAGGAATGCTTGGCACCTGCTTCCTGATCGCATTTCCTGGTCTGTCATAATTTCACTGGAAACTGAAAAAAAACTACTTGTTTAAAAGAAAGCTTGCATTTATATTGTAATTTTCATGCCTAAAGCCCTTTGCAGCCAGTGAAATACATTTGAAGTGTGGTCACTTTTATAATGTAGGAAACGCCATCTTGTACATGGCAAGATCCCACAAACAGCAATAAAATAAATGACCAGATAATCTGTTTTAGTGGTAGTGGTTGACAGATAAATATTGACCAGGACACCAAGGATAACCCCCTGCCGTTATTTGAATAGTGCCGTGGGATCTTTTACACCCACCTGAGAGAGCAGAGTTCAGGGAGGAATCTGGAAAAATGAATGCCAAGGATCATATTAGTGAAATGACCTAAAGTTAGATCAAAGTGCTATGTCTTAAAGAGGGTCTCAAAGGAGATAGGGGAGGGAGTTCCAGTTCAGTAGGACCTAGAGACTGAAGATATAGCTCCAATGGAGTGAAGAAAGTGGTGCTTGGTGATGCAGTCCAAGGAACAGAGATTTTGAAGGGAGCTGTAAGGCTGAAGGAGTTAGTAACGAGGGGGGAAGCAGGACCATGGAGGGCTTTATACACAAGAATGAGAATTAGAATTTTAGGTGTTAAGGTCCAATCTCCATTGCAGTTGATGAAGACAGGACTGGTTGTCCAGTGACACTTAATACACAATAGAATCATAGAAACCAGGACCAGAGCAACAGAGTTTTGGGTGAACCAAAGTTACAGAATGTGAAATGGAAGGTTGGTGAGCATTGAAACAGTTGACTATGGAGGTGACAAAGGCACTTTAGCAGCATGTGGATCATTTTAAGGAGGGAGACAGAGCTGGTCTTTGTGTTGGAGAGAATATGGGATTGGAATCTGCTTGGGTTGAACAAGGCCGAGGTTGTGAACAAACTGTTTTGGCTTGTGACAGTGGTCAGGGAGGGTGACATGGTGATGGTGCAAATTTGTAACTAGAGATGATGGTTTTGCTCTTCACGTTGTTGAGCTGGAGACCAATCATTGTTAAAATCTCTGTGTCGATGGAGGAGTGACTCGGAGACCCTTTGGCTATGTAATATCAAATCCAGAGGATGGCAGTGTTGATCAGGTAAAACATCAGGATAGGGAGGCTGAGTGCTGTCTGTATCATACACTATAGGTTTCTCTGCTATTGAGCTGTTTGTTGCCCGTGTATCAAAATTGGATAAGAATACAAATTAACATGTGCTGTATCATTGTTGATCAGTAAAGGTTATTTACACTTCAAATAAAATTGATTCATTCAGGTTAACTACAAATCAAAGAGCATTGTGAAATGGAATCAAGGGCGTGTAGATTAAAATGCAGAGAGAAGTTGAGCCCATCAATTCTCAGCAATGTTCAGGATTAGCTAATCATCAGCAGCGTGACTGTCGCTGTGCAGAATTTAGCTGATTACATTTACCAGGTTGCACTGACAGCTTGCTCCTCTTTTTGTTCCACCGATCACATCCTTCTAATCATCAAGCTTCAAAGGCTTCATTAAGTGGCTTCCTGTTCAAGTTGCACCTTCGAATCCATGCAAATAACTTACTGCGTGGAATATGGCTTTTATATCCTTTCATATTTCCCTCTCTGCACTATTGCCTCACTGGTAATAGCATTAGCTTTGCACTAAAGCCAGACGTATCGCAAGAGCCCTGATTTGATCCTGGTCTTGCCGGCTTAGCAATCCCTAGGGTACCATTTAAGACACTTCAGTTGGTCTCAGCCACTCTTGGATATAGAACGGGATCAAGAACAAGGGACAGTATTCACCGAAGATCCAATGATAGGAAATGCTGTTTGTGGGGGTGGAGGTAGGGATGTTTGATAGGATCAAGCTGGTCTGCCATGCCTTATACAGTCGAATATTCTGCTGACATTGCCATATGGGGCTGAGGTACTGAAGACCAACTGGAAGGTGATATGTATCCCAACCTGAGCCAGTAAGGAAATGAACAACAAAAGCCTAGCTCATCATCTATTTCAAGTTCCAGTCAATTAGCTGTCTGTTAAAGGTTGATGTGCTTTGCGAAGGTAGCTAAGGAAATGCTGATGTGCTGACCTACCTACTCTAGGTACCGGCTCCAACCTCTGTAGCTAAGAGCTTGAAAATAGCTGCTTCATATTCTTGTTGGATATTTCTGATATGCCTCCATCTAGATAACTGCAAATATCACTACAAGGGATCTTTGGGTTATTAAAATTCATAATGAAAATGTTTGTTTTGACAACAGCTACTGGTGTAATTTGAGCAGTGGCAGCATGCAGTGTAAGTTTACTCATGCTTTCCCCCACCTATTCCCATGCAGCATGATGCGCAGATGGATTACTACGGCACCCGTCTTGCAACCTGCTCCTCAGACCGTTCTGTGAAGATATTTGATGTTAAAAATGGAGGTCAGATCCTTGTTGCTGACCTGAGGGGGTAAGTGGAAAGTTTTGATTATCAAGAGGTCTTCTTCCCCTCGAGGTGTTAACATGTGTTCAACTTTGTTGACAGCATTCAGCCACACACTTCCTTTTCTGAAAAACTAAAACACCATTCATTTCCCTTTATTCCAGATAGATTTGGCCATTCCTCAACTCAAATTTATTTCATACAACAATAATAACTTTTATTTGTGTAGTAATAAAATGTCCCAAAGACACTTAACAGGAGCATTAAAAGGAAAATCTAACACCTCGTCACTTAAGGAGATAATAGGGAAGATGGCCAAATATCTGTTGAAAGGGTTAGGTTTTGAAGAGCATCTTTTAGGGGGAAAGAGAGGAGAAGAGGTTTAGGAAGAAAATTCCAGAACTTAGATCTTTGGCACCTGAGGGGATGGCCACCTATGGTGGAACAAGTAAATTAGGGTTGCTGATGAGATATAGAGGATACATCTGAGGATTGTGTCGCTGGAGGAGATTACAGGTAGGTGGGGTGAAGGGCGTAGAGAGATTTGAAAACATGGATAAGAATTTTAATATTGAGGCATTGCTTAGCAGGGAAACTTTGTAAGTCAGCGAGCAACAGGATAATGAGTAAATAAGACTTAGTGTGAGAAAGGACACAGGCAGCAGAATTTTGGATTATCTCAAGTTAATGGCAGGTTGAATATAGGAAGCAGCCAGGAATGCGTTGGAATAGAGGTAACAAAGACATGGATGAGGGCTTCAGAAGCCGATGAGCTGAGTCAGGTGACGTTAGAGTTGGAACTAGATGGTCTTAATGTGCAGCCTGTGGTTGACTCTTAATGGCCTCTGAAGAGTCACTTAGTTATAAAATCAATTGCTTTCAAGAAAGCTCACTATTGCCTTCTTGGGACAACAATTGGTGTGGACTTGCCTGTGGTGCCCATGCCCTAAGATCCTTCCCCTCCCTCCTGGGATACTGTGGTGAATGAAATTTGTAATTTCAAACTATTTGGTGAGCATGAAATAAGTACAAGAAACTGTCTAATTTATAGCTTCAGCATCGGTAAGAAGTGAATGATGAGAATTGTTTAGTTCACATTGTCTAGTGAGCATTCCTGTAATCCCTCCTTGTTCCTCTTCTTCTTGCATGCCCTCTGCTAAAGGGCATAATCTTTTTTTTTCAAAGTATAAACTGCCACAGCTTTGCGTCACAATTTATAGTGAGACTTCGGGCAGCAAGAAATAGTCCTCCTGCAAAAGGAGTTAAATTGTGCAGACTGGCAGTGATATCTGTGTGGGTTTGATTCTGATTAAATATCAGGTGGAACAACTTGGTCCTCTGCCATCTGATGCTGTTGTCATTTGATTCTCATTTGATGCACACCTGGAGGTCACAGGAGATGTTTCCCCCCCAAAGCTATGTTGAAATATCTGATCCAATGACTAGTGTTCAGTTTCGGAATCTATGTAACCTGCCTGTTTCTAAACACAGGTCTGTGTCATGCCACTTTGTGTTCGAGGCTCTTTGGACAGTTGAACTCTTTATTTAAGTTTTATTTCAAAAGTTTATTTATTAATGTCACAAGTAGGCTTACATTAACGCTGCAATGAAGTTACTGTGAAAATTCCCCCAGTCGCTACACTCCAGCACCTGTTCGGGTACACTGAGGGAGAATTTAGCATGGCCAATCCACCTAACCAGCACGTCTTTTGGACTGAGAGAGGAAACTGGAGCACGCGGAGGAAACCCACGCAGACACGGGGAGAATGTGCAGACTCTGCACAGACAGTGATCCAAGCCAGGAATCAAATCTGGGTCCCTGGTGCTGTGAGGCAGCAGTGCTAGTCACTGTGCCACTCTTGCCTTTTTGTTGGGGCCATCAGCAAGCTGCTTACATTGGAATGATGAGAATCAAATGACAACAGCATCAGATGGCCGAAGACCAAGTTGTTCCACCTGATATTTAATCAGAATCAAACCCACACAGATACCACTGCCAGTCTGCACAATTTAACTCCTTTTGCAGAAGGACTTTCTTGCTGCCCAAAATATAAGAATATGTATATTTTAAGCAAGTGGTCCGTTTTTAGGTACAGCACCTTCTGCGATAGATCACAGAGTTTCTAAATATCTGCACTGAATCCTTTTCATGGGCTAGTGGCTTGACATGTTTGAGAAAGGAACCAACCCATACCGACTTAAAACCAGAAAAAGCTGGATAAACTCAGCAGGTCTGGCAGCATCTGTGGAGAGAAACAGAGTTAATGTTTAGCAGTTCTGTAGAAGGATCATTTAGATCCTTCTCTCCATAGATGCAGCTTTATCCAGCATTTTCTGTTTTTATTTTGGATTTGCAACATCCACAATATTTTGCTTTTATTTACCCAATCTGACTGTCGCTTGTAGATCCACTCTTCTCAGGGGAAATTCCTGCAAAACACACACACACGCTTGCGCACACACTCTCACTCCCTCTCTCACTCCCTCGCTCACTCTCTCTCACACTCTCACTTTCTCTCACACACTCTCTAACTCTCACTCTTTCACTCTCTCTCACTCTCTCCCACACACTCTCTCTCACACTCACTCTCTAACTCTCACTCTTTCACTCTCACTCTCACGCTCTCATTCTCACTCACTCCCTCCCCCTTCCCCCTCCCTCCCCCCCTCCCCTCCCTCCCCCCTTCCTCCCTCCCCCGCTCTCCCTCCCCCGCTCTCCCTCCCCCGCCCTCCCTCCCCCGCCCGCTTCTGCTCTCTCCCGCGCTCTCTCGCTCTCGCACTCACACTTTGTAGAAATGCTACTTCTAGACCAGTACCTGATGAGTTGGAATGAGCTGAAGCACCCATCCAACATAAAGCAATTAATTTATCTACCACCATAAATCTGATCAATTACATATTTAACTGAATAAATCCTTGTTCAGCCATGAAGGTCCCGTGTGGCAGGTGGCATGGGCTCACCCAATGTACGGCAACATCTTGGCCTCTTGCTCGTACGATCGGAAAATCATCATCTGGAAGGAGGAGAATGGAACTTGGGACAAGATGTATGAATACACAGGCCACGATTCATCCGGTAAGCTTTGCTGCGTTCAGGTTACAGGTGGCAATACTTTTTAAACAGAATTTTTTGACTGAGCAATATAGAATGTCTTTTGAGATTCAAATCTTTGTTCAGGTAGATGGATTTTTTTATTCCTGCTGTCTGGGCAGTCAGACATAAACGATGCAGTCAGTTTACCAGGTTTTCTGTGTGCTACAATCTATTGTTGCTGAATATCGAGTAAGAACAATCATGGCAAATGCATCATTCTGCTGGACACATTCCCTACTCTGTTTTGTGTGAGACTGCTGAGATAGTGCCAGATTTTGCTAAGTCGGCCAGTTAGCCTGTCATGGAGTGAGGAGTCAGCTTTGTTCTTTAATGTTAAAACTGACAAAAAGCAAAAAGAGCTCCTTGCAGCCTGTAAGAGTTAAGCTGTTGTTTACCTGCACTGGGGTTAAGTCTTCGTATAAATTGAGGTAACCTTTAATAGGGGGGGATAAAGTGGAAGTCAATAACTGTATTTTGGGATATGTCACCAGAGCTCTCCTGATGACCCAGTGACTACAGTGGTATCTGACGCCCAGAGACCAGGACTGTCCCATGTTTGGTTCCTATTATCTCGTGAGTTAGCTGATCTCAGCTGAGAATGCGAGGGGTGCTGAGGCCAATTATAGCACCTCGAGGTTAGGAAGAAGAAAATTGGCCAGTTTAGTCATCGACCTTGACTGGAAATTCAATACCCAGCCATATATCAGCTCCCTTTCTGTTCCTTAAATCGAACCCTTCTGTATATCATTGCTTTGTAGAACTGTAATATTACCTTTCATCAATACTGCCACCTTTTCTCTTCCCTGTCCCTCTTGAATATATTACAACCAGGAATGTTTAGTTCTCACTCCTACCATGTTTAAGCCAGATCTCTGTTTTCACCATAAATTCATGACACCACGTGACAATTTGTGCCTGTAATTTGTCCATCTTATTTGTGACCAAACTCATTGATACTTGCATTCCAATATCATGCTGTTCAGCTTTGCCCTTTCCTCCATGTAATTCCTGTTCTTTTGACACAGTTCTTTGTCCTGTTAACCTTTGTCCGCCCTCGGTTTTTAGAACATAGAACATTACAGCGCAGTACAGACCCTTCGGCCCTCGATGTTGCACCGACCAGTGGAACCAATCTAAAGCCGCCCTAATCTACACTATTCCAATATCATCCATATGTTTATCCAATAACCATTTGAATGCACTTAACGTTGACGAGTCCACTACTGCTGCAGGCAGGGCATTCCACGCCCTTACTACCCTCTGAGTAAAGAACCTACCTCGAACATCTGTCCTATATCTCTCACCCCTCAATTTAAAGCTATGTCCCCTCATGCTAGCCATCACCATCCGAGGAAAAAGGCTCTCACTATCCACCCTATCTAATCCTCTGATCATCTTGTATGCCTCTATTAAGTCACCTCTTAACCTTCTTCTCTCTAACGAAAACAACCTCAAGCCCCTCAGCCTTTCCTCATATGATTTTCCCACCATACCAGGCAACATCCTGGTAAATCTCCTCTGCACCCTTTCCAACACTTCCACATCTTTCCTATAATACGGCGACCAGAACTGTACGCAATACTCCAAATGCGGCCGCACCAGAGTTTTGTACAGTTGCAGCATGTATTTTATGCTTGTGTTGCTCTCTGTGGCTACGTTCTGATACTCCTCGTCGTGCCACCACATCACGTGTTAACTTTCCTGCAAAGACGTTAGACTTAGCTTCAGATGCAGCCTGTCAGCTGGCACACACGTCCCCTGCCCCAGAACAGTCCTAGTGCACGAGGAATCTGAATGCCTCCCTTCTGCACCACTTCTTCAGCCATGCTCTGCACTATCTTCCTGCTTTGTACTCACTAGCATGTGGCACTGGGAGTGGGCACTGGGAGGGTGGCACGGTCTCACAGTGGTTAGTACTGTTGCCTCACAGTGCCAGGGATCCAGGTTCGATTCCCGACTTGGGTCACTGTCTGTGTGGAGTTTGCATGTTCTCCCCGTGTCTACATGGGTTTCCTCCGGGTGCTCTGGTTTCCTCCCAAAGTCCAAAAGACATGCTGGTTAGGTGCGTTGCCCATGCTGATGTACCTCAGTGTACCCGAACAAATGCCGGAGTGTGGCGACTAGGGAATTTTCACAGTAACTTCATTGAATGTTAATTTAAGCCTACTTGTGACAATAATAAATAAACTTAAAAACTTAATCCAAAGATTTGAGATCCCGTTCTTCAATATTTATGTATTTCTTCCTGGAGCTCTGCCTGCAAGACCTCAACCTGTTTCCTGCCTATATCATTGGTTCCAACATGGACCACTATCTTTGTATGTTCTCCTTCCCCAGCAGATTGTCCTGCACTACTGCATCATATTACGATATAAATATGATGCTATAGTGTAGTAGGAAGGCTGAAAGATATGGTCTGTTATAGTTTTACAAAAGAGTTGAATTGAAGTACAGCGATACAATATTATCGGTTGATTAAAAGCTCCATTACAAGTTTGTCTGCAAGGGAAGTGGAAAAAGATCACACTTGTACAGTAATAGATGCTTTTCCAGGTATGGGGTTGAGTAAAGGGAACTTTAAAGCTTAAAGTAATGAGCATAGATAATCTGAATACAGGAAACTTTATTTTTTAACAATATTGAACTGACCTGAATACTTGTTGCTAATACTGCCCAAACTGTGAAGAGACGATTCCAAAAAATGTGGTTCTTAGAACAAAAGCACAGATAAGCAAATGCGCACATGCTGAAACAGGAGACTTTGCCAACCATTTCTCCTGTGCCAGGAGAGAAGTTGCTATGACCTGTGCATCTTAAAATAACTTAGAGCCAGACTGTGAGAGTAGAAATGAGCTCCGAGGAGCCTGCTTATGTAGGCTATGACACAGCATGGTGTGGAGGTGGAAGGTTCCGATTTCATCAACATGAAATATTAACACTGTCTCTCTCCACAGATGCTGCCAGATCTGCTGAGTGTTTCCAGCATTTTCTAAGTATTTGTCAGATTTGCAACATCTGCAGCATTCAGCTTTTCGTATTGATCATTGCTTATTAAACAATGTGATTTGGGAAAGGCATGTTGAAACACAACACAAGAGTTTATAGGAACCGGGAAAGATCATTGGACTCAACAAATTCATTTCTTTGCAGAATGACTCTTACCTTAAACCCTTCTCCATCCAAAAAACCATCAAATTGTTTCTAACCCATTTCCACTGTACACTTCAGTCATCTATCGTAATTTAATTCAATAGCTTGATTACCTTTTCCAGTGGAAAAAACTCCTCCCAATTTCCCATATAACTAACTCTCTCACTTTGAATCTCTGCCTCCCAGTATTTGAGCCACTCAGCATGGTGAACAATTGACCTGGATCATTCTGTTCCTTTTTATGGGTGCAAGCTTGATTAAAGCCGTTTCAAAGGCAGGCAAGATGTTTATGTTAACATATAGAATATTGGTTGAAATCTATGAGATCCTGAGGGGTCTTGACAGGGTCGATATGGAGAAGTTGTTTCCTGTTATGGGAGAATCTAGTAGTAGGGGGCCATTATTTAAAAATAAGAGGTCACCTATTTAGGACAGAGATGAGGAGATTTTTTTTTCTCAGTGGGTCATGAGTCTTTGGTACTCTCTTTCTCAGAAGATGGTGGAATATTTGAATATTTTACAGGCAGAGGTAGGTAGATTCCTGATAAGGGGTGAAAAGTTATCGGGGTAGGTGAGAATGTGGAGTTCAGGATACAATCCGATCAGCCATGTTCTAATGAGTGGCTCAGCAGGTTTGAGGTCCTGAATGTCTGTTCCTATGATGCCCTGAATTAGATTAGTTCCTGATATGAACACACAAAATAGGAGCAGAAGCAGGCCATTCGGCCCCTTGAACCTGCTCTGCCATTTGATAAGATCATGGCTGTTCTGTTTGTGTTTCAAGTTCTACGTTCCCACATACCCCTGATAACCTTTGATTCCCTTGCCTAACAAGAATCTATCAACCTCCACATTAAAAATATTCAGTGACCCTGCCTCCACTGTCTTCAGAGGCAGAGAGTTCCAAAATCACCCAATCCTCTAAGGTGCAGGTGGTGGAAAATAGTGTGGCTCGGGACAGGAATCAGGCATTGGAGCTAACTCGATAATATTAATACCTCTGCTTCCTTTCATTAATCCCTGACATAAGTAGCTGTTTCATCGAGGTTCTGACTGAATAGGCTAGTGTCAAAGTATTTTATATTTTGTCCATGCAGCTGGTGTATCAGTGTTATAAAAGGAGCATGATCTGGAACTGAGAGATTCTGGCTTTCTTGTTGCAGTCAACTCTTTATGCTGGGCACCCCATGAGTTTGGCTTGATCCTCGCGTGTGGCAGCTCGGACGGTGCAATCTCGGTGCTTTCATACCCAGGCGATGGTCAGTGGGAAATGAAGAAAATCAGCAATGCGCACACGGTACGAAAATTATTTTTTCAGTGAATATTAACACTAATATTTAAATAATTGGAATCAGGACTTAAAGCAAACAGTCTATGTTAGAACAAACAGAATCTATATTACAACAAACAGTGTATTTAATCAGTCTCTACAAACTATAGCAAACAGTATTTGAAACCGAAACTACAGCAAAATCTCCCAATAAAAACACGATTATATCTCAGCAAAATGCGATGACTGAAAGATAGTTACTTAATATATATCATAAGTGCAAAATCAATGCCAGTCACTTAAAAGCAGTGCTATTTCCAAATACAATTGACAAGAGAACTATCCACTCGTTTCCATTTTGGCCAGGAGTTGTGACTATGTGAAGCCTTTGTTTTGTACAGCCTGTCAATGACTTAAGTTTTTGGGGGAGGCTCAGGTTCAAACATGGCTCTCTTTTGTTTATCTCTCCCTGCAGATCGGTTGCAACGCTGTCAGCTGGGCTCCTGCTGTTTTACCCGGGAGTCTTGTAGACCAGCCTTCGGGGCAGAAGCCAAACTATGTCAAGAGATTTGTGTCAGGAGGCTGTGACAATCTAGTCAAAATTTGGAAGTAAGTTTGGTCAGTCTCTGTATACAAAATGCTTACTAGTTTGGTTCTGTGCTGCTAAATGGGGTGTTACATTAGTATTAAACATACAAGTGCAGAGGATACACAGACAAGAGTTCAGGCAAGTATCATCAGACCTACACAAGTCCATGTGGGATTGAAATGAGAGATGGAGGGAGTTTGCTTTCACTGTTTTCATACGGTCTTGCAGTATTTTTTCTTGTTTCTAATCTACCTGTTCCATCCCTCTTTGCACCTGTCCTACTTTTCTTTTCAATTCTTCCATGGGTGTCGCGATAAGGCCAGCGCTTGTTGCCCATCCCTAATTGCCCTTGAACTGAAGGGCAATTAATAGTCAACCACATTGCTGTGGTTCTGGAGTCACATGTTGGCCAGACCAGATAAGGATTTCAGATTTCCTCCCCTGAAGGATATTAATGAACCAGATGGTTCTCAGTGTTGCTATCCCGATTGGCTGCCAGTGATTAATAATGTGATTGTTACAGTTTGGAGTGAAAAGTTTATTTCCGTTGATTCATATCACTGTTAAATGCCTACCACTCATAGAAATTTCACAGACAGATGTGCAAGTCAGATGTCAACCATGGTGAGCACGTTGTGTTTACTAATCCAGCAGCACAGCTGTCAACTTTATTCTTCCCAACTAGGGTTGTGTCTAGAGAAAGCATTTTGAACTTTTTAAGTTTATTTATTAGTGTCTCAAGTAAGCTTACATTAACAATGCAATAAAGTTACTGTGAAAATCCCCTCGTCACCACACTCCAGCGCCCATTTGGATACACTGAGGGAGAATTTAGCATGGCCAATGGCTAACCAGCATATCGTTCGGACTGTGGGAGGAAACCAGCGCACCTGGAGGAAACCCACGCAGACACAGGAAGAACTTGCAGACTCCACATTGATAGTGACCCAAGCCAGGAATTGAACCTGGGCCCCTAGCCCTGTGAGGCAGAATTGCTAACCACTGTGCCACCATGCTGCCCTTTTAACACTAGGATGCAATACTGCTGGTGACAAGTCTCCTGTGACTGATGTTCGTTGGGAGAGTGATGTGAGGTGATGGATTAAGAGCAGCCTACCAGCAATCAATTGTACTTTATCAAAGCAAGCTGGCCTGAAGGCCAATCTTCCCTCGAACATAACATAACATAATATGATAAATGTGCCTAACAACAAGCAGCCTTTTCACATGGTACAGTTCAGCCGTGATGTTAAGCAGTATGGGTGGAACTTTGAATTGTGTCCCATTTTTCTGTGTGGGCATTGCTGACTTTCCCTTCATCCCACCATTGAGGAGCGTGCCTTCAGCTCTGGAACTCCCTCCCTAACCTCACCATCTCCCTCTGTCCACAAACATAAGAAACTTCTGGTCCTAATTGTCTCCCTTGGCTCATTTCAGATGGTGTATGAGTACCTTCCCATGAAGCAACTTGAGATGATTTCCTGTATTAAATGCACTACGTAAATGCAAGATGCTGTATATGAAATTTATCTCAATAATTCCCTCAGAAAATTCCATTCTGTAATATTTTGCACATTTGATTTGAACTTATTCCCTTAGTAATTTTAAGAAATGTTTCTCACTATTTGATTTTTTTTCTGCTGCAGGGAAGAGGAAGGTCAGTGGAAGGAGGATCAAAAGCTTGAGGCCCATAGTGACTGGGTTCGAGATGTCGCCTGGGCTCCATCTATTGGACTTCCCACGAGCACCATTGCCAGCTGCTCCCAGGTAAGCTCTGTGCATCAGGGACGTGTGAGCAAAGTGTGGTGAATCAGTGCCATCTGGATAGTCAGCACAGGACAAAACAGGAGACTTCTAATGATGGCAGTGATTTGGGGCCTGCTGTAGTAAATGTTTTTTGTTTGAGGGTGGGATGTGAGGAATAGCCAAACTGATCATATCTCACATTTTGGAGATATTTGCAATGCTTTTTGCTCGTAGTACACATCCAGACAGATCACACAGCATGCAGAAAGGTTAATAAAAACAGCGGCTGTGGGCTGTTATTTTTTGTTTGCGAGGAAACTGGACTGAGGGCATTGACTGTTCCTTGTACTAGCCCTCTAAACCTCCTCCACATAGTGTTGGGCTAAGGGGTCACACCTCTGGGATGTTTCCCAGCAGACGTTAGATGCTTCAACACGCTGGAAGTAAATCAAAGGTGAAGGAGCTTTGTGCAGCAGAGCTGGTAGTGCTTTGGGAGCAGGACACCTGGACGTGCTATAATCAAAGCAAAATACAGATGCTGGAAATCTGAAATAATACGAAGTGCTGGAACCAATACGTGCTGTTAGGTTTGTGAAGTGGTAGAGGAGGTTAGTGCCAATTTTTTCCAGTGGAGGTTGCTGTTTAGCCACATGCAGTAGTCTTAGTATAAAACACCTTGTGCAAATTTGTACAATGCAGGCAATATACTCCATATGTGCATATTCACTGAATGAACGTAAACCAGTAAAGCATTCAATGATCAAAAAACTCTCCCATTTTGCTTTTCATATTATTTGACCACAAACACCCAAAAGGGCTCACATGCATACGCCATGTGAATGAATGTGGAGATCACATGCACAATTGCGGTATCTATTACTTATTTCAACTTTCTGAATACACAACATCTGGATTTCCAATTAGCCACATATGGCTAGTGCCTAACAGACTGGGCAATGTTGGGATAGAAAGAGAAGTAGATGGAAAATGGATGTCCCAAATCAGGACTGAAGGTTTTCTATGGCAGGCTTTAGTCCCAGATACTAACAAAAGGACTGCACTGGAAATCTAAGTATAGTTATTGAAATGCTGGTGTCACTTTTTCAGTCATAGTTTTCAGTTTTGCACCCGGTAATCCTTTAACTTGCCACTAGAGATGTAAAACTCTGATCTGCTGGTTTAGAGTTGCATGTTCTAAACCTTTAATTATAAAAGCAATCCTTTGTTAGTTGTGTGATTTAATACAGGGTGAAGAGAGCAACCCCATAGATTTGAGATAATTGGGAAAAGGAGGTGAAAGATGTGATTTTTAAAAACTCAGTGAGTTATGGTCTGGAATATTGATCAAGCTTTTGGTGATCTACCCTAATATCCCCTTGTGTGGTGTGGTGTCAGGTTTTACCTTCCAATGCCTCGGAGCTGTTTTATTACATTAAAGGTGCTGTATGGATACAAGTTGTTGTATGATTCAATGATTAACCTCTGGGTCCCACAGGATGGCAGAGTTTTCATCTGGATTTGTGATGACCCTGCTGGGAACACGTGGACGCACAAACTGCTGCACAAGTTCAATGATGTAGTGTGGCACGTCAGCTGGTCCATCACGGGCAACATCTTAGCCGTCTCTGGAGGCGACAACAAGGTAATAATTGCTTGCTTTGGACGTGTCTGCTATCCTAATGAATGGCATGTGCAATCTCTGAATTTCTGAAGAGGCACTGTCCTGATCTTTAATGACTATGTGGCACTTGAAATGCGCATAAAATAGCTGTCCCTGTGCATTCAGAAACCCTCATTTTAATCACTGTCATATCTTTGCTTCAATTTCTATTTTTTTCTAAAGAATTTTTGCTTCCTTTGTTTCTTGCACTTGCCCCTTTCTTACCTTCTATATTTTTCCCGTCTGGTTTACTGCTGTATCCCACAGGAATAATGCAATATTTTTAAATGCACCCTGGATGGATCTGGCTGTGGTAATCTAATCTTAAAGCTGTGGTTCATGATCTAATCCGAATCACCTTGATTTAAATTCCAGCCCATAGCACTCTCCCAGGGGTCTGTTATTTTATATGTCATATAAACCATCTTAATGCCTTGATTGAAACTCAAGCCTGTAATTTACTCCTGAGGGTCTGTAACACTGTCTACAATTCACTGAGCGGGGTTACTTTGAGTACTCCACTGATGATTAGGCTGCTATGATCTTACTGTGCCAACATCGCACATTTAATCCTTTGGTGATGTCGGGAATATTTTCATCAGTAAAACACTTCTGTGCTTTATTTAATACTCTATTTAATTTCCTAGCTATTCCACTAAAGTCCTTTCACACAATAGAGTAATAAAACCTTTGTGAAGTAGATAGATAGTAACTCCTTTTGCCTTCCACAAATACAAGATCAGATGTATATTTACTAAAAATAAAGGGGGTGGTGTAATTATAATCACATTTTGATAGATGATGATATGAATTCTGACTATTTACTGTATTTCTCCCTCACTTCATGTATACTGTCAGTCGTTTTGAAGTATTTTGATTTTTGTTCTAACGTCCTGTTCTTTTGAGTGTTGGTTCCTTTTCAGATATTCTTTAAGCCTGTAGGCTTCCAATATTATTCTTTTTATCCAAGCAAATGTCAGGCCGTTCAACTGTTAAGGGCATTACAGCCAAGCTCATACGTGTTCCAGCCCAGTTCCACAGCTTCGAGCAGAGGATCACTGGGAATTGGGAAATGCAGAACTCCAGATTAATTAGTTTGTTGGTCCTGTTCAAGGCTCTATGACTTAGCTTACTCTACCAGATAAGTACCTTTGCTGACTTGACCATTGAAAGAGCTCAGCTCTGTTTTGGGTTCACAGTCTTGTACATCTCATCTAAGCTGACACTCCAGTGCAGCACTGAGTGAGCGCTGCACTATTGGAGGTACCATCTTTCAGGTGAGATGTTAAGCCAAGGCTGCCCTCGCAGACAGATGTGAAAGATCACATCACTATTCAAGGAGAGCAGGGGAATTCTATCCAATGTCTGGACCAACATCATTCGATCAACCAACATCATCAAAACAAATGATCTGGTCATTATCGCAGTTGTTTGTGGGACCTTGCTGTGTGAAAATTAGCTGCTGTGTTCACTACATTACAACAGTGGATGGTGCTATATAAATGCAATTTTTTTCCTTACTTGAATTAGCACTGCACTTCCTTATATCAATTAACATCAGTTGTCCATAATTTATGAGGCTGCAATTTAATCTGGACACTCAGATGATGTCCACAAATCATGGCTATGGTACTGTAGTGGTTATAGTGCTGAACAAGCAACCCAGAGGTTGAGAGTTCAAATCCCAAAGTAAATTGAGAAATTGAATCCAATAAATCTAGCAATTAGTGGACTGGCCACAGAAATAGGATTGTCATTAAAAACCAATTGGGTTGACAGGTCCTTCAGGGTAAGGAACCCCTGTCCACTTTGGCCTTCGTGTTACTTGTGTCTCCATGTCCTACAACCTCTGGAGCAACCTAAAGGCCACTGAATTGTAAAAACAACCAGCACTACTTCAAGGAAGGCCAATAGATGTGTGTGTGTGGTGTGTGGACGTCAGGAAAGAAAGTAACAAAGGATTTAAAATGGAGGGTTGTAGAAGTATAGACTCTTCTTCCACAAAGCACAACTGATTGTTGATACTTTTAAATCTGAGGTTAATAGATGTTTGTAATCCTAAGGTATATGGGGCAAAGGTGGCCATGTGGCGTTAGATCCCAAGTCAGCCATGATCTCGCTGACTGACGGGCTTGAGGAGCTAACTAACCCACTCTTCCTATATTTCTAAAACCCCCAACTAAATTGGGAAATAGAAAGCCTGTACAGATTATAAATACCATGAGCTGTTTGGATTGTCATATTAAACCAATGTTCACTAATGTAATTTAGGAAAGGAAACCTGTCAGTTGATAGTCGTGATTTCAGTCCCACACTAACATGGCTGCCCTTGAGAAGCAACTTAGCGAAGGGCTTCAGAGATGGGGAATAAATGTCAATCTTGCCTGAGAATTAATTAACAAAAAATAGTTTCCTGCTTTATCATTCCCCCTCAATCACCTGCATTTGTGATTCTAAATGGTTCTTACAGGAAAGGTAATCTTGCAACTGTTTTAAAGGTACTTTGTACTGTATGATTTTTATTGTAACATAATTTTACCATCACCCTCTTTTCTAATTTGTTTATGCAGGTCAGCTTATGGAAGGAGTCAGTGGAAGGCCAGTGGGTTTGCATCAGTGATGTGAACAAAGGCCAGGGATCAGTGACGAGCATCACAGAGGGCCAGCAAAATGAGCAGTGAATGGCAAAGAAGTATCACAGCCATGGTGTCCTGAATTGTATATTTGGCAAAATAAAATGGATTACAAGAAACTGGGAACAAAAGAAATTAGGTGTTTTGTGTCCTGGAGCCCAATACTGTTTGGGAGGAAAACTATATTGCTGCAATTCCTGTTGTCAGTGCCATGTAAAGAAGATCTTTTGTAATTGTTCGTTCAGAATGTTTTGTAGGGGGCAGTAAGGAATGCTGTTTGCCTAATCAGTTGATCAAAAGGCAGGTGCAGCGATAAACGTGTGTCTGAGGTGCTTAAACCAATAAAGTAGTCACAGCCCATGGCTGTACACTTGACACAAGCCATTAGCTTGTCTTGTCACCCTGCAATAACTGACCTCCAGCAACAGATGGTATAATAGGAATGTTTAGACAACATGATGGCCAATGCATCGGAACCACAGCATAGAACTACACCACAGTGTTCAGGCAATGAGCTTGTTTGTTTTTTTTCCCTCTGAGGAATTTCCCTTAATGAAGAACAAGCAAACTGGAAGGAAGGGTTGTTCCTGAATTGTTCCTGGCCATCCCCTTTCAGAGTAGTGTAGGCAGAATCTGGAATAGGTTAGCCCCTGATCAGTTAACCTTAAGAAGTGGGGGAGAAAAGTTGTCATGCAATGACACTACACTGTTTCTCCACTAAATGTTCCTAACTACCAAATCTTTTACCTACACCAGAATCCTTTTGCTACATGCCCTGGATTTGCCTTGACAATTTAAAATGCCACCAAATCTCTTCAAATAAAATTTTTTAAACGGCTCAATTTTTAAAAAAGTTAGTGACTGTTGAGTTTCCAGCTTCAAAACTCAGAAGGGAGGCCATGTGGGGAATTGATCCATTCTAGTACTGGCTTTGTGCACCCTAGCTTGTGCCTGCAACACTAGTATTTGAAAGCCCATTCTCCCCCTACAAACTAGTCTGAATGCAGTGTTCAAGTCTCTGTAAATGAGCCTTTGGCTGCAATCCCATTTTCATCAATATTTTGTTACAAGGAATAATTCAAACTGTAAACTAAAGGAGTTGTATCGTGTGGGCTCTTTTAAAAACCTCATTACAAAATAATAGAAATTAAGCCATCTGCTTTAAATATTTAGTGCCTGCTTCCTGTGGCTCTCTGACTCACTGGTTTAAATGGAAGTGTTTAATAAATTGATTTAATATTACTGATGTATACGAGGACTTTTTTGACATCCTGTTCTTCAAAATGAGGATCTGCTCTTTAAAGGACTTGTTGCCTGAATTTGTGGGGGGGCGGGGGGAGATGGTGATGTCACTGGACTAGTAATCCAGAGACCCAGGCTCATGTTCTGGGGACAGCAGCTGGTGGAATTTAAATTCCGTTAATAAAATCTGGAAGATAAAATTAGTCTCAGTAAAGTGACCATGAAACTTTCATTGATTGTTGTAAAAACCCATCTGGTTCGCTATGTCCTTTATTTCAGGAAGGAAATCTGGTCTGGTCTACATGTGACTCCAAACTCTCAGCAATGTGCTTGACTCTTAACTGCCCTCTGAAATGGTCAAGCAAGCTACTCAGCTAATTCAAAAGCAATTAGGAATGGGAAACAAATGCTGGCCTTTACTGTGAACCTTGCATCCAATGAAAAAATTGAAAGAAAAAGTCTTCTGGAAACTTAAATGATGATGTCAATAGATAGACAAGTGTTACTATAAAACAGTGCAATTAGAGGCTATCTGGCACATCGTGTTTACACCAACTCTCCAACAGAGCATCCCACCATGGCCCTCCCCTCCACTCCGCCTTATCCTTGTAACCTTGTGCATTTACCATGGTTAATCCACCTAACCTACACATCTTTGGACTGTGGGAGGAAACCGGAGGAAACCCACGCAGCCACGGGGAGAACGTGCAAACTCCACACAGACAATCACCCAAGGCCAGAATTGAACCCAGGTTCCTGGCACTTTGAGACATGAATTTTTTAAGTTCCTTAGACTTTGGCCAATCATCCAGATTAAATATATAGGCGTAAGACAGCAGAACTGTTGGAAGAGGGTAGGGGCAGAAGTGTGGATCGAGAAGTGAGGTGTTAGCATTTAGCTTGGGTTTCTGAAGCTATTGGAGGAAGGGTAGACTAAAGGAGGTACGGAGTTGGGTATTGAGTCATGAAACAGAGTTTGATGAGGCATGATTCCAAATTCCTACCATAAATTTCACTTTAAATTTGCACACCATTGCAAGGTGGATGCAAATGAGGATGGCCATTTGGCTAATTAAAGACTGGTCTACCACCACACACCACTCCCAACCTTCAATCTGTCCATCCCATTATCCAAATGTTAAGATTATTTCAGGGTTTTTGCTTCTAACTCTTCCCTATAAGTCACTTCCATGTATTGATCATTCCTTGTGAAGAGCCTGCTGATATACATTTTAAATTTAAATAGATTTGAATCTATTCTGGGGGCGTGGTTTAATTTTAAATAGTATTGCTGACTTATTTATGCAATTTTCAATCATATACTTAGCAAAACATCTCTTCAGTCTCACTATTTCAAGGCTAAAAGGCACAATGTTTCTCTACTGCCTTCAGGGCTTTAATATCCTATCTCTCAGCAATGTTAGGAAAACCTTTTTCACGCAGTGAGTGGTTAGGATCTGGAATGCCTCAGGCATTCAAGAAGGAATTGGATTATCATGTGAAAAATAAAAATGTCAGGGCCATAAGGCGAAGGCAGAGTAGTAGTAGTAGGTGAATTGTTCATTCGGAGAGACATGACATCAAATGGTCTCCTGTGCTGTAATCATTGTGTCTCAGTAACCATAACTAGGTACGGTGTTCGAAACGTAGTCTAGCTCAGAGCGTTATCTGGCGTAAACATTCCTTCCTCTCATCTGTACTCTGTTTTGACCATTTAATTTGTCATTCCATTTGTTTTCTTTGATGTCTGAAATTTAGCTTGCCAATTCATCAGGTGCCAAACCAATCCCTTTCTAAATCTCTTGCACTGCTGCTCACGAGAACTGGTTGCTCCAGTAGCAGAAATTCTCCCATCGCGACCTGCAACTTTTCTGGCAGGTCGGGCTGGGAGATGTGCGTCGGCAGCCTTGTTCGGGATTTGTGTATGCGTCGGGACCGCATGCGCATCTCCCCGAGCCGGAGTTCAGAGCACGTTGGAAACCGGTGGGAAGATAGGTAAATCATTTCAATCTTTTTTTTAATGAGTTTAAATATGTTTTACATTGCATTTTCAGGAACTTGCCGGTCCCAATTGAATCTCCCACCCCGCCAGGAATACTTCATTTCGGCAGAGTTTAGAGTAGCTCCCCACATTCAGGGAACTAGAGGAAGACCCTGCCGGAATGAAGGGGGGCAATTGGGGCCCCCCAGGGGGTCGGGTGATGGGGGGAGGGGCCCCCTTAGGCATGGGCACCCTGGCAGTGCTAGCCTGTGCCCCTGGCTGCCCAAAGGGGAAAGTGCCCATGCCCAGGGGGTACCTTAGCACTGCCCATCAGGTATCGGGCAATGCCAAGGGGGTGGGGCCTACTGTGGGCAGGGCCTAGGGGTGATCGGTGGGAGTCCTGCTGCCACTCTGCATGGCGATTGGTCTTGGGATAGAGGGAGGGCCGCGATTGGGGTGGGGGGGAGGGGCCCCAGCCGGGGGGAGGGCGGTCTGCCGGGGTGAGGGGGATGGGGGATTGCCACTGTTGGGGGGGGTGGGCTGTACATCGGGGCGCTCTGGGATGGAGGGGGTCAGGACTGGCCCAGGAATTGTTTTGGGGGCTGCGATCGGGCCGTTGGAGGGGTACTGGAGGGGCAGCACAGCTGGGGTCCCGAACTGGCCAGCAAATGGGGACACTGACAGATCGGGGCCACTGTGCCTGCGCAGAGTTCCAGAATTGTCAGATTCTAGCTTGAATAGGCCCTGCCCCCCCTGGGTTTTTAATGCGATTCACGATCGGGACCTCTGCGGTGCACAGAGCAGGGAGATTCGGGTGAGAAGTTGAACTGAGAAAACAGTCGTGATCAAGAACAGTTTTCCCACCAATTCGACACTTTTGAGAGAATCGCCCCCGATCTTACAATTTCAGAAGTGATCTGACTTTAGATACTGAATTTTGCACAAAATGGCCAGTCTTTTTAGAACAGAGGTCTCCTTTGACCTGTCCAGATGTCTGTCCACACCATGCAACACTTGTGTAGCTAAATTCAGGTTTAAACCATTGTTCAGAAGTGACTTGTCCTCTTGCAATAAATGACAACATTCCATTTATCTTCCTAATCACTTGCTGTACCTGAATGCTAATTTTGTGATTCACACCCAGACCCTTCTGAACCAATAAGTTCTGCAATCTTTCTCCATTTCGGTAGTATACTGCTTTTCTATTCTTCCTACCAACGTGGAGACTCCAACTGCCAATGTTTGCCCACTCACTTATCCTGTCTATATCCCTTTGCAGACTCGCTATCTCCTCTTGATATTTTAGTGTCATTGGCAAATTTAGCTACCATACATTTGGTCCGTTCATCCAAGTCATCGATATCGATTATAAAACGTTGAGGACCCAGCACTAATCCCTGTGATACTCCACTAGTTACGGCACAGCCTCTGATGAGGTGGAAGAATACTGTTGAACATAGAACAGTACAGCACAGAACAGGCCCTTCGGCCCACGATGTTGTGCCGAGCTTTATCTGAAACCAAGATCAAGCTATCCCACTCCCTATCACCCTGGTGTGCTCCATGTGCCTATCCAATAACCGCTTAAATGTTCCTAAAATGTCTGACTCCACTATCACTGCAGGCAGTCCATTCCACACCCCAACCACTCTCTGCGCAAAGAACCTACCTCTGATATCCTTCCTATATCTCCCACCACGAACCCTATAGTTATGCCCCCTTGTAATAGCTCCATCCACCCGAGGAAATAGTCTTTGAACGTTCACTCTATCTATCCCCTTCATCATTTTATAAACCTCTATTAAGTCTCCCCTCAGCCTCCTCCGCTCCAGAGAGAACAGCCCTAGCTCCCTCAACCTTTCCTCATAAGACCTCCCCTCCAAACCAGGCAGCATCCTGGTAAATCTCCTCTGCACTCTTTCCAGCGCTTCCACATCCTTCTTATAGTGAGGTGACCAGAACTGCACACAATATTCCAAATGTGGTCTCACCAAGGTCCTGTACAGTTGCAGCATAACCTCACGGCTCTACCCTACCTTTGACCCTGTAATCCACATTTAAATTTGTCCTACCAAAATGAATCACCTCACATTTATCAGGGTTAAACTCCATTTGCCATTTTTCAGCCCAGCTTTGCATCCTATCTATGTCTCTTTGCAGCCTACAACAGCCCTCCACCTCATCCACTACTCCACCAATCTTGGTGTCATCAGCAAATTAACTGATCCACCCTTCAGCCCCCTCCTCTAAGTCATTAATAAAAATCACAAAGAGCAGAGGACCAAGCACTGATCCCTGTGGCACTCCGCTAGCAACCTGCCTCCAGTCCGAAAATTTTCCATCCACCACCACCCTCTGTCTTCGATCAGACAGCCAGTTACCTATCCAATCCGCCAACTTTCCCTCTATCCCACACCTCCTCACTTTCATCATAAGCCGACCATGGGGGACTTTATCAAAGGCCTTACTAAAATCCATGTATATGACATCAACTGCCCTACCTTCATCAACACACTTAGTTACCTCCTCAAAAAATTCTATCAAATTTGTGAAGCACGACTTGCCCTTCATGAATCCGTGCTGACTATCCCGGATTAATCCGCATCTTTCTAAATGGTCATAAATCCCATCACTAAGGACCTTTTCCATCAATTTACCAACCACCGAAGTAAGACTAACCGGTCTATAATTACCAGGGTCATTTCTATTCCCTTTCTTAAACAGAGGAACAACATTCTCCACTCTCCAGTCCTCTGGCACCATCCCCGTGGACAGTGAGGACCCAAAGATCAAAGCCAAAGGCTCTGCAATCTCATCCCTTGCCTCCCAAAGAATCCTAGGATATATTTCATCAGGCCCAGGGGACCTATCGACCTTCAGTTTATTCAAAACTGCCAGGACATCCTCCCTCCGAACTTTTATTTCCTCCAGCCTATTAGCCTGTAACACCTTCTCTTCCTCAAAAACATGGCCCCTCTCCTTGGTGAACACTGAAGAAAAGTATTAATTCATCACCTCGCCTATCTCTACTGACTCCATACACAAGTTCCCACTACTGTCCTTGACCGGCCCTAACCTCACCCTGGTCGTTCTTTTATTCCTCACATAAGAGTAAAAAGCCTTGGGGTTTTCCTTGATCCGACCCGCCAAGGACTTGTCATGTCCCCTCCTAGCTCTCCTAAGTCCCTTTTTCAGCTCATTCCTTGCTAACTTGTAACCCTCAATCGAGCCATCTGAACCTTGTTTCCTCATCCCTACATAAGCTTCCCTCTCCCTTTTCACAAGAAAAGGAAGATGCAGAACCTGAATTCATATATAGCATCTTGGCTGCAGGGTGTCCCAAAGTGCTTCACATTCAGCAAAATCCTTCTTGAAGCTCTCTCATGCAGCTGCCAATTTGCACATCGATCCCAAAGCAGAAAATGGCTTGAACCATTAGAGTGATGAATGTAGGCCAGAGCGTTGGGAAAATGCCCTACCCTTTGAATAGTTAGACGGGATCCTACACATCTATATGAACTCCAAGAAATCCATGACAGGGTTTTGATTTAAGTATTGCTGTGAAGGTTTCACCTCGGCTAATGTGTTCAATAAAGCAAAGCTGGTCCACATGAATGGATCCTCCATTCATGATCAGTTCTACAACTGATAAATGTAGCTATCCAGAAATAGATCTTGTGGTTATGTTCAGTAGCAAGAGGCTACTGGAATTATGCAATATATTGGGTTGTAAATATAGTCCAGGGCATTATTGATCCCTTCCCAAAGCAACCATGCTTTTATCTCCATTTCCCTTTAAAGCATAGTTAATTCATAAACTATGAAAGGGATCACTAATGATCTTTCCCCATCCTCCACACCTCTAATTTGAGTTTTCCAACTATTGGATTCCATACATAGAACCATAGAATCCCTACAGTACAGAAAGAGTCTGAACTGACCCTCTGAAAGAGCATCCCATCCAGGCCCTACCCTCTGCCCTATCCCCATAACCATTACCATGGCTGCTCCACCTAACCTACGCATCTTTGGACTGTGAGAGGAAACCAGAGCACCCAGAGGAAACCCACGCAGACATGGTGAGAATGTGCAAACTCCACACAGTCACCCAAGGCCGGAATTAAACCCGGGTCTCTGGCGCTGTGAGGAAGCAGTGCCAACCACTGTGCCACCGTGCTATCCACATACAGAGAGAATCATCTCACTGGATTGTGAGTACTAACACGAGTCAGTATTCACAGAGCTTTAGTCAATCAACATAACTCAAGAAGGAGCCAGTTGAAAGCCATAAGGATTCCTATAGTTCATTGTCATAATGCTGTTAGCTACTGGGAAAGTCCAGTGGTGCAAATTGGAAGTGCTTAATCACAAGGTGCTGCAATTGCCATTTCAGGGATGTGATGAATAAAACATTGCAAATGGTACGAGATCAGGGACTCACTTCAAGTCCACTCCCCAAAGTGTTAATAGCAATGAGGGTAATAGTCAACTGGGTGCCACTGTGTGTGAAAAACCCCATGGAAGATATGACAGTATCTTTTTCAGGTTGACCCTACAGGTTGACTGTGGGAGGAAACTGGAGCACTGAGGTGTCCAAGACAGATCTGGACAGACTCCTGTAGCCAGATGCAGAAAATTTGGAAAGGACAGGAACTGCAGACTGTTGAAATGAACAAAGATGATCCTGAACAAAATGTTGGCAATTACAGGTTAAGGAGCTCACTTGAATAGAGATATTGTTAGATCCGATGTTAAGTAACAATCAGGACATGGATGGTGGCAAGTGAACATAGTCATATATTTAGATAATCTTTGTGATAATAAAGTATTGGAAAGGCTAATTTAACTCTAGGTGGCATAGTGGTTAGCAGTGCTGCCTCACAGCATCAGGGACCCAGGTTCAATTCCAGCCTTGGGTGACTGTGTGGAGTTTGCACATTCTCCCCCTGTCCCTGGCGCTGTGAGGCAACAATGCTGACCACTGTGCCAGCACCATGCCGCCCACTTGAATCAAATTCCAAGTACGTTAAAATGAAAGGTGCTCATGGCCATAAAAGGCTGTTCAACGATCTAAGTAGGATGGGTAATCCATCATTTTAAAATGACTACATTCTGGACTGCATTGTGGCAATAATAGCATCACCATAGAGTGTCTTCATATTGCTATGAGAAAAACCAGTTTTATTTAGCAAGTTTATGAATCTCAATGCAGGACAATCGGTATGTTTTCATGCCGGCAATTACTGCGGATTTGACTACCAGTACAGGATGAGAGGGTAGATCCACTTGAGAGAAATGTTTGCAGATTGTGTTGTGCCTGGGGGGGGAAGTAAACCGATCTTAAAAGACCAATTTGTAACAAAAGCTCAGAATGTGAGGTGGTCATTAAAGGTATGTCATGAAGCAAAGCAGTTGAGAACATGATATTTTACATCTACCTCAGGATATTTTTTTAAAAAATGAATTGAGAAGCACCTAAAAGCCAGTATGAATGATTTGACGCTTGAAGAAAAAAATAACATTATTACTAATGATAACATATAAATAGCTGTATAAACTGATTGCCTTCAGGTTTTCCGACTGCTTGGAAGTTTAATGCATATTGCAATAGAAATGGAATTCCCTGAAGCCAGTCACTAATAAACTGTGCAACTGCCCCAGGTTATTACATACAGCAATATAATTTGACGCAGATAACTCACTAGAATATAACCCCAATCTGTGCTTTGTTCAATTAATTCACTCATGTGAATGATCATTTGTGCCAACATAATTAACTGTTGAAGCTCAAATGTACTGATACACTGGTATTTAATATTGCATGTTGGGAAAAAAAATTAACAAAATTAGATAAATAAATCTTGCATACTCTACCGGAATAACAAAAAATGTGCTAGAAAACTTGAATGAGATGTGATTAAGTACACAGCCCAGAAAATTAATTAAAAATGGACAAGAGCCTAAAGAGTTATTGTGCTGGAGAGATTGTTTTGGTGAGTATGAAACTGTCCCTTGACATAAATTTGTTAACAATATTAAAGCAGATGTAATGATATTGAGTGATGGTGATGGGAATCTGATGCGCGTTATCACACACGAGGCTTGATGCTCAGGAAATAAAGGCTTTTATTTGCTGTAACAAGGCAGCTACTAATTATATACACGATCCCAGACTGAGGGGTCCCAGACAGAGCAGGGACCTTTATACCTCTCCCAGGAGGCGGAGCCCGACTGGGATGTACCACAATAACTATAATACAAGGTGTAACAACCCAACCCTAACCCCAACAGCAACAAGTAGAACAACCCATCCCTAACCCCAACAGCAACATATATACATACTTGTAGTACTGGCCAGACCCTGGCTCAGTACTATCAAGTGGGAACCAACGATGGTTCACCACATTCACCCCTCCTTTGAAGACAAAGGCCGGCGGGGTACAAAAAAACAGAATAATTTGTCATCAGTCTATAAGTTCAGACGGTCAGGGGGACCGCACCGTTGTTGTGACCTCCTCAATACCGGCGATGACACCGGAGTAGGCACTTGCGGTGGCGTTCTCCCCAAGGCGATGTCCAACTGTTCCTCCACAGACTCACGGGCCGGTTGACCCGGAGGTGATGGTAATCCATGGAGTTCCGACACGCCCTGAAGTGGCGACCATCCTCTGGACTCAGGCAAGCTGTACACGGGAGTAAAAGGGTTAAGTAATGGTCCCGATGCTGCCCGCGCCGTGTCCGGAGGGGAAACAAGAGTTATGGGGTTTGTAACAGGGGGTATGGGAGCGACAGGGGTTCCTACGTCCCCTGCTGGCGCCAGGTCTCGGATCGAGACCGTGTCCTCTCACCCGTCAGGGTATGCCACATAGGCATCCTGAGGGTTGGCGTAGAGGAGATGGACCTGTTCGACCAATGGGTCGGACTTGCGGGCCCTTACATGTCGCCGCAGGAGGACAGGTCCTGAGTACATCAACCAAGACGGTAATGAGGTCCCAGAGGAAGACTTCCGAGGGAATGAAAACATCCTCTCATGGGGAGTAGCGTTGGTTGCCATACACAGGAGTGAGCGTATGGAATGGAGCGCATCAGGGAGCACCTCTTGCCAACGGGAGACTGGAAGGCTTTTTGACTTCAACGCCAGTAAGACAGCCTTCCAGACTGTAGCATTCTCATGTTCCACCTGTCCGTTACCCCTAGGGTTGTAGCTCGTGGTTCTACTAGAGGCAATCCCGTATGAGAGCAGGTATTGCCTCAAGTCATCGCTCATGAACGACGAGCCCCTGTCGCTGTGAATGTAGCTGGGGTACCCGAACAGGGTAAAAAGATCACGGAATGCCTTGATAACCGTGGCAGCGGATGTATCAGAGCAGGGAATAACAAAAGGGAATCTCGAGTACTCGTCAATGATGTTGAGGGAGTACACATTCCGATCTATTGAGGGAAGGGGGCCCTTAAAATCAACACTCAGCCTCTTGAAGGGACGAGTGGCCTTGACTAATTGTGCCCGGTCAGGTCGGTAAAAGTGCGGTTTGCATTCCGCGCATACCCGACAGCTTCTTGTTATGGACCTGACATCCTCCACCGAGTAAGGCAGGTTGCGGGCTTTTATAAAGTGGTAGAGCCGAGTGACCCCAGGATGGCATAGGTCATTATGGAGAGCCTGCAAACGGTCCTCCTGTATACTGGCGCATGTTCCACGCGAGAGGGCATCCGAGGGCTCATTGAGTTTCCCTGGACGATACATGGTGTCATAGTTATAGGTGGAGAGTTCAATTCTCCACCGCAAGATCTTGTCGTTCTTGATCTTGCCCCTCAGCGTGTTATTAAACATGAACGCCACTGACCGCTGGTCCGTGATCAGGGTGAACCGTTTTCCTGCCAAGTAATGGCGCCAGTGCCTGACGGCCTCCACAATGGCCTGGGCCTCCTTTTCCACCGCTGAATGCCGAATTTCGGGGCCTTGGAGGGTGCAGGAAAAAAATGCGACGGGCCTGCCCGCCTGATTAAGTGTGGCGGCCAGGGCGAAATCAGATGCATCGCTCTCCACCTGAAAGGGGATGGACTCATCAACAGCGTGCATCGTAGCTTTCGCGATGTCGGCTTTTAATTTATCAAAGGCCAATCGGGCCTCTGGTGTTAGGGGAAAAGAAGTGGACTTAATGAGCGGACAGGCTTTGTCCGCGTAATTGGGAACCCACTGTGCATAATAAGAGAAGAAGCCTAAGCATCTTCTCAGTGCTTTTGCACTAGTGGGCAGGGGAAGTTCAGAGAGGGGGCGCATACGGTCTGGATCAGGGCCAATGACCCCGTTTTCCACTACGTATCCGAGGATGGCTAAACGGCGCGTACGAAATACACACTTCTCCCTGTTGTAGGTCAGGTTCAGGCGAGATGCAGTGCGTAGGAAATTCAGGAGATTTGTGTCGTGGTCCTGCTGGTCATGGCCGCAGATGGTGACGTTATCCAGGTACGGGAAGGTAGCCCGCAGCCCGTTCTGGTCCACCATTCAGTCCATAGCACGCTGGAAGACCGAGACCCCATTGGTGACACCAAAGGGAACCCTGAGAAAGTGATACAAGCGACCATCCGCCTCAAAAGCTGTGTATTGTCGGTCCTCTGGGCGAATGGGGAGTTGGTGGTAGGCAGACTTGAGGTCTATGGTGGAGAACACTCGGTACTGCGCAATCTGATGCGCGGGAGGGGATACGCATCCAGCTGTGTGTATCTATTAATGGTCTGACTATAGTCAATGACCATCCGGGGTTTGTTCCCACTCTTGACCACCACGACCTGCGCTCTCCACGGACTAGCGTTAGGTTGTATGATCCTTTCCTTGAGGAGCCGCTGAACTTCAGATCGAATGAAGATCCGATCCTCAGCGCTGTAACGCCTACTCTTAGTCGCAATGGGCTTGCAGCCTGGCACAAGATTCTGGAACAGGGAGGGTGTGGTGATCTTCAGCGTCGAGAGGCTACAGGCGGGGCGCGTTGGGCAATTTGGAGGCTGCTGTTCTCCCACTGAAAGAGAAGGGAGTGGCCCACCGTACTGTAGGGTTACACTCCTCAAGTGGACCATGAAGTGTCGTCCGAGAAGTATTGGCGCGCAAAGGTGCGGCAACACCAGGAGCTTGAAACGCTCGTAAACTGTGCCTTGCACCGTTAAAGTTACCACGCAATTCCCTAGCACGGTGACAGACCGGGACCTTGATGCCATAGAAATTGTCTGTTTGACAGGTTGAATCCGGAGTCCACACCGGTTCACAGCGTCTGGGTGGATAAAACTCTCAGTGCTCCCGCTGTCAAACAGACAATAAATCAAGTGGTCGTTTACCTGAATGTCCATCATAGACTTGTCAAGTCTATGAGGCTTGGCCTGGTCCAGGATGATCGACGCCACCGTCGGTTCATGAGCGCCACTGCAGGCAGCTGAAATCGACGAGGATGACCCCTGCTGGTCGTTCGCGGTCGATGCCGACCAACATGGCCGCTCCCATAGGTCGCACGTGGGTGATGGCGCCAAACTCAGCGACCCCTGGTGGTCACACATCTCCGACTCCGTCGACCATAATGGCGTCATCCTGGCCTCGCACGTGGACAAAACCCTCGATGATGTTGACGACGAAGAACCGGGCTCTGAGGAATCGCAGGCCGCACTGCTGTTCCGAGAAGCAGATTTAGATTGGCACACTTTCGAATAGTGCCCCTTCTTACCGCAGGCGGAGCACAACGCAGCTTTAACGGGACACCGTTGCCGAGTATGCTTCGCTCCCCCACAGAAGTAACACCGCGGGCCGCCCGGAGCTGCTGCCGTCGTCTGGCCCGAGTGTGAGCACGCCATTACGCAGCATTTCAAACCCGAGGGACGAGGAGGGATTGGCGACTGCTCCTGCCACGTTGTCTCCACGTGGTCTTCAGGATACAATGCTAGGCTTTTGGAGGCTGTCTCCAGCATCTCCGCTAGTTCTATTGCTTGGGTGAGGTCAAGGTTACCTTTCTCCAGTAGTTTGAGTCGGATGTACAATGATCCAACTCCCGCCACAAACGCATCTCGAGCGAGGTCGTTCATATTCTGCTCTGCCGACACTGCTTTGCAGTTACAGCCCCTGGCTAGCTGTAGGAGCTCGTTCGCGTATTCTTCCATCGTTTCGCCGGACTGCCGTCGTCGAGTGGCTAAGAGGTAACGAGCGTGTATTTCCTTGGGTGGTTTAATATAACGCTTCTTAAGAAGCTCGAGGGCCTTTGTGTAGTCGGTGGCCGCACGGATCGCGAGGTAGACGGTGTCGCTTACCCTCGCATGGAGGACCCGGAGTCTGTCATCATCTGTGGTGACCGCTGCGGAGGCTGCCAGGTAGTCCTCAAAACATTTCAACCAGTGGTCGAAGGTGTTAGAGGCGCCCACCACATGTGGATCTAGTGTAAGGCGTTCAGGCTTCAGTATCTGCTCCATACTCTTTTTTTTCTTCGACGAGAGTTTATTTACAGCAAATAAAATTGATGCGCGTTATCACACTCGAGGCTTGATGCTCAGGAAATAAAGACTTTTATTTGCTGTAACAAGGCAGCTACTAATTATATACACGATCCCAGACTGAGGGGTCCCAGACAGAGCAGTGACCTTTATACCTCTCCCAGGAGGCGGAGCCCGACTGGGATGTACCACAATAACTATAATACAAGGTGTAACAACCCAACCCTAACCCCAACAGCAACAAGTAGAACAACCCATCCCTAACCCCAACAGCAACATATATACATACTTGTAGTACTGGCCAGACCCTGGCTCAGTACTATCTAGTGGGAACCAACGATGGTTCACCACAGAATCTGATGCAGGAAAGTAGAATTATCCTATTTAGCTGCAGCCTTTAAAATGTGACAGCCTTGGCTCAGACTTCCCCTTAAGTCTCAAGGCTGCGGGTTTCAAGTCCCACTCCAGGATTTGAATAAATATTCTGGGCTAATACTTAGATGTAGTACCAAGGGAGATAGGTACCATCTTTCTGATGAGACATTGAACTGAGGTTCTGTATGCCTGATCAAGGGGACATAACAAATCCCTTGGCATCAATCAAAGGAGGGAATAAGATAAAATAGAAAATGTTGGAAGCCCTCAGCACGTTGGACAGCATCTGTGAAGAATAGAACCAAGTTACAATTTCAGGTGAATGACCTTTCATCAAAAATTAAGGGTCACCTGCTGGTATCCCCAAAACATATTCACTAATCATTCTCTTGGTTGACATTTAATGGCATTACCATTGTTGAATTTCCCACCATCAACATCCTGGGGGTTACCATTGACCAGAAACTAAATTGGACTAGCCATATAGATACAGTGGCAAAAAGAGCAGGTCAGAGGCTAGGAATGCTCCAGGTTATTCACTTCCTGTCTCCCAAAGCCGGTCCATAATCTACAAGGCACAAGTCAGGAATGTGATGGAATACCCTCCACTTGCCTAGCTGGGTGCAGCTCCAACAACACACAAGAAGCTTGATACCATACAGGACAAAGCAGCCCACTTGATTGGCACCCCATTCACACACATCCACTCCCTCCAGCACCAATACATAGTGGCAGCAGTATGTATCATCTACAAGACGTAATGCAGGAACTCATCAAGGCTCCTTCGCACCTTCCAAATCTATGACCAATACGTACCATATACAGGATGAACTGTGGGAATTCACCGTGCTCCATCGCACTTTCCAAATCCATGACCACTACCATCTAGAAGGACAAGGGCAGCAGACAGATGGGAACACCAACACCTGCACGTTCCCCTCCAATTCACACATCAGCCTGACTTAGAAATTTACCGCCATTTCTTCATTTCGCTGGGTCAAAATCCTGGAACTCCCTCTCTAATAGCACTCTGGGTGTACCTCCACCACATGACTGCAGTGGTTCAAGAAGGCAGCTCACCACCAACTTCTCAAGGGCAAATAGGGATGGGCAATAAATGTTGGCCTCGCCACTGATACCCACATCCCATGACTCATTTTTTAAAAATACCGTTGTGGGACCTTGATGTGTGGAAATTGGCAGTTGTATACACATAACAATTGCTGGTGCCCTTAAAAAAGTTATTAATTTAGCTGTGAAGAGGTTTGGAAATGATGTCACTACAAATTCCTTTTTAAAATTTTTATAAAACATTGTTTATAAAACATTGTGTCAAGTAGAATGTCATCATGTTGCTCGTGTTTAGTGTGATTTGTTAGATCTCCAAAGCAATAGGTCAATCTTGCCTGAGTGGGACATGTCATGACGTTAGCCATTTACTTTATTCTCATCCTTCAGCTCAAGCTCTTTGTGTCATCCATTGCTGGAAGTGTGAGTGGCTAAGAGTGTGGCAAAGGAGAATCTGGGACGTTGGTGAACATGATGTGGAGATGCCGGCGTTGGACTGGGGTAAACACAATAAGAGTTTTAACAACACCAGGTTAAAGTCCAACAGGTTTATTTGGTAGCAAATGCCAGTAGCTTTCGGAGCGCTGCTCCTTCGTCAGATGGAGTGGAAATCTGCTCTCAAACAGGGCACAGAGACACAAAATCAAGTTACAGAATACTGATTAGAATGAGAATCTCTACAGCCAACCAGGTCTGATTTTGTGTCTCTGTACCCTGTTTGAGAGCAGATTTCCACTCCATCTGACGAAGGAGCAGCGTTCCGAAAGCTAATGGCATTTGCTACCAAATAAACCTGTTGGACTTTAACCTGGTGTTGTTAAAACTCTTACGTTGGTGAACAACAGAGCCACTGAGATTAAAGGATTGAAAAAGAAACCAGGAGCAATGAAGAATGTGGATGAATTAGAGTCAAAGCAGGTATGGAAACAAGAAATAGATTATGAGCGTGAGGAAAAAAGGCAGGAAGAACTTTGTTTTTAAGAAAGTGAAACTTTAAGTTTTTAAAATCTTAACAATTTAGTGCATGCAGAAAAGAGAAAAAAGTTTTAATTGCTCCCTTTCTTTGTCTTAAAAATAATCACATTGAAGAGATACTCACTCTATCACCAGCCATAACTTTCTGTGGCATCCAATGGAGCAACAGCAATCAACCAAAACAATCTGGAGATTTGCCACTCACCACCGCATTAACTTGCTGTGTGAATCATATCATCATAGAATCCCTACAGTGCAGAAGAGGCCCTTCGGCCCATTGAGTCAGCATCTACACTCTGAGAAAGTATTTTTACCCCCGTGCCTTCTCCCCCACCCTTTTCCTGTAATCCCACACATTTACCAAAGCTAGTCCTATCTAACCTACACATCTTTGGACACAAAGGGCAATTTAACATAGGCAATCTATCTAACTAGTCCATCTTTGGACTGTGGGAGGAAACTGGAGCACCTGGAGGAAACTCACGCAGACATGGGGGGAATGTGGAAACACCACACAGACAGTGACCCAAGGCCGGTATCGAACCCAGGTCCCTGACGCTGTGAGGCAGCAATGCTAACTACTGTGCCATCATGCCGCCGTGTGTTTTAATATAGAAACTTGTTGTTAACAAGCGATTATTATTCCAGCAAATGTTGGCTTCAGGACTAAGCTGTGCGATGCACCAGTAGATCCCTATGCAAATTGAATGAGATTATAATGAGATTGTTGGGTTTTGGCTATGTCTCATTGTCATCAAAGGTGGAACTGGCAGAGAGGAGTTAGAAATCCCATTGATGTGAGGGAGCATAAATCTCTGGATGAAGTGATTTCAGTTGGTGCAGAGCAACAATGCTTCAAGAGCAGCAGCAAGGTGCAGATTAAAGTGATAGTATGTTCCATATTCTCCACAGACTGAGCTTAATTGCTGGAGAAATCAGGCAGCTGAGCCAGAGAAAGAATCAGCCTTAGTTACACTTAAACTTCTTATAGTCATCAACGGAGGCTAAGGAAATGGTTGCCCCAGTAAAGCAGTGCGTAGACTGGAGAGATGTGAAAAAAAGTGAAGATAGTTTCCTCCCTATCTCGTTAATCCAGCAGGCCTAAAATTATGGATGCCACAGTAGCAGAAGAATATTTAACGCATTCATATAAATTTCCTTTGACCATTCTTTGAATGGAACTGTTTGCACCTCAGCTGAAATAGCAGAATATACTGAACCATTACTATCGATAATTTCTCTGTTTCTCTGTCCGCTGATGTTCCCTCACACTTCTGTGCTCAATAAACCCCCCCTGTTGCCATTCCAATGGCTGTGTTCAGAGTCACCTTGGAGCAAAGAAAACAACTTGGACTACTGTGCATATTTCTGGTCTCAATATTGCAGGAAGAATATTCAGGCACCAGGCAAGGTGCAAAAGAGATTTACGTGGATTACATTTACAGATTTACATACCAGAACTGAAAGACTATAGCAAACAGGAATGGTATTACAGGGGTTAGTTTCTCTTTAAAAGTTTGAAAGATTTTTGTGAAGTAGACCTAGTGATGATGTTTCCATATGTGGGGCAGTCCAGAACTCAGGGTTAATCACAATTAAATCCAATAAATAATTCAGGAGAAAATTCTTTACCTGGAGATAATGGAAGCGATGAGTAAACTATTAATCCAGAAACTCAACTAATGTTCTGGGGACCCGGTTCAGATCCCACCATGGCGGATGGTGGAATTTGAATTCAATAAAAAAGACTATCTGGAATTAAGAATCTACTGATGACCATGAAATCATTGTCGATTGTCCGAAAAACCCATCTGGTTCACGAATGCCCTTGAGGGAAGGAAATCTGCCATCCTTACCTGTCTGGCCTACATGTGACTCCAGAGCCACAGCAATGTGGTTGACTCTCAACTGCCCTGTGAAATGGCCTAGCAAGCCACTCAGTTCAAGGGCAACTATGGGTGGGCAATAAATGGTGGCCAGCCATGAATGATTAAATAAAAAGTGGAACATTATACCGAGAAAAGTAGTTGAGGTGAATAGCTTGAATGAATTTAAGGAGCAGTTAGGGAACAATATGGGGGAAAAAGTGAATTGGGGGATATGCAGAGAGGATCAGATAAAATAAGGTGGGAGGAGGTTGGCATGGAACATAAAGGTCGGTGTGCACCAGTTAGGCTGAATGGCCTGTTATTGTCTTGTAAAATCAATGGAACAAAGAATAAGAAGATTTTGCGAAGGAGAGAGGTAAGAGTATTGGAGGAGAGCACTTGCCCAGTGTGATTTCAACAGAAATGATTGTGGTATAGCAGGAACATGCGAACAGCCGTTTATACAAGCTTGTTCCCTTTTGGTATCTGTTTAATATTGTCTTTATTGCTTTTTTGGACTTCTGAAAATTAAACAGGCTAATTCCACTGCAGTCTTATTTGGAGGAGCAAGAATATTGAAAACAAGACTGTTGGTCATGTGATCAGAAAGCTCATTTATCTCCTTTTCCCAAGTGGCAAGGCATGATTACTGAACAAACACGGCCTTAAAGAAAACACAACCAATTATTGCCTTAGTGTGCAGGAAGCAGAGCAGAGACAGTGAGCTTTTGGCTTGGAATCACTCAAAGCACACATGACAGAATTGTACTTTACCTTGTCTTTTTACTCGTCCCAAACACAAATTTCATTTAAATTTCTGTCTGCAGGAGTGAGATGAATTGGTACAGGTGATAAAGCCAGCAGGGAAAGGTGGATTTTTTTTTTCAGACCTCTGCTCCACCAGTTAGTTCCGTAGGCATTGTTCACCCTCTGAATTCTTCCCTGGGAACTTGGGAATGGAGCTTCACAACTAAACACAATCCCATTCCAGCCCAACTGTGATGAAAGGAAAGTTTTTGTTGTGTGTCAGAGGGAAAACCTCTGTGTATTATGGTTTTGAAATGACAAGACTAATGCAAAACCATCAGTCCTGACTCAACTTCAAACTTGGGAAGGAATTCCATTCTATTTTCCCTAAAAACAGGGCAAGTTGATTGAACTGGTCATTAATCAGGTACAAAGCCTTTGAATTAGATGAATTTTAAAGTCCAAAGCCTTAGAGAAGAGAAGGTTGAGAGGAGATTAGACAGAATTAATAATGGTGGAAATCATAAGGCATCTAGATAGAGTAGATAGTGGCGGTAATCCTAAGCAGTCTAGACAGAGTGGATAGTGCTGGAAATCCCAATGAGTCTAGACAGAGTGGATAGTGGTGTAAGAATCAATAACCAGAAGACACAGATTTAAGGGGATTGGCAAAAGAACCAAAGGGGCGACGAGAATCTTTTTTTTAATACAGTGTATTGGTATGATTTGGAATACACAAAGTGTGGTGGAGGCAGATACAATTTGGGCTTTCAAGAGGGAATATTCAAGCAAGTGAAAAGAAATAAACTTTGCAGAGCTATAGTAAAAGGGTAGTGGAGTGGGACTAGCTGAATTGCTGTTACACAGAGCCGGCATGAGCTTTATGGGCTGAATGGTTTCCTTCTGCATTATAACCATTCTATGATTCCATAATGTTTAAGGAGTTAACAAACTAAACAGCCAGTGTCTTTGACCTTGATCAGGGATCTTTGTTCCAAAGTATATTGTGGGTATTTTTCTCCATATCTTCAGTTCAATTCTGAGCAAATCATCTGAATCCTTAGAGTTGACACAGGAATTATATTGCTCTGGGAAGTCAATGAAAGACTAAATATCCTGTAACTTTATTGGACAATTAAAGTAATATGTTCCAAAAAGAATATTTTAACTCTTGTCTGTTTCTGATCTTGATTTCAGCTTTCAGTTTCTGTATTACTTACCTTATTTATACATAAATCTGATTTAGTTTGAAGGTAACAGTCCGACAATGTGATATTTACCATCTTTCAGCAAAAAAAGATCATGCTGAACATGAGACATAATCTCCAATGCATCTTATGATTATTCAGAGATAGTCACGAGGACCATACCACATCTATGGGCCCAGGTATCAGTTGATTATAGACCTGCTTATGGAGGCTGCCTCTTTTTAATTAGTGGAAATCAAATGTGCTGGGAGAAAGCTTGCAGGTTAAAGCTTACACCAGATATGTGCACTTTCCAAAGGGAGCAGGAATGCTGGATAATTGACCTTTCTTAGTGAAAGATATGAAGGTAAATTATAGTTGCCCATAACTATTGCCCCTGTGGAAGTTGAAAAGACATTCTGGGGAAAGAGAAGTTGGGGGAATTCTTTTCAAATGGCATCTGTTCCCATTGTCCATACTTAGAAATCAAGAATACCATTATTTTGCAGTTGTGACAATGAGTCTATAGCAGTGATGGGCAATCTAGGCTAGTGAGTGGGCCGTTTGAGTGGTCTTCCTTCATCTCAGTGGGCCACAAGATTGAAATCAGGCTGATTCACTAACCATGACCCCCACGAATAAGATCAAATACTTTTAACACACGCCAAATATTTCACAACGAGCTATAGAAAATGCTTAATCATTCATATATTAATAGAACTGTCATCAACTTCAAATGGTAAAGACAAAAGAAATATTTACACATTGGACACAGAGGGAGCGCACGCCTCTCATAATGTGGTCAGCAATCAGCATGCTCCTCCCTTCACTCGCTCTTGCTTTACATGTGTATTACTTCAGTCATACTGGTGGGACAAAAACTATGTAAATGGAAACCAACGGAATGTGGCAGCTATGTATGTGGGCAACGGCCAACAAAATGTCTCATGACCCGCACTCAGAATCCTCATGGGCTGCATGTGGCACCCAGGCCATCACTGGGCTGTATAGTATTCCAAAATAAGCCAAACTCACAGCATTTTTGCATTCGTAGCACATTGTCTATATTCTAATTATCTGATTTTGCAGCAAATTTGCTTCCAGCTTTATTGTAATTTTAACTGCATTGGCAAACATAGAAGACAAATTCCGATATTTCACAAGCTACTGTGGAACATGGTTTGCTTGGGGCCACCTTCTTCAGTTGAAAAACCAAATAAGGAAAAAGGCAAACATCTGTTCCAGTAACAAGTGATGAGTTTAAATTGATGAATTAATGGATCACCCATGGTGCAACTTACAGGTACTCTAGCACTGGAGCACATCTGTGATGCTAACCATTAAAACAGAATTGTTGTTTAATTTGGTCTTTCTCCTGAGGTGCACGGTGTGGGCAACTGTTTAAAATGACAGATGGACATGCTTGAGGTCTGCAAACAACTTACATTTTTCCTATAACACACTAAAAAAACTTTTTCATGACCTCAGACATTTCTAAAGCAATTTACAGCCAATTATTGTCACTGCTATGATGAAGACATAGTAGCCAATTTGTGCATAGAAATATCCAAATCAACAGTACTGTGATAATATCTGGTTAATAAGTTTAAGTTTATTTATTATTGTCACAAGTAGGCTTACATTAACACTGCAATGAAGTTACTGTGAAAATCCCCTAGTCGCCACACTCCAGCACCTGTTCGGGTACACTGAGAGAGAATTTGGCATGGCCAATGCACCTAACCAGCACGTTTTTCGGACTGTGGAAGGAAACCAGAGCACCCCGAGGAAACCCACGCAGACCTGGGGAGAATGTGCATACTCCACACAGACAGTGACCCAAGCCGGGAACCGAACCCAGGTCCCTGGCGCTGTGAGGCAGCAGCGCTAACCACTGTGCCACCATCTGTTTTTGTAGTCTCTCTTTTCTGTAACTTCTTCATTTTTCCAGTCTGCATGACTTGCTGCTGGAAGTTGGTGCTTATGAACTCTTTCTGATGCACAGCCCATCCTTATAATGTTCAAGTGTTCCTGGACTTTGTTTGCTTCGGGGAGGGCATGGTCAGTTTGCGACTAGTTTCTTTAGGATAGTAGTCACCTACAGCTGTTATCCTTTAATGGTAGGTAAAGTCGCCATAGTCCCAGAAGACCATCGGCACTATCTGGTGGTGATTTAACCTGCGGATCACGACACCTCAAGTGAGGGGCAAGGTTGAGAAGGCGGGGCCTTCATGAGTAACCTCAGCTGGTATGGGAATTCAACCTGCGTTGCTCTGCATCATTAACCAGCTCTCCAGCCAACTGAGCTAACCTGACCCTCAATCCTTTTATCTCCTGCTTGGACCCTCAAGGTGTCAGTTCCCTGTGGAACAGCATTTCTCATTATGGTGTTTTTCCTTTTTATTTGTCTATTTGAAAGGGCAGATTGTCCCTTGGTTTAACATCTTGCAAGAGGCAATACCTCCAGCATTGCAGCACTCCCACTGTCAGCCTAGATTTTGTGCTCAAAGTTTGAACAGGGAATAGAACCCACAGCTTTCTGACCAAGAGATTTGTGTGCGACGGTCAATCCACAGCTAATCCTCAAGCTATTCCTCAGGAAAGAGAAATGAACTGTCAGAATTTCTGGGTATGTTTAAACTCTAATTCCGTGAGTCTTCACTTCCTTAATATTCATTTGTCCTTTTGAGACTTTGAGATGATCTGGTGATATAATATTGGGAAACATTGATTACCTAACAAAAGGTATTGCTTAACAAAGTTAGGCAGCGACCTTATTGGCTTAACGTGGTTCTTGACTCCCGGATAGACTTTGGCCATGGCCAATATTTAGGTTGGTTCCTCTCTCTTTGTCTTTGTTCTTCTGTTCACGACAGTCTCTCTTCTTTGGGAGAGAACTCTTAGGACTGACTGATCCATGTTCAGCTGCTGCTCACATGGAACCCTTCTCCATTTCAGCCTTCAAAGTTCTTGTTTGAATATTTGCTACTACCACCAAGATCTGCACTGGCGGCGGTTCCACCCAGGCCTGCACCCTGGGCTTCCGTGCTCATCGCAGTGGCCCTGCTGCTCATCACGACCTAACTCCTTCATCTTCCCACTCTGCGACTGGAAGCTGGTGCTTATTAACTCTTTCTGATGCACGGATCATCCTCATGATCAGTGGAGTTCCTGGACTTTGATTGGTTTGGGCAGCATGCGGTCAGCCTCATAAAGTCATAGAGTTTTACAGCACAGAAAGAGGCCCTTCTGCCCATCATGTCTGCACCAGCCATCAAGCATCTATCTATTGTAATCCCATTTTCCAAGACTTGGACTGTAGCCATGTATGCTATGGCATTTCAATTGCTCATCTGAATGCTTTTTAAGAGTTGTGAGGGTTCCTCGCCTCTACCACCCTTTCGGGCAGTGAGTCCCAGGTTCCCACCACCCTCTGGATGATAAAGCTTTTCCTCAAATCCCCTCTAAATCTCCAGCCCCTGCCTTAAATCAATGCCCCCTGGTTATTGACCCCCCTACAAAGGGGAAAAGTTTCTTTCTATCCAAATTATCTACATGCCTCATATTTTGTGCACCTTGATCAGGTTCCCCCTCAGCCTCCTCTGCTCTAAGGAGAACCACCCAGCCTAACCAGCCTCTTTTCATAGCTGAAACTCTCCAGCCCAGGCAACATCCTGGTGAATCTCCTCCATTGCAGCCACTCTAGTGCAATCGCATGCTTTTCTCTGATTGATTTCTTAAGGGTAATGTGATCCATTTAAGGGACAAGCCTTTGTGGGCCACATGATCAGGCCAGACTCTATGGAGCAGCCACGTGGGAAGCCAGACCAATCGGGCGCGAGGGCATTTGACCTGGGATGAGGAGGATCCTCAGTTGGAGACAGAGAGGAGAAGAGAGTAGAACTATGCATTTGTTCTGTCAGATCTTTGTCTTATATAGATATAATACTAGTTTTTCATGTTACTAAACATTTTCTTGTTGGAGCCGCAATGAGTTGCCTCCAAATTTACGACTGGGTGGCAGTCACTTATAGATCATAGAATCATTGAACCACTGCTGTGCAGAAGGAAGTCATTCAGCCCATCGAGCCAGCACCACAACTATCCCATCCAGGCCCTATCCCCGTTACTCCACATATTTACCATGCTAACCCCCCTGACACTAAGCATGGCCAATCAACCTAGCCCGCACATCTTTGGATTGTCGTAGGAAAGTAGAGCACCCGAGGAAACCCACGCAGACATGGGGAGATCGTGCAAACTCCACATAGTCACCCAAGGCCAGAATTGAACCAGAGTTGCTGGCTGTGAGGCAGCAGTGCTAACCACTGTGCCATCGTGCCACTCTTTATCTCCTGACTGGAGCCCTAAAGGCTGGTTACCTGTGGAACAGACTCACTGATTATGGTGTTTCTGCTGTCCTTTCATTAAATTTTAAGGCTTTCTACTAAGATACTGGAGCACCTAATGGTGGTTTCTTTGCTTATTTGAACTAAGAGAGCCTGTGGTGTCGAGCACTGATGCATAACTTCAGGACTCATCGTGCCATATGTCTAATTGATGTATAGGTATCAATATTGCATGACCTGTAGGATTCTCATTCAGACAGGATCTCATCACTGATCTGGACTGAGAGAACTACTTCACTGCTGTCTATTTTGAGAAATGACTGTCGGTGCTTGGCACAAGTGAACTGAAATAGCAAAAGATTACAAAGTGACTTAAAACTGATACAGAAATTAAAAAGTTACTTCATACATAAAATCTACACAAAACATGCATACAAAATCAGTGCATAAAGACAATGGGGTGACAATGGGGCAATCGTAGCGGGTGAGGGGCGGACCATGGAAAGGTCCGTTGATCTTGGGTGGGATTTTCCGCTGGCGGGGTGACCGCGGCCGGAAAATCCCACCCAATGAGTGTGTTAACTGACTCAAGTTGGAAGGGGTGGGATGGAGGAAGACTTCTTAGAATGCTGTCGGGACAGTTACCTTGAACAGTATGTTACAGAACCGACGAGGGAGCGAGTTATCTTAGATCTGGTAATGTGTAACGAGGTAGGTAGAATTAAGGATGTTCTTGTGAAGGACCCTCTTGGGTCAAGTGATCACAACATGGTCGAATTTCTGATACAAATGGAAGAGGAGAAAGTAGGGTCCCATACCACTGTCCTCTGTTTGAACAGAGGGAAGTACGATAGGGTGAGGGCTGAATTGGCTAAAGTGGACTGGGAGAGCAGACTGGTAGGTAGGACAGCTGAGGAACAGTGGAGGATTTTTAAGGAGATCCTTTTCAGTACTCAGCAACAATATATTCCGGTGATAAAGAAGGGTTGTAAGAAAAGGGATAACCAGCCGTGGATAACGAAGGAAATTAAGGAGAGTATTAAATTAAAGACCGATGCGTACAGAGTGGCCAAAAATAGTGGAGAATCGGAAGATTGGGAAAACTTTAAGAAACAACAAAGAACGACTAAGAAAGCGATAAAGAAAGGAAAGATAGGTCATGAAGCTAGGCTAGCTCTAAATATAAAAAATGATAGTAAAAGCTTTTACAAATATATAAAAAAGAATAGAGTGGCAAGAGTGAATGTTGGACCCATGGAGGACGAGAGGGGGGATTTAATAGTGGGAAATGAGGAAATGGCTGAAACTTTAAATAAGTTTTTTGTGTCGGTCTTCACGGTGGAAGACACAAATAGTTTACCAAATATTAACGATAGAGGGTTGGTGGGAGGAGAGGTACTCAATACAATTAATGTTACCAGGGAGGCAGTGCTTGGTAGACTAACGGGACTGAAGGTGGACAAGTCCCTGGGCCCGGATGGAATGCATCCCAGGGTACTGAAAGAAATGTCAGAGGTAATAGTGGATGCGTTAGTGGTTATTTATCAAAATTCGTTGGATTCTGGGGTAGTGCCAGCGGATTGGAAAACGGCTAATGTTATGCCGCTGTTTAAAAAACGAAATAGACAAAAGGCTGGTAACTACAGGCCAGTTAGCTTAACATCTGTAGTTGGGAAAATGCTGGAATCCATCATTAAAGAAGAAATAGCAGGCCACCTGGATAAAAATGGTTCGATTAAGCAGACGCAGCATGGATTCATGAGGGGAAAGTCGTGCTTGACGAATTTGTTGGATTTTTATGAAGATGTGACTAGTGTGGGTGACGGGGGGGAACCGGTGGATGCGGTGTTTTTGGATTTCGAAAAGGCGTTTGATAAGGTGCCTCACAAAAGGTTGCTGAAGAAGATTGGATCACACGGAGTTGGGGGTAGGGTGTTAGCGTGGATTGGGGATTGGCTATCCGACAGGAAGCAGAGAGTCGGAATAAATGGGTGCTTTTCTGGTTGGCAGATGGTAACTAGTGGCGTGCCGCAGGGATCGGTACTGGGGCCTCAACTATTTACCATTTATATAGACGATCTGGAGGAGGGGACTGAGTGTAGGGTAACAAAGTTTGCAGACGACACAAAGATAAGTGGAAAAGTGAATCGTGTGGAGGGCGTAGAAGGTCTGCAGAGAGATTTGGACAGGCTGAGTGAGTGGGCGAGGATCTGGCAGATGGAGTATATCGTTAACAAATGCGAGATTATTCACTTTGGAAGAAATAATAGCAAATTGGATTATTATCTAAATGGAAAGAAATTACAACATGCTGCTGTGCAGAGGGACCTGGGGGTCCTTGTGCATGAGATGCAAAAACCCAGTCTGCAGGTGCAACAGGTGATCAAGAAGGCAAATGGGATGTTGGCCTATATCGCAAGGGGGATAGAATATAAAAGCAGAGATGTCTTGCTGCATCTGTACAGGGCATTGGTGAGGCCGCAGCTGGAATACTGTGTGCAGTATTGGTCCCCTTATTTGCGGAAGGATATATTGGCCTTGGAGGGAGTGCAGAGAAGGTTCACCAGGTTGATACCAGAGATGAGGGGTGTTGATTATGAGGAGAGACTGAGCAGATTGGGTTTGTACTCGTTGGAATTTAGAAGGCTGAGGGGGGATCTTATAGAGACCTATAAGATAATGAAGGGGCTGGATGGGGTAGAGATGGAGAGATTCTTTCCACTTAGAAAGGAAACTAGAACTAGAGGGCACAGCCTCAAAATAAAGGGGGGTCAGTTTAGGACAGAGTTGAGGAGGAACTTCTTCTCTCAGAGGGTGGTGAATCTCTGGAATTCTCTGCCCACTGAAGTGGTGGAGGCTACCTCGTTGAATATGTTTAAATCACGGATAGATGGATTCCTGATCGGTAAGGGAATTAGGGGTTATAGGGATCAGGTGGGTAAGTGGAACTGATCCACTTCAGATCAGTCATGATCTTATTGAATGGCAGGGCAGGCTCAAGGGGCTAGATGGCCTACTCCTGCTCCTATTTCTTATGTTCTTATGTTAAGGCTGGTAGCAAGATAAACTTACAAAATACAGCAGGATACATTCAACTGATAAACGTTCATCAGTAACAGGAGCAACAGAACTACTAAAAAAAACGAAGCACAGAACTTATTTCTTAAGCTTAAAGAATCAAAGCAATATTCAAGCTTGTTATATAATTTGAAATAAAGTGAACGTTTTTGTTTTAAACACAGCAAGTTAAAAGATTAAGCTAATTTAGTACATAGGGCCGAAGGCTCAAAAACTCACAAATGTTCTCTTCATACAATAGGCCTGTTTAACTCCCCTTTTTGAATCTTAGGTATTGAGTACAAACTGATAAGTGTTAATTGCTCTGGAATATAACAGTTTCATATTCGGGCCTGTTCAACCTTAATGGGCTTCTCCACAATAGCCTGCAATTAAAGTACACAAGTGTAACTGTGCACAGGCCAAGAACCATGTGGTACATTTCACTTGTCCAGTAAAGAGGAAGTTGCTTTTTCACAAGGAATACAGTCACATGGAAACAATTGATTGCAATTAAGTAGGAAAGAACATTAGGTTAATTGATTGGATAGCACAGTGGCACAGTGGTTAGCACTGCTGCCTCACAGCTCCAGGGATCTGGGTTCAATTCCCGGCTTGGATCACTGTCTGTGTGGAGTTTCTACGTTCTCCCCTGTGTCTGCGTGAGTTTCCTCTGGGTGCTCAGGTTTCCTCCCACAGTCCAACGATGTGTGGGTTAGGTGCACTGGCTATGCTAAATTGCCCCATAGTGTCCCGGGCTGCGTAGGTTAGAGGGGTTAGTGGGGTAAGTATGTGGGGTTATGGGGATAGGACCTGGGTGAGATTGTTGTTGGTGCAGACTCGATGGGCCAAATGGCCTCCTTCTGCACTGTAGGGTTTCTATGATTAAAATGCTTTGATTATTTGATCATTTTGCATAACTAAACTACAAAATAAACATGGCGTGGGATTTTCCATTCCCCCCCCATAGCGTGCTTTCCAGTGGCAGAGGCAGCTTGCTATTGGCCGGTGGTAGGACCTACCAATGTCACTGGCATTTTGTGTTACTCACTGGCCGCACTACCAGGAAATCCGCCGCATGGAGTCACCATTGGCATGGGCGGGGAGGGCTGGAATATTCGGCACATGACCTTTCCTAGAGAACATCAGAAATAAAGGAAATGGGGCTGCACAGAAGGCTAAAGTCATCAGAATTGAAGGAGTTGGCTTGGGATGTTGGGTTGGACAAGGTTTCAGTTGTCGGCCATGGTGAGGGCTTGAAGGGGGATATAAATGAGACTGATATTTAGTGGGGAAAAAGTAGCTCAAGGAACTCAATGGGAACATTGATGAGCAAGGAGGACTTCATTTCAAACTGTGGAAATTTGGATGATTTGACAGGATGGGTTGACAGGGAGTATAGTGTGGAGAGTTTTAGAGAGGTTGAGTCTGAACCAAATAAAAGTGTGGGTAAGCGTTTCAGAGAAAGAGTGTGAGATAAAAATCACTGATATTTGTGTTCCATACACAACTGGGAATTAAGGAAATCTATGGTAATTAGAATTGCTTTGAAGAAGAATAAACCTTCTAATTTCAAAATACATCATTTGTTAAAGAGGAAGAGCTGCAATATTCCAATACAATTAAAGAAAATTTTAGACATACTCGGCTTTGATGTCTGCTAAGGGCTTGTAAATGTCAGCAGTGATGGAGCAGTTTGGGTTCTTTTCTCAACATGGAGAGAAATTAAGAAGAATCATCAGGCCAACCTTGGAGGGAGAACGTTGTGCCAAGAAATGGGCAAGGTATTTTATCTCCTTGATTGAGGCCACACTTGAGCAATTGCAGAACTGTCCACTGGCCAGAAGCAAGGTTTCCAACTTGCATTCCTTACATGTTTACATTGAGTTTTTTCATCTCCTGTTGATCCTTTGAATGGCCTCTCTAAGATTGATTCAACACTTGTCCCTTGTCTTTGAAGTGGCTCAGGTATGCAGGTTTCCATGGTGATTAGTCTTTCCATTATCTTCCTGAGGAGGAATGACCCAGTGGTCCTCACAGGCATTTCTTTTGACATCCGTCAGTTTTGAGTTCATTTGCTTCTTGCTTTACAGAAAATTCTTTTGAAAGGCGTAATTTTATTGCTGGTCCCAATCTTCCCAATTTTCTTGCAGTTTTGCATTCGTGACACTTGGGCCAATCATGCAAATGCATGGCCTCAAGTGTAAGCACAAAATGCATACTAAGTACAAGCACATTTTAAATGCTGCTTTCTAGATATCATTATTAATAAATTGCCCTTGGACTTTTCAAGGTCGGTTGATGAATGCAAATGCTTGTAGTCTTCAGGAACTTACAGAACTATCCACTGGCCAGATCCTCCAACTACCTTCCAATAATTGACTGAAATATGGAATGTTTACAGTGCAACTTAAAGTGGTAAATGTTATCAGAAAATTATGACCAGAAATCACAGCAATAAGTTGTAAAATTTGTGAATGTGGACAGGAAATGTGAACCCAAAGCAAGGTTTTTGTTCACGTATATATTGTTAGAGAAATTGTCTATTCCTGTAGATCAATATGTTATTGCTTACAAAATGTGGCTGTAGGTGCAAATTTAAATACTAATTTGCAAACTATAAAGTTTTCCATATACTTTTGCTACTCTTGCTGGCAAAGCAGACAGTAGCATAATGATAGTGTTACTGGACTAGTAATCCAGACTAAATTCCCAGAGCCATGAGTTCAAATCCCACCACAGCAGAATTTAAATTCAATTAATAAATCTAGAATGAAACGCTAATCTCATCAATAATGATCGTGAAACTACTGGATTATCATAACCGGTCAAAATCTCCGTCCTTGTCCATCTGACATAAGTGTGACTCCAGACCTATAGCAATGTGGTCTGAAATGACTTGGCAAATCACTCAGTTGTATCAAGTGTTCTAGGAAATCCAATTAAGAATAAAACTGAATGCATTGACTGAGGCACCGGAAGTGACAAAGGCAAACCATGTCGATCCTATAATGTCCCCCTCAGTACCACCTAGGGACTTGTGACATAATTGGGACAGTTGTCCCACAACCTAGTCATGTGACAAAGGCATACTCACTGATTCATACCTAACCATCATGGATCCCTCGGTATGTCTTGTTTCACTGGTAGTCTAGAATTAAATAATTAACCAAATACCCTCATCCTCAATAATAGGGGAGCACAGCAGATCAGAGCAAAAGACAATGCTGAAGCATTTGCAACCACCTTCAGTCGCAAGTGCTGAGTGGATGATTAGGGCGGTACAGATGGCACAATGGTTAGGACTGCTGCTTCACAGCACCAGGGATTCGGGTTCAATTCCAGCCTTGGGTGACTGTCTATGTGGAGTTTGCACATTCTCCTTGTGTCTGCGTGGATTTCCTCCGGGTGCTCCAGTTTCCTCCCACACACCAAAGATGTGCAGGTTAGGTTAGTTGGCTATGATAAATTGCCCCTTAGTGAGAGGGGATTAGCAAGGTAAATGTGTGGGGTTATGGGGATAGAGCCTGGGTGGAATTGTTGTCAGTACAGGCTAAATAGGCTGAATGGCCTCCTTCTGCACTGTAGGGATTCTATGATTCTATCCATCACAGCCTCTCCTGAGGTCTCCATCATCCGCAATGCCAGTCTTCAGCCATAGTGATTCACTCTACATGATATCAAGAAATGGCTGAAGGCAATGGATACTGGCTGAAGACCTTGAGAACATCCCAGCCATAGTACTGGAGATTTGGGCCGCAGAAGTAGCCATGCTTCTAGCCAAGCTGTTCCAATACAGCTATAAACTCACGCTACAATAGCTAGCAGCTACCTGGTAATGTGGAATCTGCAAAAAGGACAGATTCAATTCAGTCAACTGTCACTACTCTCGATCATCAGCAAAGTGATGGAAGGGAGCATCGATCATGCTATCAAGCGGAACTTCCATAGCAATGATCTGCTCACCAATGCTCAATTTGGGTTCTGCCAGGACTACTCAGTTCCAGACTTCATTCAGTCTTAGGCCAAACAAGGAGATGAGGTCAGAGTGACTATCTTTGACATTGAAACAGTATTGACTGAGCATGGCATTATGGAGCCCTAGCAAAATAGATGTCAATGGGAGTCAGGGGGAAAACTCTTCACTGTTTGGAGCTATATCTATATCAAAGATTGTGAAGTTTGTAGACCAATCATTCAGTCCCAGGACGTGGCTACAGGAGTTCCTCAGGACACTGTTCTAGGCATAACCATCTTCAGCTGCTTTATCAATAATCTTTTCCTCCATCATAAGGTGAGAAGTGGAGGTGTTCACTGATGTTGAATATTCATGTACTGATATATATCCATGCCAGCAAGCAGCAAGACCTAGGCAACATCCAGGCTTAAGTTGGTAAGTGGCAAGTAACGTTCTTGCAACACCAGTGCCAGGCAATGACCAACTCCAACAAGAAAGATTCTTGCCATCTCCCCTTGACATTCAATGGCATTACCATCATTGAAACCCTCACCATCATCATCCTGACATCTTGAGGGGGTTACCATTGCCCAGGAGCTGAATTGGACTAGCCATATAAACACTGTCCTGAATTCTTCAATCTTCCAATGGCTGGAATTATCTGAGCTTGCTGCTGTGAACAGAGATCTGGCTGAGTGCCAAATTCTCCGTTCTCGCTGGCAGCAGTGGCAGAGTGTGTGAGACTGGAGAATTCTGGCTACTGTGGTTACAAGAGCAGGTCAGAGGCTGGGAATTCTGCAGTGAATAGCTCAGCTCCTGACCCCCCTAAGCCTGTCCACCATCTACAAGGCACAAGTCAGGAGTATGATGAAATACTCGCCACTTGCTTGGAAGAGTGCAGCTCCAACAACACTCAGGAAGCTCAGCACCATCCAGGACAAAGGAGTCCGCTTGACTGGCACCTCATCCACAAACATCCGCTCCCTCCACCATCAACGCACAAATCAGGAGTGTGATGGAATACTCTCCACTTGAGTGGATAAGTATAGTTCCAACAACACTCAAGTAGTTTGACACCCATTCACCACTTAAACATTGACTCAACCCACCTACAGTGCAACATCTTGCCAAGGCTCCTTCAACAGCAGCTTCTAAACCTGCAACCTCTACCACCTAGAAGAACACCAGCAGATATGGGAACACCACTACCTGTAAATTCCCCTTCAAGTCACACACCATCCTGACTTGGAAATATATCGCCGTTCCTTCATTATTGCTTGGTCAACACCCTGGAACACCCTTCCAAACAGCACCACGAGTGTACCAACACTACATGGACTGTGGCAGTTCAGGAAGACAGATCACCACTACCTTCTTAAGGGCAATAAGGGATGGGCCATAAATGCTCTCCTTGCCAGCAATGCTCACATTTGAAGAATGAATTAAAAGAACATTTTCGCATGATTCACCTCTTCAGTGGCCATTATGTGTGAAAATGGACAATGAATGTAAAGAGGTTACTCAATCAATTGTTCTCATCCAACTGTCAAGCACACACATTTTCAGTGTTACTGAGTGGTAATCAAGAGTTGAGAGCTGTGCTGTCTTTTCTGCATTTTAATCGTGAGACACTGAGGCTGTCTGTAATATCTTCACAGTGCAAGTTACCCAGGTGCAATCAACTAAGTGCAAACCAAGACCTTGGTGGCATGTATAGTTTAGTTCAACACAAGGCAGCACACCTATCCATGGAGCCACCAAGATTGCTCAGACTAAAGTTCCTGCAGAGGTGTGACCATCGCACTCCCACAGCATGAATTCAAAAAAATGAACTTGGCACTTTTTCACTGAAAAGCACTTTGAGATGTTTCTCGAATACAACAAAAAGCCACATAAAGAGAGGAAATTTAATTGTTTCCATTACAGATGGCTTGTCCAAATGGGTTTTGGAGCTCTATAATCACCGCAGGAACTGCAGAGTTCTCATGAAATATAAAGTCAGCAATTGCTGTCTGTTCAACAATCTTTCTTTCACCAGTAGCCTCAAACCTCCTCCTCCGAAGCCCATTGTGCATGTTCTTACTCCTCCCTATGGTATTATCATTTAGCCTCTCTCTAATCATCACTCTCTCTCTCTCTCTCTGTCTTCTCCCTTTCTCTTTCAGTATCTCACTGCTCTACTTCATTCTGTTCCATGACTCCAATGCTTTGGAAGTTATACCATTCCTCATCCCTCCTTTTCTCTTACAATCTTCCATGAACTAGAGGTTATCCAAAACTTTGCTTCCCATTGCCCTGACTTGCACCAAGTCCCAATCATTCATCATCCTGTGATCACTGACGTATATCAGCTCCTGGTTAAGTCACGATTTAAAAATTCTGTTCCTTGTTTTCAAATCTCTCCATGGCCTCCCCCCCTCCCTGTCTTTGTAATCTCCGTACAATCCTCCGACATCTCTATGCTCCTCTTGAGAATCCTCGATTTTAATTGCTCTGCCATTGGTGGCCCTGCCTTCAGCTGCCTATAAGGTCTGGAATTCCCACCATAAATCTCTCCACCTCTTTCCTTCACTTTCCTCCTTTTAAGACACTCTTTAAAAACTACATATTTGATAAAACCTTTTCTTGTTTGTCTTCCTATGTGGCTTGGTGTCAAATTTTATTTGATAAAGCTCTCATGAAACACCTTAGAGTGTTTTATTATGTTAAAGGCACTATATAAATGCAGATGGCTTTTTTTATTGCTGTTTGTGAATCCAGGTTTGGTATCTCACCTTGTTCAAGAACAGAACGTGAGGCATCTGATGAAGAGATTCATTAGTTGGCTGATTCTTCATCGGAGTGGCAATCTCAGAGCTTTGCAATTCCTGGCTGTCAGACCTTGGTCTCTTCTCCACAGCTGGATGGCTGGGATGGTAAAATGACTTAACATTCCAGGTGAGTGCTCGCATTTAAACTGTCTCACGTTGCATTCGCTGGATCAGCCAGTCTGCTGTGCACCTGATATCACTGATACTAAGGCGAGGGACAGACTGCTTCATTTTTCCAGAGGAGAGTAGCCACAAGTGAAACAAAATTTGTCACTTTTTCAGGGTAGCCAGGAGCACAAGGCCCTTACTAGTGTGACCAGAGGTGCCCCTCCCACCAATGCAATAGCATTTATGAATAGAAAGGAATTCCATTCGATTGAAGTCCAGAGTTTTCGAGTGGTTAATATTGAGCCTGGGATTGTATGTGACCATCATGCAAACAGATACCGGGTAACCTGAAAGCTGCCATGAAGCAGTGCCAGATTCTTTCATGGAATTTAACCCTATGGATCCTGGGCGACTCGGGATACCTTCCCAGATCATGACTGATGGCACCAGTGTTGAAATCTGTCAACAAAAGAGAATGAAAATGTAATGAGGAGTATTTCCCCCACACAGCTGCATATGGATACAGAATAGGAATCGATAGATATTGTCCAACCCTGTGTAACAAAATTGTACCAGGTATATTATACTATCAGGAACCAGTATACAGGAGATGTAAGAACAACACCATGAAAAATAGGAGAGGAGATATCAAATCCACTGGAGCAGCGGCAAGGAAGACCAATCCAACAACGCTTTGAAGAAGAGTCTACAGACTTGAAACATTAACTCTGCTTTTCTCTCCACAGATGCTGCCAAACCTGCTGAGTTCATCCAGCATTTTCTGTTTTTATTTAACATTAAGACCATAAGACCATAAGACATAGGAGCGGAAGTAAGGCCATTCGGCCCATCGAGTCCACTCCACCATTCAATCATGGTTGATTTCAACTCCATTTACCCGCTCTCTCCCCATAGCCCTTAATTCCTCGAGAAATCAAGAATTTATCAATTTCTGTCTTGAAGACGCTCAACGTCTCGGCCTCCACAGCCCTCTGTGGCAATGAATTCCACAGACCCACCACTCTCTGGCTGAAGAAATTTCTCCTCATCTCTGTTCTAAAGTGACTCCCTTTTATTCTATTAAATAGAGAAATATTTCATTTAAAGTTGGAGTCATCAGACTGCAGTATTCCAGTGTCATATCCTGGAACTTTCCCTCTCCCACATCGTATACACATGCATTCATCAACTGCTGCTGAAATGTAGCTTTGGGATAATTCTCCACATAGGGTACAAACCCAATTCTACCAATTCATCAGCACAATAGTTGTGAGTGTCTCTTGTGTCTGTGCATGAAAAGTATATCAGAATGCTTAATCTAGTGCCCCTTCTAAGAGGATGAATTGTGGTGCCAGGCTGTTGTTTGCCTTGCGGTTCCTCTTGGGATTATGATGTCTTACAAGAGCACAAGAAATAGGAGCAGAAATAGACCACACGATCCATCGAGCCTGCTCTGCCATTCAATATGGTCATGGATGATCTTGGGCTCCAACTCTACTTTCCCATCCACTGCCATTATCCCTTAATTCCTTGAGACACCAAAAATCTGTCCATCCCAGCCTTGAATATAGTCAACAATGGGGCATCCAACATCCTCTGGGAAGAGAATTCCAAAGATTCATAACTGTTTGAGTGAAGTAATTTCTCTGCATCTCAATCCTAAATGACCGTGTCTGCCCCCCCCGCCCGCCATCCTGAGACTGTGCCCCATGTTTTTGATTCCCCAACTAATGAAAACAATCTCCCAGTGTCCACCCTATCAGACCCCCTCAGAGTTTTGAAGGTTTCAATGAATTTGCCCGTCATCCTCTGCATACCAAATCATAAGCTGTCCCAGCAAGTGCTGGTGCCACATTTGCTGGCTTTCTAGCCCTGCCTGCTTGCTGGTTCTGAATGGGTTATTAGAGTGGGGTTACCCTAAGAGATTGCTCATTTGTCCATGCCCAGTCCTGGAATTACGCTGACCACTGGGCTCGCCCTCTGCATGCCCTATGACCTAAGTAAGAGTGAACCAGGAAGTTGAAAGGACGGGGCAAATCTCCCAGCTTGCTGTGCTGCTCGAGCCACGCAGCAGGCTGGGCAACATCAGCAGAGGCTGTCTCGTGAGCTTACCGCTGGGCATCAAGGCCTCCACGAGTCTCTGCAGCTTAGGTTTCCAGAGTAGTCAGCTCCACGCTGGAAATCGGCGCAGAGCTAATTTCAATATGGAAATTGGGATTTTATGTCATCAGTGGGCCTGCTAACGTCTCTCCCCCCACCCCCCCAACCACCACTGGGAGTGGTTCACTACTACTCCCCACTAATGGGGAACAGGTGGCCAACCCTACTGGAGGGAACAGAGGATACTGATGCCCCTCAGTAGGTACGGATTAAAAGGGGTGCCCCTTGAGCAGTGCCAGCCTGGCAGTGCCAGCCTGGCACCCTGGCACTGCTCAAGGGGCAAACTGGCACTGCCAAAGGGGCACCTGGGCACTGCCCACCAGGCATCCGGCAGTGATAAGGGGGTGGGGCCAGAGGGGGAAGGGCCTTTTGGGCGGGCCATCGCTGGGGGTGGGGGCTTCCCGCTGCCACTCTGCAGTCAGGATCGCGGGCAGAGGGAGGGAGGATGGTGATTGGGGATGGCCATCTGGGTGGGGGATCGGGACTGCCCGGGGGGAGGTCGGGGTGGGGGGTGGGGGAGCGTTCAGGGCTGCGGGGGGAGGTTCAGGAGATCAGGGCTGGCCTGAAGGTGTTTGGGGAGATTGGGGCTGGCCTGCGGGGGTGGGAAGGTCAGGGAGATCGAGGCTGGCCTGGGCTGGGGGGAGGTGGGGGAGAAAGGGGCTGGCCTTAGGAGGTCTGGGAGGCCAGCAGTAGGTGGTGGTGGTGGTGGTGGGGGGGGGGGGGGGGGGGCGGATGGGATGGGGAGTGGTGGTGCGTCAGAAGGCCAGCAATTGGACTGGCCAGTGATCTGGAAGCCAGCAATGGGGGGCCGGTGTGCATGCACCTACCTTCGTACTGACAGATCAGTGCATGCTCAATGGCCCGCTCAGCGCTATGCTGCCGGTCTCTCCAGCGGGAATAGGTCCTGCTAGGGAACTCTGTGATGCACAGAGTGTGGGAGATTCGCTCTGGAAATCACGCTGAAAAAACCAGCGGCAGTTACTCCCATTTTATCATAAATTGGGACTTTGAACTTTTTTGGGAGAATTTCAGCCGACATCTTTAGAACTCCAGATATGATTGCCCAGCATGACAAACCCAGGCAGAACAGAGAGACTCAATGGAGCCTTAAGGTTACTTCATTCCAAGAGAAAGCAGGGCAAAAATTGCATTTACCACTTCTCCCTCAACCCAGTCAGCTCCCTTCTGAGGATGCTAGTGCATGGAAGGTGGCCACCAGAGCCAGTCGACTGCAGTCCCGATGTGAGGCAGTGCATCCAAGACAGGTGGGGAGAAAGCGAAGGGAACTGGAGCACAGGATGGTGAATAAAATGTTTAAAAAGCCTCAGCACCTTTACAAAATACAGAGAAAATCAGACTGGGAAATTGGTGTGCCAGCTTCATTATGTTTTTCACTTTGAACTTATCTGGCATTTGGAACTTTTCGCTGAGGAAAATGTTCAAAACGCAGAAGTTGAAATGAAATTATTATCTATCCAAAACCTACTGCTCGCCTGTTTATTTTTTTTCTAAATCCCTTTTAATTCTGTGTAGGATTATAATTGTAGATTCGTTCTGTGAGTGACAGCTGCTGATTTATTCTAAGCGCCCTGTTCCGCTGCTTAATTCTGCTTTTTTTGTATGTATTGTAATGCCTGCCACACCGAATTCAGTCAATTTTTTAAAATTCGTTTCTTCATTGAACATGTGTTGGCTGCAGGATCATTCAGACTCCTCGTTTAATTTTAGCACCTTTTCCATAAGTTTCTCTCAAAGGTATTTAAAATAATTAGAGGAGCTGATGGGGTAAATAGAGAGAAATAATTTCCTCTAGTGGCGAGTGCAGAACCAGTGGGAAAAGTCTTATATTTAATGGGTTCAGGGGTGATGTCATGGAAACACTTCTTCACACAAAGGGGAGTGGAAATCTGGAACTATCTCCAACAGGCTGGTGGTCAATTGAAAAACTTCAGAACTAAGATTGATAGATTCTTGTTAGGCAAGAGTAGTAAGAGATTTGTAACCAAGGCGGATAGTTGGACTCAAGATCCAGATCAACCAGAATCTTACTGAATAATAGAAAAGATTTGAAGGTTCAAATTGCACATTCTTCTTCTTCTGTCTACCTTTCCCTGAGGGAATATAGTTCTGATGTGGAGATGCCGGCATTGGACTGGGGTAAACACAGTAAGAGTTTTAACAACACCAGGTTAAAGTCCAACAGGTTTATTTGGTAGCAAATGCCATTAGCTTTTGGAGCGCTGCTCCTTCGTCAGATGGAGTGGATATCTGTTGATCCATGTTTGAGAGCAGATATCCATTCCATCTGACGAAGGAGCAGCGCTCCGAAAGCTAATGGCATTTGCTACCAAATAAACCTGTTGGACTTTAACCTAGTGTTGTTAAAGCTCTTATGGAATATAGTTCCACAGAGTGTTCAAATGGCCATTTCTCAGTCAATGGAGTCAAGTGATGGTGGTGTAGTGGTAATGTCAGTGCATTAATAATCTAGCTCTCCCAAAGCGGACTATTCTGGGAGCATGGGTTCAAATCCCTCTGTGGCAGCTGGGGGAATTTAAATTCAATTAATAAAAAATCTGGGATGCATGTCTCAGTTATTTCATTGTGTGACCCTTGCCTGGTGAGTGGTAATAAGTTTTAATTGATCCACCTTTTAACTGAGGTGGATCCATTGCTTTCCTCCAATGCCCACAAACTCCAGCAAGGAGGCACGGGATTGCAATCACCTTTGAGAACTCCTAGTTGTTTAGGTTCCCTCCCTTACCCCAGTTGTGCTGAGACTCCAATTCTGTAGAAACTGAGACTTTAGACCTGGGAATGTTTAATGTGATGTTGCTCAGTTTGTTATGTAAGAAGCTAGAAATTGATAGATGGAAATAAAAGCCAAAATCCATCTAGTTCACCTTCTACCATTCTGGCAAAATGAAAACTGAATTGTTAATTACTCATAGCAATTTAAAATGTATAGATGCACACGGTATATTTTATAATTAAGTAGTGTACTTAACGTGGAGGCCTTGTGGTATAGTGGTAGTGTTCCTACCTCAGAACTAGAAGCTGTGGATCCAAGTTCTGGTTCTGATCCCAGTGTGGAGGAATTTTCTTATGAGGAGAGGTTGAGTACGTTAAGCCTGTACTCATTAGAGTTTAGAAGAATGAGAGGTGACCTTATTGAGCACTAAGGATTCTCAGGGGGCTCAACAAGGTAGATGCTGAGAGGTTGTTTACCCTTTGTGGGAGAGTCTAGGACCAGATGACTTGATCTCAGAATAAGGGGTCACCCATTTAAGACAGAGATGGGGACAAATTTATTTTCTCAGAGGGTAGTGAATCTGCGGAATTCTTTACTGCAGAGGGTTGAAGAGGTTGGGTTGTTAAATGTTCTCAAGGCTGAGTCAGAGATATTTTTATCAGAGTAGACACGATAGGCTGAATGGTCTACTTCTGCTCTCTCATCTTGTGATCTTATGACGGCCAAAGAAGGTGCAATTGTAACGTTGACAAACAGGTTGATTATCTGCCTGTAAATCCTTCCAATATGCCGAGTGGAAGAATTTCCCGGTCAGCTATACTGCAGAAGGCAACGGTGATCCATTGCAGTTCTTTGCCAAGCATAATCATGCTTCCAATGGAAGTCCCTGGTCACCAACACCCTCTTAGGGTATGTACCTGGAGGAGGAGGATTATTGTGTGCAACTAGAAATTAAATATATCTTAAACATATAGTTGAGACAGAGGAATAGGCCCAGATGAAATGGTTTGAGGTCAACCAACTAATTTACTTTGGGGGCAGGCCCTGAGAATTTGATGGAATCTGCTGAAGTCTTTCCATTTAGAGTGAATCCAGGCAAGACAATAAAAGGGTTTTCCCCATTCTTCTGCTTGGCTGTCAGATGGAGCTATCCAAAATTTGAGTCTGGGAGCAAGTCAGGACCCACTTTCCACAGGATGGTTTAGGATATATAGGAGGCTCACAGAGATACCAGAAGCATTGTTAGAGCAGCAGAGGCGAGGCGGAGGGGGGGGCAGAAGGGCGGGGGTGGGTGGGACAAAACAGGGAGGTTGACCCTTATATGGTCCGTTCATAGTCAGAGATTTCATGTCCACTTGGCCCTGGCTGTGGGGACTGTTTGATGGGACAGTGCACAAGATGCAGTTGAGTCTGCATTTAACGTCTGTCACAGGTTGTCCTCTTTCAGAAGGGAAAGCTTGTTCTGGATCACTGCCATAGTCTCCAAAACCAGATGTGTTAATATCATTTCCACTGGAGAATGTGCAGATTAATAATGAGCAGAGTAAGATCTATCCAGGAGCTGTGTTACCTCTGAAGGTCTGAAAGGTTCATTGAGTTCTCTGATACATTTGTGCAGGGGGGAGGGGGTGGTTCGACTGTTAGTGAACATTTCAGGTCTTTGCATGGGGGGGATCTCTGATGTGGGGTGGGGGGTAACTCTGATGTGGGGTGGGGGGAACTCTGATGTGGGTGGGGGGTCTTTGATGTGGGGTTAGGGGGACTGTGATGTGGAGTGGGGGGGGACTCTGATGTGGAGTGGGGGGGACTCTGATGTGGAGTGGGGGGGACTGTGATGTGGGGTGGGGGGGACTCTGATGTGGGGTTAGGGGGACTGTGATGTGGGGTGGGGGGTCTCTGATGTGGGGTTAGGGGGACTGTGATGTGGAGTGGGGGGGGACTCTGTTGTGGAGGGGGGGGGGACTCTGTTGTGGAGTGGGGGGGGGGGAACTCTGTTGTGGAGTGGGAGGGGACTCTGATGTGGAGTGGGGGGCCTCTGATGTGGAGTGGGGGGACTCTGATGTGGGGTCAGGGGGACTGTGATGTGGAGTGGGGGGGTCCCTGATGTGGGGTTAGGGGGACTGTGATGTGGAGTTGGGGGGGACTCTGATGTGGAGTTAGAGGGACTGTGATGTGGAGTGGGGAGATTCTGATGTGAGTGGGGGGGACTCTGATGTGGGGTTAGGGGACTGTGATGTGGAGTGGGGGGGATTCTGATGTGGAGTGGGGGGGATTCTGATGTGGAGTGGGGGGGACTCTGATGTGGAGTGGGGGGGGGACTCTGATGTGGGGTTAGGGGGACTGTGATTTGGAGTGGGGGGGACTCTGATGTGGGGTTAGGGGGACTCTGATGTGGAGTGGGGGGGCTCTGATGTGGAGTGGGGGCGGGGGGTGTGATGAGGAGTGGAGGGGGTGGTCTCTGAGCTGAGATAGGTGTTTCTGTTTGGAAGGTGTGACTCCCCCTCCTTCCCCCTCTGCCACCCCAGGACAGGTGAGGATCCCTCTGCTCACTGGAGCAGGGGTTTTTGCCGGCTTGGGATCTCTGCTAGCTTACCAAGTGCCGTGGCTGGCAGTCGATATCGAGGCGAGGAGGGGGTGAGAGAGAGAAACAGAGAGGGAGGAGAGCAGCTCGCCGGGAGGGGATGGTACAGTAACCGCGGAGCCCAGCGACTGGCGCTGACTCAACAACCGCCCACCCCTGGACTATAGAGGGGAGCAGAAAGGGAGAGGAGTCGCTCATCTAACGTCTTCTTTAGATTGATCGCAAATCTATCCCATTCGGGCAGGAGAAGCGAGATGCCAGGCTGGAGGAAGAGCTTCACTTCGTGCCTGCAGAGAGTGCACGATGAAGGTAGGCAAGTGGTATTGTAATTGGAATTTACAGTGAGGCTGCAGAGCCCGGCTTTGTGCAGGCAATCTCACCCAGACTCTGTGCATCTTGCGGGGAGGGAGAATTGCTGGTTAACAGGCACTGGGTTCCTGTTTCTTGTCCGGCTCTGGATGGATTTGCACATCTTTATTTTATATATATATGTGTGTGTATGTGTATGTGAGAGTTGATTGACGATCAAACGTTCATTGAAAGTAAACAGTGGCGTTTGTTTCAGTTTTAACAATTGTAAAATAATGCAGTGGTATCTGCCAGCCCCTTTCGATACAATGTGCAAATAGCAATAAATCGCTGTTACTGTTTCTGTTCTGGGTGTTTGTAAATGAGCTAGAGGTGGAAGTGGAGCTGGCTGCAGTGTTATTATAGGGACTGTGTTTATGTTGCCACATTATAGACACGTGTGTTTCAGCTAAAGGGGTTTGTTGGCTTGGCACAGAATGGTGAATAGTGTTTAGAAGTTTGCGTTAACCTGGTTGAAAAGTGTGGATCTTTATTTGAAATAAAACTGAAGGGGGGAGTGGGGTCCTGCCCGGATGTGTGCAAGGGCTAAATATGAATGGAGTTCGTTTCAGGCCAGTTTCCTGAAAGTTGCCATCGGGTCCCGGGCATTAGCTGGTGTGTGTATGTATATGTGGTGAGGGCAGATTTCGTTGAACTATGCTACTGTTTCATTATTTGCACCTAATTGATTTTTTTCCCAGTTCAAAGCCCAATTCAAAAGTCCAATTAAGGCAATCAAAGTGTTTGATGTTCAGGAGGTATTGGGAGTTAATTATGCCGCAGCTTGTCCCGCTGCTTATTGACCTTTGACGTGTGTCATTTAAACTGTAAAAACATATACAGCAGCAAATGTCTCCACCTGGCTGCTCTGGTGAGTTTCTTTATATTTCCAGAGTGTTTCTTCCTTTAAGTATGACAAGGTGACCAGTTTGGGAGGGGAGCGATGCTGTAGATTTTTACATCCAGGAGTTCAAATCTATCCCTGATGATTCTAATACAAATAGTGTTACCCACCCACTCCCCACCCCCCAATCATCATCTCTGAACCGTGGAGGCTGGCAAGTGTGAATCCTATCAGTTTTACTCTGTAATGACCACTGTGAGTCTGTACGAATATCTCTGGGATGACCTTTGCTCTTTTTCCCGATTGGGGAGGAGGGAAGGGGGACGCAGTTATGATTGAATGGTGCTCATGTTTAAAATTTGTCAAGTGCAGCTTCATCAAGCTGTGCTTAAGCCCCAGGTATGCAAACTCTAGTTTTCATTACGTGCCAAGGGTCTATATGTTCCTGGTGTTGTGAAGGATGGATTTGGTCACTTCACCACAGGAAGTGTCAGTCAATTGGACCATACCATGCCACCTGCCCCTCGTGGGAAAGATTATGCAGAAGAATGGTTTTGACTACAAGTCCACCAAGCGGTGGCCTGTATGCAATGCCCTTGAAGCCCCATGGGAGAAAGAGGTGGTGGATCCTATTCAGATGGTTCCCTGCAGCAGACTGTCAAAGTCATCATCAGAACTTTCAAACAAGCACCAAGACCTCACTTGGCTGCTGGTGAGAAGGGCACTCTTTGTCAGATCCTCCCTGCACACCCAGAATCTCACCACTTCTGCACAGTGCCCTTGAGGGGTGTAGTGGGGAACAGACTTTGATCACTTGCTTCCGGAATGTGCCATTGCAGAGCTGCTCTGGAAAGAGATGCAGTGGTTTTTGTCAAGGTTCATCCCTGGCAGCTCTGTGCTGCTTTGTGATGCAGGACTCTGTGCGTAATGGCACTGAGATACACTGCAGCTGCAGTCCCATCAACCAGGTGAACGATGTTCTTTGGTCTGCCTGAAACTTGCTGCTTATCCAATGCAAGGAGCTGACAACAGCTAAGCATTGCAGCCTGGCACATTCCAAGGTCCAGGACTATGGGCAGGACTTTACGGCCTCAATTGACCTGAGACCGGAAAATCCCACGTGGTCAACAGACATTTCCATTGTCTGCACCTTGCCCGCTCCGATTCTGTGGTGGGCAGGGTGGTAGAATTCCGGCGTTTATGCTGAGGGATGCGCTGAAGCTTGGGGCAGCTGTTGCAAAGTCTCAGTGGGGAAGAGCATTTTTTAAAACCCCTCCTCCATAATACACCAAGGAGCTGGGAATCATGTAAAATCCTCCAGGCTGCATATCTGACATAAAAATAATATTAATAACGTGCAATTTTATGTTATGAGGTACATCAGAGTTTCACATAATGTATTGAAAGAAGCTGATCTTTTTTGCACTATACATACTATCAACTTTGAACTGTTTTGTAATGTACTTTTAAATTTCATGAATAAAGTACATTATTAGAGAAAAAGATTAGTGGAAGAAATGGGGCAAAATTGGGCAATACCACTTTCTTACCTAAATTTCTTCTACCTTTTCCTGGACCACCGTTTCTTCCCTGTCCGTTGCTGTGATGTTTTCGGTGATCTGAGGGTGTGTTTGACTCAGGTTTCCTTCTATCTGCCACATCTCGGAACATCCAGTTGACTATAGTGATTTCCCCACAGCATGGCAGGAATGGCCTCTCAATTTCCAAGTGGAGAGAGACAGGGTAGAAGAAGTCTCTGCTCCTTTTTCCCTGAATACTTAGCTGCTGAAAGCCAGCAGGCTTGATTATGCTTTGCGTAGATGGATTGACCCCCTTCTGTGGCCATGGGTGGGGGTGGGGGTGGAGAGAGTAGCTTCTGACCCTATTCAACCTTCTTCTGTCATCCTCTGTAACTTCTTGAGGGCTCCCAATTAGTGGGATTTCACCAGGAGCCTGGCATTAATAAATATTGAACATTGCCCCCCCCCCAAAAAAATACTACAATCATAATAGGAATCAGGCTTATGGACAATCTCGTAGGGGCAAAGTAAATAAAGTTCATCCTCTGGTTGTTGGTTTTCGTGGACCTGAGATTCGAAACTTACCTGAGGGACAAGGGAGTCATTGGTTTGAATCTCTCTCCCATCATTCTCACATTGACAATAGATCATTTTTGTCTCAATCAATTCCCACCCGATGAATAGAAATGTGATTCTCATTCACAATTAATGGGAGAACTCTATTGTGGAGGTGGAGCACAATTGAAAAATATCACATTGCAGCAGATAGGGAGTGAAGTGAGATTGCTGCTGTACGTTTCCAGGAGGCTAAAAATAATGATTATTGAATGTGTAAAGAGATTGGGAATATTTAATACCAAAAAATATTTATAGTACAGCTCCTGTCTGCCACACCTGAAATATGACTTAAAAGTTTCTTCTGTCACATTTTAAGTTTAAGTTTATTTATTAGTGTCACAAGTAGTCTTACATTAACACTGCATTGAAGTCACTGTGAAAATCCCCTTCAAAGAAATGTGTAATAAAAAAGTGGTTATGATTTAATAAAGGGACCAGAATGTCTGTAAACTCAGTGAACTGAGTAACACACTAAGTGACAAAGACACAGGAGTCTGAGAGGGTATACATCCACATTACATCTTTTCCTGGCCACTTCTGTGTGTCCTTGAGGGCCACTGGCAGGTTTCCAATTGCTGGTGGATTTCTCTGAGAGACTGGCATTAATAAATATTGAGCACAATCACAAAATAATAAGCTGGGGTCAAAATAGGATCACTTCTGGGTGACCTTAGAAGAGGCAAGTGTTTAAGAAAGCTAGAGCTGTGGCATGAAGAGAAATTAAACCCTGACCTCACCAGCAGTTAGACATCCTCATTCAGCAACACAATACTCTCTAACAATGCATCCTTAGATAACAGATAGTACCTGACTTATTACGTGCAACATATCCATTTGTATCAGCTTGGCTCAGTTGGTAGTACTTGCAATGCTGAAGCAGAAAGCTGTGGGCTCAAGCCTCAATCCCGGCCTAGAGCAAGTAATCTCGGTCAGTGGAGTACTCAGGCTCTGCTGGAGAGACATTGTTCAATGCCCTGTCTTTTGGGTCAAATGTTAACTGAGGTTTTGTCTGCTCGTTTATGTGAATTTATAAGATCCCATGTTCTAATGAAGGACAGATCAGTGTTCCCCTTGTATCCCGGCAAACATTTACCACTGCCCTGGAGAAGAGGTTAAATGATAACTGTCTGTGTAGATGCACAGATTGCCTGCTGCATTCACCTACAAGACAACAGGCACTGCAGTTAGAAACCGAGGGATTTAAGGTGGAAATCCCATCTGCTTTGCCTAGGATCTTCCTGGTGGTCACTTGATACAATAATGTATTTGTCAACTAATCATGGGAATCAATCTCTACCAATTAGTCAACAACAGATCCAGGCATGAGAGGAGGAAAGCCCCAGTGCTGGGGAGCTCTGTGAATTGTAGGTCCTAAGGCACTTCTTCCTCCCAAGAATACAAAACTTACCACATGTCAGGCCTCAAACTGCTCAAAGCATATTCCAAAACACTTACTTTCAGAAATAAATCCATCTAATTTGTATTTGAGTATTTCCACAGGTTAGTTTTGATTTACAGCTCTTTAAGCAGCGGTTGTGTCCTCATGGTTTACTGTCCCAGACAAGGGAAATAACTTCTCAAACCTAACCAACTACTTGTGAAATGCTTTGCAACATTCTGAGGACTTGAAAGGTGATCTTATAATTCTTTATGCTTCATTCTCTATGCTGAACATTTATAAACATCACACACTCAATCAGTGTTCAAATGCAGCTATATCTGGTTTGAACTGACAAGTAGCAAATAACATTTGTGCCACACAAGTGCCAGGCAATGGCCATCTTCAACAAGAGAGAATCGAACCATCGCTCCTTGACATTGTGGCAATATCATCACTGAATTCCCTACTATCAACATTCTGGGGATTACTATTGACCAGAAATCGAACTGGAATTGTCGCTACAAGTGCATGTCAGAGGCCAGGAATCCTGTGGCAAGTAACTCATCACCTGATTCCTCCAAAGCCTGCCCACCACCTACGAGGCACAAGTCATGAGTGTAATGGAATACTCTCCACTTGCTTGGCTGAGTGCAGTTTCAACAATACTCAAAAAGCTTGACACCAGGACAAAGCCACCCGCTTGACTGGCACCCCCCATCCACAAACACTTACTCCATCCACAGCGATGCAGAGTGGCAGCAGTGTTTACCATCTACAGATGGGCTGCAGGAACCCACAAAGGCTCTGTAGACAGCACCTTCCAAACCCACGAAGGACAGGGACAGCAGATACATGGGAAGACCACTATCTGCAAGTTCCCCTCTAAGTTACTCACCGTCCTGACTTGGAAATATATTGGCCATTCTTTCACTGTCACTTGGCCAAACTCCTGGAGCTCCTGCCTTAACAGCACTCTGAGTGTACCACCTTCTCAATAGCAATTAGGGATGGGCGACGCCCATGTCCCATGAATGAATAAAAAAAACCATGGGTGTCCTTGGGACAGCCAGGTTTAGGAAATAAGTACTGCTTTGCTGGGGTCTGTAACACACCAAGAGCAAATTATTTTTATATCTGCAAGTAGTTGAGCCTGTTTTGTGAATTATCTCAACAGTTCCCAAACAGAGACAAATTACATTTGCCCATTTACTACATGGGTGGATTGGATTAACAGCTAAATGTCACAAACCTGTTGCAGACCGCAGGCTACTCATGAGCTGTGCCAAAGGAGGTATATAAAACTTGCAATTATATATTGCCTTTTTTCTCAAGGACATCCCAAAGCACTTTGGCTTCATCTCAAGAGTAATCCATTGGCTGAAATTAGCCCACAAAGACCAACTGAATGAATGAAAAGATAATTGTCGAGATTCTCTGGCCGCGCTCACCTCAAATCTGGAGAATCCCGCCCGGGGTCAGTGAACCTTTACATGGTCTGACCACCGCCCGCTACAATTCCCGTGGCAGGCACGACAGGAAAATTCCAGCCAATCTGTTTTCACACATTTTGGAGACCAGGAGACCCTCTACAGGAGTTCTCCCCCTTAACATTGGGGAACTGGGATGAAATGGTTGCATGCAGCACTCCCATACAACCTTAGGTTGCATCAGTTCACGGACTCCCAAGATGCCTGTCCTTTTTGTGGCATCGTGGACCACGCGTTTTAAACTGCACTCCGTCTTTAGTTATTCAAAATACTTTGTGTTACAGTTTTGTTTGCACTTCAGACCCATGCTCCTGATCTACAACCATCTGGGAAGAAAGATGACCTCCTCGCGAACCTGCTCCTGAGCCTGATTAAACTCGCCATCAACAGGCCCGGGCATTGGGCAACTGAGGGGGTTGTTGGAGCTGACTGTCTCTCCCTCTACCATGGCTACATTGGCGGCCGGCTGTTCCTCGAGAGGGAGCATGTGGTTTCCTTGGGTACCATGGAGGCCTTCTGGGCTAATTGGGCATTACAGGGATAGGGGAGCATTATTGATCTTCTGAATCACCTTTGGATTTGATATTTTAAGTTTCATTTGTGATTCATTTATGTTGAAGGCAGTATCCCTTTAAGGGATTGCTCCTTTTACTTCGTCCCTCAGTTAGTTTGATTTGGTTTAATTGGTTTATAGAAATGGGTTGGAAACCAGGAGAATTCTCTTCTGATTTGATTTGTACCATGGGGCCTTTTGTGTTCACCTCCACAGGTAGATGGTGCCTCTGTTTAAAAATCTATCCATTCGACTAACAGAGAGCCGAGACGAAGACTTCACACAGATTCAACTCCCCACAGATTTCCCTTCTCTTATTTTTTAATTAGAGTTGTTGGTAATCAGGCTACTTTTATTGTGCTTTGTATATCAACAACTTGCTAATTAAAAATTTAGAATAGATTTTCTGTTTGGCAATTAATTTGTGTCACAGCAGAGTTCCTGGCTCTGGATAGGGTCCTTTTCCACTTTATTGGTATTACAAACAATATACAAAACAGAGACAGGCCATTCTGCCTGACTGCTCTGTGCTGGTATTTATCCTCCACACGAGTCACCTCCCATTCTATCCCCCTCATCTCAGCCTTTCAGCAGATCTTTCTATTCCCTTTTCTCTCATGTCCTGTAAAGGTTTATCATAACTTCACTACTTGTGGATCCGATACCCCTGGAAATAAATCCCAGTGCTTTGTTAGCATGCCATGATGCTGCTTTTAATTGTTCACTTATGTTAATGCCTTGTCAATTACATTGTTAAGGTTAAGAGAAAGAAATGGTGGGTATTAATTGTCTTTGAGCACATATCAATAGAGGATGACCAAGATAGCCTTTAACAGGTCCAGTCGAGAGGGTTGTCTGTCCCTACTGTCTGCCCCTCGACTGCGGCTAAATTCATGGCCAGGTGGCTCTGAAGAGGGCGCACACAATGTCCATTGGTATTCATTAGGCCTTGAGTGACCGGTGGGTGCTGCCGGGGCTGGAGTGCATCATTGTCCCTGGTAATTATATTTTGGTTTAGTTCTTTATGTTTCCTTTGACGTTTTGTTTTAGTTACAGCACCACACTAGGGGCTGTTGCCCCTCTTTAATTTGTTTGTTTTACTGATCACTTTTTCTTTCAAAAGTGTATAGATTGGTGATCGCTGGGACACTGGGTTGAGTTTGAGGAGGGCTATGAGACTGAACAAGTCAATAAACTCTCTTAGTAAAGGAAAACTCCATGTCTTGTTTGCAGCTGGCTAGGGTCCTGTTAGCAGTTTACCTGTATCCCTACATCCCTTAGCTGCTCTACCCCATTCAATTTCTTCTTTTCTAAGGTCTAAGTAATGATTCTGTTTATCCTACCAAAGTGCATCACCTTCTGTCCATCTATGTTAAAGTTCATTAAATGCTGAGTCTACAAGTTTTCTTATGGCCTCTTGTATTAGGTTGCATTCTTCCTCTGCGTGAATTATGCTGCGCCCACCATTACCTGACTGTCTCTCCATGGCCACTTTCTAATGAATAACAAGGCAGCTCACTCTTGTATTTGTCCTTTCAACAGAGGCGGAGGGAGACAGCTGAGCTGCCAGTGGTGGCATGTGTGCAGTTCTGATTGAGGACAGTGAAAATGGGTCTGAAATGAAATTCTTTATTGCTAACACCTACATTGCCATGGGACAAACTAAACAAATCAATCTTTTCTAAAAAAATTCTGCCTTTAAAACTGGTCTTAAGCATTATGGAGACACTGAAACATTTGCAGTGAAAGGGAGTTTTGCAGCATTGGTATATTTGGGCAGTTGGGTTTGTGTACTCCATCACAATGATCTGTGTTGTTCAATTCAGGTTGTTATTGGAGTATGATCTGATGGCTCAATCTTTTGTGCTTTAAGTTACCACACTTTGCTTCGTTGCTTATGAGTTTTTAATTTGAGTCATTTGTCAATCCAAAAATTTTCAGTGCATTAAAACGGATGACTGAATCATCAGGAGTGGGCCACATTGGTTCAGTTCAGGATTGAAGGCTGTGTGAATGTAGTCAGTGCTGGGATGGCAGGGTCTGTGTTTACAGTCAGCTGGTCAGCTGAGTTAGCTAAATGGCCGTAAGGTGATGCAGAATGACGCCAATGGCATGGGTTCAGTCTGAGTTCATGGAGGGTTACCTCCTGGCCTTGCTCTGTACTTGATCCCGTGCAGCGTATCGCGAGGCATGTAATCACTCGTCTCTCTCTCTTTCTCTCTGTTAGAGGGCGATGCTTGTGGCTGCTCTATTGGTGATTATCTTACCAGTTCCAAAAAATGACAGTGTGTGACAAAAATGTCAACCTTTTGTCAATGATTTTACCTGTCACTCTCAATGGAACAACATCTTGGATATTCAGCATAGAAGCTGCCTCTTCTTTAGGCCTCACAATGGCAGCTGGGATAGCCTTGGGTTTTAGACCAAGTCTGTTTGTCTTTAATCAGAAGTCAATGACATTAAAGGTACTTTGTAATTGAATGCGCCTATTCCACGTTGCCAAATGGCCAAATCCAGGTGACTTATCTTTCCCGTCCTCATTAGGATCACACTGGGTGATCTGCATTCTGGACGCGGTGTTTATTTAATTCCTCCATAGATTATTTTATTTCTGCTGAGCAACAATACCGCTTGTATCTGAAAGGGATTTCCAGGCATGTAGGCCTTTGCTGCTTGATTAATCCCTTTGCCTAGACCTCTCCTACTGCAATGTGACTCATCTCGATTGTATTTTCCCCCCTGTAAATCATTCCATTGACAAGGTCATCTGATATTAGATTAGCCTATTACAAAGAGTGTGCCTGATATTATCTACTGATTGACAGTGGAGAGGGATCCAGTTATTGAGCATCAGTTTTTAAAGATGGAGTGAGTGCTAACTCTGAGCTCACTACTTTGCTTGCTTCGTGCTCGGAAGTGGGACTGCAAGGTTTGCCCATGGTCAATGCATTTTGCTGCATACATGAGTAGAGTGAATTGGGGCGGTTGTCTGTATGACAACACTAAGGTTGTGAACTCAGACAGCTTCAAGTAATGTGGTTCCTACACTCAGTCAGTATCTGGCTATTGAAGTTGGTCAGTTTCAGGTTGGGATACTCGGTCAATTTTGGGGTGTTTGGGGTTGGGATACTTGGTCAGTTTTGGGACGTTGGGGTTGGGATATTTGGTCAGTTTTGGAGTGTTTGAGTTTGGGATTCACGGTCAGTTTTGGGGGTTTGGGTTTGGGACACTCGGTCAATTTTGGGGTGTTTGGGGGTTGGGATACTCGGTCAGTTTTGGGAGGGTTTGGGTTTGGGATACTCAGTCAGTTTTGGGGGTTTGGGTTTGGGACACTCGGTCAATTTTGGGGTGTTTGGGGGTTGGGATACTCGGTCAGTTTTGGGGGGGTTTGGGTTTGGGATACTCAGTCAGTTTTGGGGTTGGGATACTCGGTCAGTTTTGGGATTGTGATACTCGGTCAGTTTTGGGGTGTTTGGGTTTGGGATACTCGATCAGTTTTGGGGTATTTGGGGTTGGGATACTCGATCAGTTTTGGGGTATTTGGGGTTGGGATACTCGGTCAGTTTTGGGGTGTTTGGGTTTGGGATACTCGGTCAGTTTTGGGGTGTTTGGGTTTGGGATACTCGGTCAGTTTTGGGAGGGTTTGGGATACTCGATCAGTTTTGGGGTATTTGGAGTTGGGAGACTTGGTCAGTTTTGGGAGTGTTTGGGTTTGGGATACTCGGTCAGTTTGGCGGTGTTTGGAGTTAGGATACTCAGTCAGGTTTGGGGGGTGTTTCGGTTTGGAGTTGGGATACTCTGTCAGTTTTGTTGGGTTGGGTTTGGGATACTCGGTCAGTTTTGGGGTGTTTGGGTTTGGGATACTCGGTCAGTTTTGTTGGGTTGGGTTTGGGATACTCGGTCAGTTTTGGGGTGTTTGGGGTTGGGATACTCGGTCAGTTTTAGGGTGTTTGGGGTTGGGAGACTCAGTCAGTTTTGGGGTGTTTGGGGTTGGGATACACGGTCAGTTTTGAGGTGTTTGGGTTTGGGATACTCGGTCAGTTTTGGGGTGTTTCGGTTTGGGATACTCGGTCAGTTTTGAGGGGTTTGGGGTTGGGATACTCGGTCAGTTTTGGGGTGTTTACAGTTGGAATACTCAGTCAGTTTTGGGGGGTTTGGGGTTGGGATACTCGGTCAGTTTTGGGGTGTTTGGGGTTGGGACACTCGGTCAGTTTTGGGGTGTTTGGGGATGGGACACTCGGTCAGTTTTGGGGTGTTTGGGGTTGGGATACTCGGTCAGTTTTGGGGTTGGGATACTCGGTCAGTTTTGGGATTGTGATACTCGGTCAGTTTTGGGGTGTTTGGGTTTGGGATACTCGATCAGTTTTGGGGTACTTGGGGTTTGGATACTCGATCAGTTTTGGGGTGTTGGGTTTGGGATAATTGGTCAGTTATGGGGGGTTTGGAGTTGGGAGACTTGGTCAGTTTTGGGAGTGTTTGGGTTTGGGATACTCGGTCAGTTTGGCGGTGTTTGGAGTTAGGATACTCAGTCAGGTTTGGGGGGTGTTTCGGTTTGGAGTTGGGATACTCTTGTCAGTTTTGTTGGGTTGGGTTTGGGATACTCGGTCAGTTTTGGGGTGTTTGGGTTTGGGATACTCGGTCAGTTTTGTTGGGTTGGGTTTGGGATACTCGGTCAATTTTGTTGGGTTGGGTTTGGGATACTCGGTCAGTTTTGTTGGGTTGGGTTTGGGATACTCGGTCAGTTTTGGGGTGTTTGGGGTTGGGATACTCGGTCAGTTTTAGGTGTTTGGGGTTGGGATACTCGGTCAGTTTTGAGGGGTTTGGGGTTGGGACACTCGGTCAGTTTTGGGGGGTTTGGGGTTGGGATACTCGGTCAGTTTTGGGGGGTTTGGGGTTGGGACACTCGGTCAGTTTTGGGGTGTTTACAGCTGGAATACTCGGTCAGTTTTGGGGGGTTTGGGGTTGGGATACTCGGTCAGTTTTGGGGTGTTTGGGGTTGGGACACTCGGTCAGTTCTGGGGGGTTTGGGGTTGGGACACTCGGTCAGTTTTGGGGGGTTTGGGGTTGGGATACTCGGTCAGTTTTTGGGTGTTTGGGGTTGGGATACTCGGTCAGTTTTGGGGGGTTTGGGGTTGGGACACTCGGTCAGTTTTGGGGGGTTTGGGGTTGGGACACTCGGTCAGTTTTGGGGGGTTTGGGGTTGGGATACTCGGTCAGTTTTTGGGTGTTTGGGGTTGGGATACTCGGTCAGTTTTGGGGGGTTTGGGGTTGGGACACTCGGTCAGTTTTGGGGGGTTTGGGGTTGGGACACTCGGTCAGTTTTGGGGTGTTTACAGCTGGAATACTCAGTCAGTTTTGGGGGGTTTGGGGTTGGGATACTCGGTCAGTTTTGGGGTGTTGGGTTTGGGACACTCGGTCAGTTTTGGGGTGTTTGGGGTTGGGACACTCGGTCAGTTTTCGGGGGTTTGGGTTTGGGATACTCGGTCAGTTTGTGGGGGGTCTGTGGTTGGGATACACGATGAGTTTGGGGTGTTGGGTTTGGGACACTCGGTCAGTTTTGGGATGTTTGGGGTTGGGACACGCGGTCAGTTTTGGGGTGTTTGGGGTTGGGACACTCAGTCAGTTTTGGGGTGTTGGGTTTGGGATACTCGGTCAGTTCTGGGGGGTTTGGGTTTGGGATACTCGGTCAGTTTTGGGGTGTTTCGGTTTGGGATACTTGGTCAGTTTTGAGGGGTTTGGGTTTGGGATACTCGGTCAGTTTTGGGGTGTTTGGGGTTGGGACACTCGGTCAGTTTTGGGGTGTTTGGGGTTGGGACACTCGGTCAGTTTTGGGGTGTTTGGGGTTGGGACACTCGGTCAGTTTTGGGGGGTTTGGGGTTGTAATACACGGTCAGTTTTGGGGGGTCTGGGGTTTGAATACTCGGTCAGTTTTGAGGTGTTTGGAGTTGCGATACTCAGTCAGTTTTGGGGTGTTTGGGTTTGGGATATTCGCTCAGTTTTGGGGTGTTGGGTTTGGGATACTCGGTCAGTTTTGGGGTGTTTGGGTTTGGGATATTCGCTCAGTTTTGGGGTGTTGGGTTTGGGATACTCGGTCAGTTCTGGGGGGTTTGGGTTTGGGATACTTGGTCAGTTTTGAGAGGTTTGGGTTTGGGATACTCGGTCAGTTCTGGGGTGTTTGGGTTTGGGATACTCGGTCAGTTTTGGGGTGCTGGGGTTGAGACACTCAGTCAGTTTTGGGGGGTTTGGGGTTGGGATACACGGTCAGTTTTGAGGTGATTGGGTTTGGGATACTCGGTCAGTTTTGAGGGGTTTGGGACACTCGGTCAGTTTTGGGGTGTTTGGGGTTGGGACACTCGGTCAGTTTTTGGGTGTTTGGGGTTGGGATACTCGGTCAGTTTTGGGGTGTTTGGGGTTGGGACACTCAGTCAGTTTTGGGGGGTTTGGGGTTGGGATACACGGTCAGTTTTGAGGTGTTTGGGTTTGGGATACTCGGTCAGTTTTGAGGGGTTTGGGATACTCGGTCAGTTTTGGGGTGTTTGGGGTTGGGACACTCGGTCAGTTTTTGGGTGTTTGGGGTTGGGATACTCGGTCAGTTTTGGGGTGTTTGGGGTTGGGACACTCGGTCAGTTTTGGGGGTTTTGGGGTTGGGATACTCGGTCAGTTTTGGGGTGTTTGGGGTTGGGACACTCGGTCAGTTTTGGGGTGTTTGGGGTTGGGACACTCGGTCAGTTTTTGGGTGTTTGGGGTTGGGACACTCGGTCAGTTTTGGGGTGTTTGGGGTTGGGATACTCGGTCAGTTTTGGGGTGTTTACAGTTGGAATACTCAGTCAGTTTTGGGGGGTTTGGGGTTGGGATACTCGGTCAGTTTTGGGGTGTTGGGTTTGGGACACTCGGTCAGTTTTGGGGTGTTTGGGGTTGGGACACTCGGTCAGTTTTCGGGGGTTTGGGTTTGGGATACTCGGTCAGTTTGTGGGGGGTCTGTGGTTGGGATACACGATCAGTTTGGGGTGTTGGGTTTGGGACACTCGGTCAGTTTTGGGATGTTTGGGGTTGGGACACTCGGTCAGTTTTGGGGTGTTTGGGGTTGGGATACACGGTCAGTTTTGGGGTGTTTGGGTTTGGGATACTCGGTCAGTTTTGGGGTGTTTCGGTTTGGGATACTTGGTCAGTTTTGAGGGGTTTGGGTTTGGGATACTCGGTCAGTTTTGGGGTATTTGGGGTTGGGATACTCGGTCAGTTTTGGGGTGTTGGGTTTGGGACACTCGGTCAGTTCTGGGGGGTTTGGGTTTGGGATACTCGGTCAGTTTTGGGGTGTTTGGTGTTGGGACACTCGGTCAGTTTTGGGGTGTTTGGGGTTGGGACACTCGGTCAGTTTTGGGGGGTTTGGGGTTGTAATACACGGTCAGTTTTGGGGGGTCTGGGGTTTGAATACTCGGTCAGTTTTGAGGTGTTTGGCGTTGCGATACTCAGTCAGTTTTGGGGTGTTTGGGGTTTGAATACACGGTCAGTGTTGGGGGGTCTGGGGTTTGAATACTCAGTCAGTGTTGGGGTGTTTGGGTTTGGGTTATTCGCTCAGTTTTGGGGGGTTTGGGTTTGGGATATTCGCTCAGTTTTGGGGGGTTTGGGTTTGGGATATTCGCTCAGTTTTGGGGGGTTTGGGTTTGGGATATTCGCTCAGTTTTGGGGGGTTTGGGTTTGGGATATTCGCCCAGTTTTGGGGTGTTTGGGTTTGGGATATTCGCTCAGTTTTGGGGTGTTTGGGTTTGGGATACTCGGTCAGTTTTGGGGTGTTTGGGTTTGGGATATTCGCCCAGTTTTGGGGGGTTTGGGTTTGGGATATTCGCTCAGTTTTGGGGTGTTTGGGTTTGGAATATTCGCCCAGTTTTGGGGGGTTTGGGTTTGGGATATTCGCTCAGTTTTGGGGTGTTTGGGTTTGGGATATTCGCTCAGTTTTGGGGGGTTTGGGTTTGGGATATTCGCTCAGTTTTGGGGGGTTTGGGTTTGAGACACTCGCTCAGTTTTGGGGGGTTTGGGTTTGGGATACGCAGTCACTTTTGGGGTGTTTGGGTTTTTGATACTCGATCAGTTTTGGGGGTGTTTGGGTTTCGGATACCCGATGAGTTTTGGGGTGTTTAGGTTTGGGTTACTCGGTCAGTTTTGGGGGGTTTGGGTTTGAGATATGTGGTCACTTTTGGGGTGTTTGGGTTTTTGATACTCGGTCAGTTTTGGGGGGTTTGGGTTTTTGATACTCGATCAGTTTTGGGGGTGTTTGGGTTTGGGACAGTCGATCAGTTTTGGGGTGTTTGGGTTTCGGATACCCGATGAGTTTTGGGGTGTTTAGGTTTGGGTTACTCGGTCAGTTTTGGGGGGTTTGGGTTTGAGATATGTGGTCACTTTTGGGGTGTTTGGGTTTTTGATACTCGGTCAGTTTTGGGTGGTTTGGGTTTGAGACACTCGGTCAGTTTTGGGGGGTTTGGGTTTGGGATATGCGGTCACTTTTGGGGTACTTGTGGTTGGAATACGTGGTCAGTTTTGGGGGGTCTGGATTTGCGATATTCCATCAGTTGTGGGGTGTTTGGGTTTGGGGTACTCGGTGAGTTTTGGGGTGTTTGGGCTTGCGAAACATGGTCAGTTTTGTTGTGTTTGGGGTTGGGACACTCGGTCAGTTTTGGGGTGTTTGGGGTTGGGACACTCGGTCAGTTTTGGGGTGTTTGGGGTTGGGACACTCGGTCAGTTTTCGGGGGTTTGGGTTTGGGATACTCGGTCAGTTTTTGGGGGGTCTGTGGTTGGGATACGCGATCACTTTTGGGGTGTTTGGCGTTGGAATACACGGTCAGTTTTGGGGGGTCTGGGTTTGGGATACTCGGTCAGTTTTGAGGTGTTTGGGTCTAGGATACACGGTCAGTTTTGGGGGGTTTACAGTTGGAATACTCAGTCAGTTTTGGGGGGTTTGGGGTTGGAATACGCGGTCAGTTTTGGGGTGTTTGGGTTTGGGATACTCGGTCAGTTTAGGGGGGTTTACAGTTGGGATACCCGCTCAGGTTTTGAGGGTTTGTGTTTGAGATACTCGGTCAGTTTTGGCGTGTTTGGAGTTGGGATACTCGGTCAGTTTTGGAGGGTGGTTGGGGTTGGGATACTCGGTCAGTTTTGGAGGGTGGTTGAGGTTGGGATACTCGGTCAGTTTTGCGGTGTTAGGGTTTGGGATACTCGGTCAGTTTTGGGGGGTTTGAGTTTGGGATGCTTGTTCTGTTTTGGGAGTCTAGGATTGGGATACCCAGTCAGTTTTGTGGGGTTGGGGTTTGGGAAACTCGGTCAGTTTTGGGGTGTTTGCGGTTGGAATACGCGGTCAGTTTTGGGGTGTTTGGGTTTGGGATACTCGATCAGTTTAGGGGGGTTTACAGTTGGGATACCCGCTCAGGTTTTGAGGGTTTGTGTTTGAGATACTCGGTCAGTTTTGGCGTGTTTGGAGTTGGGATACTCGGTCAGTTTTGGAGGGTGGTTGGGGTTGGGATACTCGGTCAGTTTTGGAGGGTGGTTGGGGTTGGGATACTCGGTCAGTTTTGCGGTGTTAGGGTTTGGGATACTCGGTCAGTTTTGGGGGGTTTGAGTTTGGGATGCTTGTTCTGTTTTGGGAGTCTAGGATTGGGATACCCAGTCAGTTTTGTGGGGTTGGGGTTTGGGAAACTCGGTCAGTTTTGGGGTGTTTGCGGTTGGAATACTCAGTCAGTTTTGGGTGGTTGGGTTTGGAATACTCGGTCAGGTTTGGTGTTTGGGTTTGGGGTATTCGGTCAGTTTTGGGGGTTTAGGATTTGGATACTCGGTCAGTTTTGGGGGGTTGGGTTAGGGATACTCAGTCTGTTTTGGGGGGTTTGGGTTTGGGATACTCAGTCTGTTTTGGGGGGTTTGGGTTAGGGATACTCGGTCAGTTTTGGGGGGTTGGGTTAGGGATACTCGGTCAGTTTTGGGGGGTTGGGTTAGGGATACTCGGTCAGTTTTGGGGGGTTGGGTTAGGGATACTCGGTCTGTTTTGGGGGGTTGGGTTAGGGATTCTTGGTCTGTTTTGGGGGGTTGGGTTAGGGATTCTTGGTCTGTTTTGGGGGGTTTGGGTTAGGGATACTCGGTCTGTTTTGGGGGGAATTGAGGTTGGGATACACAGTCAGTTTTGGGGTTTGGGTTTGGAATACTCGTCAGTTTTGGGGGTTTGGGGTTGGGATACTCGTCAGTTTTGGGGGTTCGGGGTTGGGATACTTGGTCAGTTTTGGGGGTTTGCGTTTGGAATACTCGTCAGTTTTGGGAGTTGGAGTTTGGTTAATTGAACATATAGAGGGAATTCGCTCCATCATTCTTGGTCCGGCTCTTTCAAAGGTTAATCCAATCATGTCACATTTGCGCTCCTTCTCCTTGGCAATTTTCTTCCTTTCATGAACAATGGTCCAGTTTCCTTTTTGAAAGTTTGTTGAAAATTGCGGTGAATACATTCTGATTCAAGTAGGGAAAAAAAATGATTTGCAGTTGAATTTATGTAGTGCCCTTCACAGCGAGATGAAGTGCTTATAAACCATTGTAATATAGGGAAGGCAGCAGCTTGTTTGTGCACAGCAGGATCCCACAAACAACATAGTTGTATTGAGCCGTTAAGCTGGTGATGTTGATTGGGGGATAAATGTTATCCAAGGCACAAGAGGCTCCCAGTCAGTGGCCAATGGGGACCCGCAAAGTAACCAATTAAGGGCCACACTGGGGAGTGAAAAGGTATTTGTTCCGAGTGTGCTCTCATGAGAGAAAAGCAGTGTGGTAAAAAGCCAGCACTGAGGGTTACCGAGCTGTTGGCTCAGGAAGATGTATTGGAAGTTTCAGGTTGTTTGTGAGGGAACTTTATAGCCAGTAGGTGCGTTTCTGGCAATGACGCAGAACAAAGCAGCGTGAAATGTCTCTTTTCTATCCCCTTCATTTTAATGCTTTATTTTGTCTTTAATAATTCCGTTATACACACAGCGCTTGGGATGCACATTTGTTCTAGAGATCCAACTGTGAGTCTGGGATTCAGCTTCATGAACAGAATCTACTCCGTTACAACATGGTTTGGGCAGATTTCTATTATTTATAATTTGTGCCTTCCTCTGTCAGTGTGCACTGATTAAATCTGTTAATTTCACCCCTGGAAGGTTCTGCTGTCGCATTGCACTGTTGCTCATTCACCTGTATAATGACCTTGCCATTATTATGAAGCTCTTTTTTTTTCCCCAGGAATTTGGACAGGGAAATTGGCAGTACGCAAATATCAGAGAGATGAGCTGATGAGCAGGAGAATGTTATGTAAAATCGATTGAAGGCTTCAGTTTGTAAACACCGAGAATAGCTGAGTGCTGGAACACATAATAGGCCAAGCCAAATGACAGGGGAGTGGGGGAGAGGTGCGTTTGGGCAGTGAGAGTGATTGTTGGGGGTTTTGGGGAAATCCCATTTACAGCGGTGGGACCAGAAGATTCGGCCACTGGCCAAAGGCGTGCTGCCGCCACCGTGAGAAACATGCGATGGGGAGGCCAGAGGATCTCACCCCTAATCTTAACACATACCCACTTTCCAGCAACATTTGCAGTGATCAGCAGTAGCACCATTCTAGCCCTCCTCAGCTCAGGTGTCCTGAGGGAAACCATAACGTGTCTCTCTGCGTTAGTGTGATGTGGCACCTCTTGTAAATAGATTACAAGAGACACGGTGTCTGGGTATTTGTAAGAGGGCTTAAAAATCTGGGGATCTTGCTGCGTGCTGTTGCTAAAGAATCAGCCATGGCATGGTGGCACAGTGGTTGGCACTGCTGCCTCACAGCGCCAGGAACCTGGGTTCAATTCCGGCCTCGTGTCATTGTCTGTGTAGAGTTTGCACATCCTCCCCGTGTCTGCATGGGTTTCCTCCAGATGCTCCGGTTTCCTCCCACAGTCCAAAGATGTGTAGGTTAGGTGGATTGGCCATGCTAAATGTGCCGGGCTATGGTGGGGAGCCGGGCCTAGGTTAGATGCTCTTCTGGAGAGTTGGTACGGACTTGATGAGCCGAATTGCCTCCTTCTGTACTGGAAGTGAGCATGGGACTGAATAAGATGAAGGCCCGGGACAGAGAGAGAGAGAAAGAGGGGGGCGAGGGTGTGGGCCAGTGCGAGCTGGGTAAAATACCTTGAGGATGGTCATGTTCCTGAAATCAGGATAGGGATCAATGAACAAGGTCAATGTCCAAGCCTTGGCCTGAAGCAGTGAGCAATTCACAGATTATTCAACTGATGAGTTCTGGAAGAGCCTGGGCTCTCTCCTTGTGTTTGTGCTCAGTTTGTTGGGCCTAGCCAGGCAGCACAAGAGACATAAGAGGCCTCATTGCCCAATGAACGGTGAAGGTGAAAGGTCAGAGAAAGGCCCCAGATTTTGACTACAATGCAGAGGTTCAATGGAAAAAATCCTGGAGATGGAATCATAGAAACCCTACAGTACAGAAAGAGGCCATTCGTGCCATCGAGTCTGCACTGACCACAATCCCACCCAGGCCCTACCTCCATATCCCTACATACTTTACCTGCTAATCCCTCTAATCTACACAATGTTGGAGGGCCCCGCCAGAGCGGTCCAGGCACCGGAATCGCATCTTGTGCAGCCCAATGCATCTCTTCACCATCGCGCGGGTGGCTACATGGGCCTCATTATAGCGGGTCTCCGCCTCAGACACAGGCCTCCGCACAGGCATCATCAGCCATGTCCGAAGCAGGTTACCCATATCACCCACAAGCCATCCCGCAGCCTGGGCTCCTCCTCAAATGCCTCCGGGATGTCCGAGCTCCTGACAATAAAGCAGTCATGCACGCTGCCCGGATGTCTGGCGCAGACATGCATGATGGTCATATTGTGGTCGCACACGAGCTGAACATTCAGGGAGTGGAACCCCTTCCTATTATAGATGTCCAGAAATGTTCAGCCCGTCCCTGATCACAGCATTTTCTATTTTCATGGGGGTGGGACTGGAGTTGGGCTGGGTTTCACCTGTACACATTTCGCAGATCCAACTGGCCACTTAAATCACCGGCTGCTTCCACTGCATGGTCAGCCAGGTGTGTGAAACCCGGTGTGTGCAGTTAAGACCAGGTTAGAGTTGGCCTGAACTTGTTGGATTCATTTGGATAGCCAGAGTATCCAATAGCTGAATGGCCTACCCCTGCTGCTAAGTCCTGTGGTACCCCTTTGAATATGATCCCAGGAGAGGTGAGGTCCCCTTTGGGATTGTTAAAAAGCAAACATGATTGTGCGTAAAAAGTGCTTAAACTCTTTAGAACTGTCAAAGCTGTCAATGGACTGTCAAAAGATACTAGCTGAATTGGCATGGAGGGGGTAAGGGCAAAGGATGATGGGTGGGGGCATAGGTTGGCATAGGCACTAAAAGGGGCCATGGGGTGTGGGGGGATAGGGAATGAGATAGAGGGGCATGTGTTGGCATGAGGCTATGAAAGGCCATGGAGATGGATGGGATGGATGAAATGGCACAGGTTGCCATAGAAGGGGCATGGGGAGTGTTTGGGGGGTGTTAGGGAGTGAATGGTGAGGGCTGAAGGGTTGTTTTTAATTTTAATCTTTTCTTTAAATGCTGGAGCACAGAGGCAGGTCTTCTGCCCAGCCCCACCTCCACACCCGGCAGCCTTTGCATTCATTCTGGCAGCAGTGGACTGGCTTCCAAATCAGCCCACCCTTCTCGGAGTCCCAACTGCGGGTGGCAATTTCTAAAGGCCGGGTTTGCCGAGCTGAGAATAAGTGCACCCCCAGCCCAGGAGGCAAAATCTGGACCAGAATCTCTGCTCCTGACTGGCTGGTGACCTCTGCTGTGGAGTACAGACAGGCACGGATTTGTGTCCAGCTCTGATGCCTTTCGTGTTTGAATAGCTGGTTGAAATACCAGTTGAATTGTTCCTTCAGCAATAGGCGGCGTGTAAAAATGGAGAGGAAGGAGAGGACAAATAGGGTTGGATAACCACTGGAAGTAGAAGCTACTACTGAGCTATGAATAAAGAGGAGGACAGGGTGACTAATTGGATAGCCTCTCAAAGATCCAATCTTTTATCCAAGCGTTCTCCAAGGCAGCCTTCACGACACACGACAGCACAGAGTCGCTGAGCAGAGACTGATAGCCAGGTTCCGCACACATGAGGATGGCCTCAACCAGGATATTGGGTTCATGTCACACTATCTGTAACCCCCACAACTTGCCTGGATGTGCAAAATCTCACTGGCTGTCCTGTCTGGAGACCATACACATCTCTTTCACCTGTGCTTAATGCTCCCTCCACTCACATTGTCTGTACCTTTAAGACTTGATTAGCTGTAAAGACTCACATTCCAGTCATTATTCATGTAAATTGAGTTTGTGTCTTTATGCCCTGTTTGTGATCAGAACTCCCACCCACCTGACGAAGGAGCAGCCTGTTCCGAAAGCTAGTGGCTTTTGCTACCAAATAAACCTGTTGGACTTTAACCTGGTGTTGTTAGACTTCTTACTGTGTTTACCCCAGTCCAACGCCGGCATCTCCACATCATGGATTTTAATAAACCATTAATGCTGTTTATAAAACAACTTTCAACTGATATTGGTTTATGCTTGGAGACTCATTTTGATCCCAAATGTCTTACTTTTTGAGAGCTTGTCTCTCGATTTTTGAGCGATTGGTGTTGGCATGACTCTGTCTTAGTCTGTCTCGCTGTATGCAGCTTGAATCCTCAGTATCACTGAGGCACAAACATCCCTTTGTGACACACAAGGTATGAAATTCTATTTCAACGTTTCCCTTTGTAACTGCTTTAACAGTCCAATCAGGCTGATCCTGAGTTTTATTTTGTTGAAGTTAAGTCTCAAAACATCACCTGGATAAAAGAAGTCCTGTTCCTGAAAGGTTACTCTCTGTAATTGGAAAACTTCCTATCTCTCTTTTCTCCTATCTTTGTTTGTTTCTGTAGCAGTGACGTTTTAATATGTCAGAGATTACCTGGATTTGATATTATTAATGGTAATGATCTCTTTTTTAAACTTTGTCTTCTGCTCCTTTGTCAGTCACAGAGGAGATGAATACTGGTGTCCGCCACTAGACTGTGCCCAGTAGTCATGGTGTAACTTTCTATCTATTTTGCTATCTGGTTATGTTTCATCTTCCTGATCTGTCATTTCTCCCATTTTCTCGCTGTCAATCTATCCTCTCTTTCATTGCCTCTTTCCTCTTTTTCTACCCTCCTTCTTTCCCTTGCGTTCTCTCTCTTGGTCACTTACCCTTGCCTCACCCTCACCCCTCCCACTCCCCCATCGTCTCTCCATGTTCCCTCTCTTGCCTTTCTCATTCCTTCTCTCCTCTCCCCCACTCCCTCCTCTCCCCCTTTCCTATTCCCCATTTCCTCTCTTCCCTCCCCCATTCCCTCTCGCCACTCCACCCACCCTCGCTCCCCTCCTCCCGCTCCCGCTTTTCCCTCCCCTTCCTCCCACTCTCTCTCCCCTCATCTCATTCCCACTCTCCCCTCCTCCCACTCCCTCTCTCCTCTCCTTCCACTCTCTCGCTCTCTCTCACTGGTCTGTAGTTCCCTGATTTCTCTCGTCCTCCCTTTTTCAATAGCTATCTCCATCCTTAATAAGTAATGAGCAGACTTCAGAGGTCACATTGTGAACTATTGGCTCAATGTTAATTGTGCGCTTTTATCCAACTGAAACTTGCCCTATATTACCTCGTGCAGCTACAGATGGGAGTGACTTTCTCTTCTCTCTGTCTGGTTCAGAACCTGGACTAGCATATTGAGAGGTAAATTCATTTTCATCCACAAATAGATTGAAATAGAGAGAGAACAAGAGAGGGAGAGAGAGTGGGAGGAGGAGAACCAGTGGATGTGGTTTATTTAGACTTTCAGAAGGCTTTTGACAAGGTCTCACGTAACAGACTACTCTGTAAAGTTAAAGCACATGGGATTGCAGGTGGTACCTTGAGATGGATAGAAAGCTGGTTAGCAGATAGGAAGCAAAGAGTTGGCATAAATGGGTCTTTTTTTGATTGCCAGTCAGTGTCTAGTGGGGTTCCACAGGGATCTGTGCTCAGACCCCAACTGTTCAAATTATATATTAATGATTTGGAAGAGGGTACTGAATGTATTATCTCCAAATTTGCAATGATACAAAGTTAGATGGGAGGGTGAGCTGTGAGGAGGATGCAGAGATGCTTCAGCGTGATTCGGACAGGCTGAGTGTGTGGGCATAATGGGAAGACAGATTATTAGCTGAATGGATGTAAATTGAGAGAGGTGGATACTCAGTGAGAACTTGGTGTCCTCGTGCATCAGTCGCCGAAAGTAAGCGCGCAGGTACAGCAGGCAGTGAAGAAGGCAAATGGTATGTTGGCCTTCATAGTGAGAGGATTTGAATATAGAGATAGGGATGTTTTGCTACAATTGCATAGGGCGTTGGTGAGGCCACACCTGGAGTATTGTGTGCAGTTTTGGTTTCCTTATCTGAGAAAGGATGTCCTTGCTATGGAGAGAGTACAGTGAAGGTTTACCAGATTGATCCCTGGGATGATAATTCTGAAAGTCGAAATAAACCACATCCACTGGTTCTCCTCCTCCCACTCTCTCTATTTCAATCTATTTGTGGATGAAAATGAATTTACCTCTCAATATGCTAGTGAGGAGGGACTAAGTCGGTTCGGATTATATTCACTGGAGTTTAGAAGAGTGAGAGGGGATCTCATAGAAGCTTATAAAATTCTAAAAGGGTTAGACAGGGTAGATTCAGAAAGAATGCTCCCAATGGTGGGGGAGTTCAGAGTCCAGGGGTCATAGTTTGAGGATAAGGAGCTAATCCTTTTAGAGCTGAGGTGAGGAGAAATTTCTTGACCCAGTGGGTGGTGAATGTGTGGAATGCACTACCCCAGAATGTAACTGATGTAGTTGAGGCCAAAACGTTGTCTGATTTCAAGAAGAAATTAGATATAGCTCGAGGGGCTAAAGGGATCAAGGGGTACGGGGGGAAGGAGGGATCAGGATATTATTGAATTCGATGATCAGACATGATCACAATGAATGGTGGAGCAGGCTCAATGGGCCGAATGGCCTACTCTAGTTTTTAGTTTCTATGGCTTGAATTTTACCACCCCTCCCGCCACAGAATTGAACAATGGAAATGTACGTTGACCTCGGGCGGGATTTTACGGTTGCAGGACAAATTAGGTCATAAAATCCTGCCCTATGTTTTTATGTTTCTGTAGCCAGTGTTGATGGGGACAGTGTGGCTGCTTTTAAATGGTGTTGAGATGGGTTGTGATGCCAATGTGCTTAGCAGAAAGGTGCAAATGGATATTGATGACTGCATTGTGATCACCGGATGCTATAGAATGATAATCCATATGATGAGATTGTTTTGTCATTAATGTAAAATGCCGGTTATTCTCTTCCCCAACAACATTCTTTATGAGCATGGTGTTACCTCTGACCTTGCCTACCCCTCTGACCTAATGTTACCTCTGACCGTTCCTACACCTCGTTACCTCTGACCCTGCCAACACCTCCATCTTGCTTGGCATCCAGCAATGTAGCCAGTTATAGCATCGCTGCCCATCTCTACTGGCGGACTAACCTTAAACATTATATTGTCAATTAAGTGAGGGGCATCGAATTGTTGCAGTTAGTCTCTTGACACGCCTTGGCTGTGGCAGGTCACTTTTCCGGGACTGTCGATTTATCCATAGACCTGGATGCTGCTTGTTTTTAAGCTGCAGAGTAACTCTTGAAAGATTAATCAAATGCATTCAACACTTACAGTGCTCAGAAGAATTATGTAGTGTACAAGTCTTTATTGATTGGTGAAAGGCTTTTGATTAGATGTGGGTGTAACATTTTGGGCTTTCGCCCAATGCTTATCTCATGCCCATGGGTGGTGTGGAATTTACATAAACTAATCCCTCACCAACCAAAACTTGCAACAAATTCCTGTTCTTTGTGTGTAGTTTAACAATTAGCTCTGAGTCGTGGCAAATTGCTCTTTGCAAAATGCATGTGATGTGCACTGCATTCTTCTGTCTCCTCAAGTGTTAGAAAAGAACACTCGCTGGACCGATGCATGAAGACTAAATTAATTGATCAGGTTTATTCACAAATGCAATATACAATATTTATAAGTACAAAAGCAAGAAACAGCTGTCAAGAATACAATACAGTAAGAGTTTTAACAAGACCAGGTTAAAGTCCAACAGGTTTATTTGGTAGCAAATGCCATTAGCTTTCGGAGCGCTGCTCCTTCGTCAGATGGAGTGGATGGAGCAGATATCCACTCCATCTGACGAAGGAGCAGCGCTCCGAAAGCTAATGGCATTTGCTACCAAATAAACCTGTTGGACTTTAACCTGGTGTTGTTAAGACTCTTACTGTGTTTACCCCAGTCCAACGCCGGCATCTCCACATCAAGAATATAATAACCATACCACATCAACTAGATGGCCTAAAAATGAATGCAAGGCAAAGTTTGAAATCTTTTTCACTTTTCTCAGTAAATCTTTATGAATAATAAAAGAATATTTTTGAGATTTATTTTCCTGCAATGCCTGATTCTGAATATTATTCTGGGAACTCCATATTTTGAATCCCTCCCATCAAGTTTTAGCCCCTGCCAAAATGACTCCTATCAAAGTCACAAATAACATCCCATGTGACTGTGACAAAGGTAAACTGTCCCTCCGTGTGTTTTTCAACTGTGTACAACTTTCAACATTGCTGAGCACCCTCCATCGGGATGTTTAGAGTCACTTGTTATACGCTCTATGCGTACTAATATAGCTGTGGAGTCTGTTTGCCAACCTGGATGGTTTTCCACACTGTAGGGGAGGAAGAATTGTCTGAATTTTACTGTTTGTTTTGTCGGTCAGGTGTGCATGTGAGTTGATTAGAGTGAAGATAGATTGCCCTCGGTCAGTCCCCATATTCTCTCGGTCCTTATACATATGTTCCCGGTCAAGTCAAGATGACTGGAGATGTGGTTGAAATGCAACGTGTCATAATAATGAAGGGAAAATACCAATTATGTCCAGAAATATTGAAGTTTAAATAAGACCTATACGATTTTTAAATTGGACATGTAAGCCTAAGATGTCTGAGGATGTAAAGTCAGTCACTGGCTAAATTGCCGGTGGGTGTTACTCTGAGAGCCAATGGAACCCCACCTTGCTTCCAGACAAAGATACTTCTAAAGCATACATAAACTAATTGTCATCTCCAGTGGAGACAATGGGAGGTGTTGGGAGATGATTATCATTTCATCAAGAAATATTCTATGTGTAATGTCCAGAGGGATTTGTGGATTTCATCTTCCAGGCTCTATAAAGTTAGCAGAACATTTCCAATTCCGCTAAGTGGAGAAAATATTGAAACTTAACCATATAAACATTCAATCAATTAACTAAGATTATGGCATCACATTTTAATTCAGTGGGATAGAAGTGAATTAAATAGATTATTTGGAGAAATGTTCCAGATTGTAAACAGTCTTATTACATGTATAACTTTCCCTGCATGTGAACTTCCTCCTGTTTCAAAATGCATGTGCAGTGTTTATAGAATATCATTTCATGTGTCTCTGAGGTGCTGTGCATGCACAGAGGGATACTGCCAAGCTGGGGCTGGGCACTGCGGAGTAACATCATTGGCTGTTTCCGCATGCATGGAGTGATGTACAGATGGGTATTGGTGGCCATCTTCTGTTGGCAGGAGACACAGTGCTGATGCTTCTGTGAAGCACATTGGGACATTTTACTAAAAAGGTGCTGCCTAAATACAAGTTGTTGTTGTTGCAAATTACATGCATTGCCCGTCAAAGACTCTGTAATCTACCTACTAGCTGTGGCTCTGAACCAGATGCACTGAGGAATATTTTCTCTTCAGGTTTCTGATCGAGAGTCTGTCAGACGCAGGCATACATTAAATACATGAGGTCCCTATTGCATTTGCCATTGGAAACTCACCTGGTGAAGGGTAGGCGCTGATGTGGCAGGGGGAGGCAGGGAGATTGAAGACATACCTGACCCTCCCTGTACTTTGCTGGAGTGGTGGGTACTGACTCTGCATCTTGTCAAGAGGGAGCGGTACTGCTTCTTGACTTGGGCATAGAGTGTAGCATTAAGAAAGTAAGTAGTTTTACAGACAACCCAGTTCATCTGAGCTCCTGGACTAATTCTGATCATTTGAAAGATTCAAAGAGAAATGTATTTCTCAGTTAGAGCCATCTGAATTGCTTAGAGAATGGGATTGGGAAATGCAAACAGTAAATTTGAGGTTACTTTGTCCTGTAAATGGCTGTTAATAAACTTAAGGCGGGCACATTTTAAGATGAGTTGATGGTCTCTGAGAGTTCCAGTTCCAAATCACATTTATTTAGTGTTTGTCCACAATATAAGACACTGCTTTGGTGTAGATTTTGTTTGGAAGTATCTATTTGGCTTTATGATCCATGATCTGCTATTATCATATGTGAGGGCTCATTTCTTTCCAAAGTGAATACAGTTGTTTCTTCAACAGCAAAGGGTGTTCCCTCTCGATGGGTTTACTGATACTGTGCGGAACAGGAGCAAACCTTTCAGCCCTTCAGGTTCGCTTTGTAGTTTGTTTAGAGGCTGATTTTTACCACAGCCCATCAAAATTTTGTTGTTCTTAATCCTGAATGCTCCAACTGACCCAAAATCCCCTGTTTACTGGGGTAAGAGACTTCTACATGTCGAGTCCACCATCAACTGTGTCTGATTAGGTCATGGTTGGACTGTATCCTGGAAAAGCCAGGATACAGTCCAACCATGACTTAATTCTGGGGAAAACAGTGGTGTAGCGGCAAAGTCACTGGACTAGTAATCCAGAGACTCCAGGCTCTGGGGACATGGCTTCACATCCCACCACGGCAGCTGGTGGAATTTAAGTTCAATTAAAATATCTGCAATTAAAAACTAGTCTCAGGAATGATGACCATGAAACTATCATAGCAACACACCTGGTTCACATCTTTGACAAAACAAAATCTGCTGTCCTTACCCGGTCTGGCCTACATGTGACTCCAAACCAAAACAATGTGGTTGATTCTTAGCTGCCCCTCTGACATGGTCAAGCGGGTAATTCAAAGGATGGGTAATAAATGCTGGCTCCGCCAGTGATGGCCACATCCAGTGAAAGAATTTTTAAACAATTGAATGGCAGAACAGGCTCGTGGGCCTGAATAAGCTCCTCATGTTCCAGCCTGTCCTGGTGTTTGAACGTATAAGTGAGTCCGTGAGGTTTTTCCCAGGGTAAAAATCGAACCAAGACTCCAATCTAAAGGAATGTGGTGTGTGACAGGGGAACTGCTACCTGCTGTCAAGTTGTGGTGAGTAACTTTGAAAACGGTTTGTGTTCTTTGTTCTTGAATTCCTCTGGTGCCAGTAACCGTACCAACACCATCTGTAATCAAATAGTCAGCGTTCATGGGGAAATGTGCAGAGGGACCATAAGTAGTCAAATAGATCATAGACCACTGGACTTGAGGTAATGTTAAATCTTGCTGAGAAGCAAAACAACCGGCTCCCAGCACCTGTCCATGTAAGTTTTTTAATGAATGCAGTGTGTGATGAATTTGATCTCCAGTATCAAAGTCTGAACCACTTAAACAAGGTTGAGATTTTGATTGCTGTCCTCCGTACTGTTGGGGGGAGCAGCCTACCTGGGGGAAGCAACAGTGGCCGTGCCTCCGGCGCAGAGTCCGGCCCGGCAGCTCAGAAGGGGAGGGAAAGGGAGGATGAGCAAACTGACCACAGCACCAGGGTACAGGGAGCCATCCAAGTGGGGGGGAGAAACAAAAAATGTCGTAGAAATTGAGGATAGTACACTTTTGGACGCTGTTGCGGGGGGGGGACTTAGCAGGGATAAGCCATGGTGTACAGGTCACTGGCTCAGAGTCTGTCCTTGTGGCTCAGAAGGGAAGGGGGGAGAGGAGTAGAGGATTAGTCATTGGGGACTCCATAGTTAAAGGGACGGATAGGAGATTCTGCGGGAACGAGAGAGACTCGCGGTTGGTGTGTTGCCTCCCGGAGCCAGAGTCCGCGATGTCTCGGATCGTGTTTTCGATATCCTTAAGGGGGAGGGGGACCAGCCCCAAGTTGTGGTTCACATAGGCACTCCAGATATAGGTAGGAAAAGGGATGGGGATGTAAGGCAGAAATTCAGGGAGTTAGGGTGGAAGCTTGGGGCTAGAACAAACAAAGTTGTTATCTCTGGTTTGTTACCCGTGCCACGTGATAGTGAGGAGAGGAATAGGGAGAGAGAGCAGTTGAACACATGGTTACAGGGATGGTGCAGGAGGGAGGGATTCAGATACCTGGACAATTGGGGCTCTTTCTGGGGTAGGTGGGACCTCTACAAACAGGATGGTCTGCACTTGAACCAGAGGGGTACCAATATCTTGGGGGGGGAAATTTGCTAATGCTCTTCGGGAGGGTTTAAACTAATTCAGCAGGGGGGTGGGTACCTGAATTGTAGCTCCGGTGTACAGGAGGTTGAGAGTAGTGAGGTCATGGATGAGGTTTCAGTGTCGCAGGAGTGTACTGGCAGGCAGGAATGCGGTTTGAAGTGTGTATACTTCAACGCCAGGAGCATCTGGAATAAGGTGGGTGAGCTTGCAGCATGGGTTGGTACCTGGGATTTCGATGTTGTGGCCATCTCGGAGACATGGATAGAGCAGGGACAGGAATGGTTGTTGCAGGTTCCGGGGTTTAGATGTTTCACTAAGTGCAGGGAAGGTGGTAAAAGAGGGGGAGGTGTGGCATTATTAGTCAAGGACAGTATTACAGTGGCAGAAAGGACATTTGATGAGGACTCGTCTACTGAGGTAGTTTGGGCTGAGGTTAGAAACAGGAAAGGAGAGGTCACCCTGTTGGGAGTTTTTTATAGACCTCCGAAAAGTTCCAGAGATGTAGAGGAAAAGATTGCAAAGGTGATTCTGGATAGGAGCGAAAGTAACAGGGTAGTTGTACTGGGGGACTTTAACTTTACAAATATTGACTGGAAAAGCTATAGTTCGAGTACTTTAGAGGAGTCGGTTTTTGTCCAGTGTGTGCAGGAAGGCTTCCTGACGCAGTATGTAGATAGACCAACAAGAGGCGAGGCCACATTGGATTTGGTACTGGGTAATGAACCAGGCCAGGTGTTAGATTTGGAGGTAGGTGAGCACTTTGGTGACAGTGACCACAATTCGATTACGTTTACCTTAGCAATGGAAAAGGATAGGTATATACCAAAGGGCAAGAGTTATAGCTGGGGGAAAGGAAATTATGATGCGATTCGGCGAGATTTAGCTGGCATAGGTTGGGGAAGGAAACTGCAGGGGATGGGCACAATTGTAATGTGGAACTTGTTCAAGGAACAGCTACTACGCGTCCTTGATAAATATGTACCTGTCAGGCAGGGAGGAAGCAGACGTGTGAGGCAACCGTGGTTTACTAAGGAGGTTGAATCTCTTGTGAAGAGGAAGAAGGAGACTTATGTTAAAATGAGACGTGAAGGCTCAGTTAGGGCGCTTGAGAGTTACAAGTTAGCCAGGAAGGACCTCAAGAAAGAGTTAAGAAGAGCCAGGAGGGGACATGAGAAGTCTTTGGCAGGTAGGATCAAGGAAAACCCTAAAGCTTTCTATAGGTATGTCAGGAGTAAAAGAATGACTAGGGTAAGATTAGGGCCAGTCAAGGACAGGAGTGGGAAGTTGTGCGTGGAGTCTGAAGAGATAGGAGAGGCACTAAATGAATATTTTTCGTCGGTATTCACACTGGAGAGGGACTGTGTTGTTGAGGGGAGTACTGAGATGCAGGCTGTTGGACTGGATGGGATTGATGTTCATAAGGAGGAGGTGTTAGCAATTCTGGAAAGGGTAAAAATAGATAAGTCCCCTGGGCCGGATGGGATTTATCCTAGGATTCTCTGGGAGGCTAGAGAGGAGATTGCAGAGCCTTTGGCTTTGATCTTTGTGTCGTCATTGTCTACAGGAACAGTGCCAGAAGACTGGAGGATAGCAAATGTTGTCCCCTTGTTCAAGAAGGGGAGTAGGGACAACCCTGGTAATTATAGACCGGTGAGCCTTACTTCTGTTGTGGGCAAAGTATTGGAAATGATTGTAAGAGATAGAACTTATAATCACCTAGAAAGGAATAATTTGATTAGGGATAGTCAGCACGGTTTTGTGAAGGGTAGGTCGTGCCTCACAAACCTTATTGAGTTCTTTGAGAAGGTGACCAAAGAGGTGGATGAGGGTAAAGCGGTTGATGTGGTGTATATGGATTTCAGCAAAGCGTTTGATAAGGTTCCCCATGGTAAGCTTTTGCAGAAAATACGGACACATGGGATTGAGGGTGATTTAGTGGTTTGGATCAGGAATTGGCTAGCTGTAAGAAAACAAAGGGTGGTGGTTGATGGGAAATATTCATCCTGGAGTTCAGTTACTAGTGGTGTACCGCAAGGATCTGTTTTGGGGCCACTGCTGTTTATCATTTTTATTAATGACCTGGATGAGGGCGCGGAAGGATGGATTAGTAAGTTTGCGGATGACACTAAAGTCGGTGGAGTTGTAGACAGTGCGGAGGGAAGTGGCAGGTTACAGAGGGACATAGATAAGCTGCAGAGCTGGGCTGAGAGGTGGCAAATGGAGTTTAATGCGGAAAAGTGTGAGGTGATTCACTTTGGAAGGAGTAACAGGAATACAGAGTACTGGGCTAATGGTAAGATACTTGGTAGTGTGGATGAACAGAGGGATCTGGGTGTCCATGTGCATAGATCCCTGAAAGTTGGCACCCAGGTTGATAGGGTTGTTAAGAAGGCGTACGGTGTGTTAGCTTTTATTGGTAGAGGGATTGAGTTTCGGAGCCAGGAGGTCATGCTGCAACTGTACAAAACTCTGGTGCGGCCGCATTTGGAGTATTGCGTACAGTTCTGGTCGCCGTATTATAGGAAAGATGTGGAAGTGTTGGAAAGGGTGCAGAGGAGATTTACCAGGATGTTGCCTGGTATGGTGGGAAAATCGTATGAGGAAAGGCTGAGGGGCTTGAGGTTGTTTTCGTTAGAGAGAAGAAGGTTAAGAGGTGACTTAATAGAGGCATACAAGATGATCAGAGGTTTAGATAGGGTGGATAGTGAGAGCCTTTTTCCTCGGATGGTGTTGGCTAGCACGAGGGGACATAGCTTTAAATTGAGGGGTGATAGATATAGGACAGATGTTAGAGGTAGGTTCTTTACTCAGAGAGTAGTAAGGGCGTGGAATGCCCTGCCTGCAGCAGTAGTGGACTCGTCAACATTAAGAGCATTCAAATGGTTATTGGATAAACATATGGATGATATTGGAATAGTGTAGATTAGAGGGGCTTTAGATTGGTACCACTGGTCGGCGCAACATCGAGGGCCGAAGGGCCTGTACTGCGCTGTAATGTTCTATGTTCTATGAACGAGCTTGGCATCTGTCTATTCTGATCAACAGTGCTAATTTATAGCCTCCTGTTTGAGATTTAAAATGTGGAGATGCCGGCGTTGGACTGGGGTGAACACAGTAAGAGTTTTAACAACACCAGGTTAAAGTCCAACAGGTTTATTTGGTAGCAAATACCATTAGCTTTCGGAGCGCTGCTCCTTCGTCAGATGGAGTGGAAATCTGGAGTGGAAATGAGTTGCAGATTTCCACTCCATCTGACGAAGGAGCAGCGCTCCGAAAGCTAATGGTATTTGCTACCAAATAAACCTGTTGGACTTTAATCTGGTGTTGTTAAAACTCTTACTGAGATTTAAAATAACAGCTGTTTACACTGTACAGCAGGCTGATCCACAGCTAAAAGATGAAAAATGCCTGGCGTTCCATCAGAACTTGCTTTGGATGCGTTTGTTTCGACTCGCCCTTGGTGTTCCCATTATTTTTATTTATGTAAAAATAAAAGTTAGCTTGGTTAAAATAATTTAGTCAGTGTTCCCTGAAGCTGGCTAATGCTGCCTTCAGCTGGAAGCTGTCATGGTGGATGGGGCAGGAAGAGATATGATAGTGTGCCAGTTTTTTGTGTATGTGGAACACATTTGCTGTTTGGATTAAGGTATGAGTTGCAATGGACGTTCGGGTTGGGTTTGACCCATCACGCCTGTACTCGCTGACCTTTGACTCCCAGGCCACCAACGCTTTGATTGATGAGGTTCCCATCCTTGTGTTCGAACCTCCCAGAGTCTCGCCCTGCTCTGTCTCTGTAATCTCCTCCAGCTGTATGCCCTCAGATCTCTGTTCATCCAACTCTGGTTTTATGTGTGTCTGCCACGCCTTCACTGCACCACTGGTGGCCGTGCCTTCAGCAGCCTCGGCCCTAAGCTGTGGAATTCCTTCCCTACACCTCTCCGCCTCTACACCTGTCTCACTTCCTTAAAACCGACCTTATTGGCCAAGCTTTTGCTCATCTGTCCAGGTGTCTCCTTCTTTGGATTGGTGGACATTTGCCTCATTAAGAACACTCTACACAACAAGAAGAACTTGCATCTCAAGTGCTGGTGAGGTAGAGTTACAGTAACATTGGATTGTTTTCACTGTAATAAGTTTATTACCACCATGTTTTCTTAGATAATAAACAGCTGATGTTAACTTTCAGCAGGGGTGATGGGGTGGGGGGGCTGGGGGGAGGGTGGTGAGAGGGCATTAGTAGGTCAGTCACCCATGATACACCCATTGGAAAGAAAGATTATGAGGTGTGTGTGTCTGTGACCACCACTGAAAAGTTAAAATATGACTTGAGTCCAACAGGCAGAAAGTTGAGTTGGATCTGGTTCTGGGCATTCCAGTAGACCAAATGGACTATATGACATTAGGAGGTCATCCAGCTAACAGTGACCGCAACATCGTTTGGTTTGAAGGGATTCTAGAAAATCCACTAGATAGTATCAAAGGTAAGAATTTCTTTTACAACAACAGCTTATGAGCGTTTCCTTTATTGTACCAAAACATCCCAGGGCATTTCACAAGAGCATTATAAAATAATATATGACAACGGGTCATGGAAAAATGTATTAGGTCAGGTGAACAAAAATTTTGTCAAAGAGAAATGTTTTAAGATAAGGGGCGGCACGGTGGCATGGTGGTTAGCACTGCTTCCTCACAGCGCCAGGGACCCGGGTTCAAATCCAGTCTCACATCATTGTCTGTGGGAGTTTGCACATTCTCCCTGTGTCTGCGTGGGTTTCCTTTGGGTGCTCCGGTTTCCTCCCACAATCCATAAAAGTATGGGTTAGGTTGATTGATCATGCTAAATTGACCACAGTGTCAGGGGATTAGCAGGGTAAGTATGTGAGGCTACGGGAGTACGGGCTTGGGTGGGATTGTGGTCAGTGCAGACTCAATGGGCCGAATGGCCTTCATCTGCACTGTAGGGTTTCTATTCCGTTCTCAGAAGTGTTTTAAATGAGGAAATCAAAGGAGAGAGGCGGAGAGGTGTAGAGAGGGAATCCCAGATCTTGGGGCTCCAACAACGAAGGCGCAATCACCAATGTTGGAGCAACTATTGAGGATGTTCAAGAGACCAGTATTAGAGAAGCACAGATATCTCGGAGGATTGTGGGATCGCGCGTGGGATCGGCAGAGACAGGTCAAAGAGCCATGAGATTCAAAAAGTACGGTTCACTCTGGCGTGACCGCGCTTTCCGATTTTCATTGGGCCTTGCTGATGATGCAATAAGGTTCATGTCCATTATGGTTCACGGCCATTTTAATACATTTTAATATTTTAAAATGTAATTAACTAGTCCCCTCGTTGGTGCTTATGCTTTATACTAGCCTACTTTCTTACAGTACTTCAACTCAGCCTATCAGCAGATCCTTCTATTCTCTGTAATTATGTAGATTCCCCTTCAATGCATCTTCTAAGCTACTGACCTTCATCACTTGTGCACAAACAATTTCCACATTCTGATCGCTCTCTGGTAAAGATATTTCTGCTGAATTACTTATTGGATTTACTCGTGACTATCTTGTCATTCTGCTCTCTCATTTTGGGCTCACGCATTAGCAGATACATTTGCTCCAAGTCTCCTCTATCAAAGTCCTTCGTAGTTTTTCAGACCTCTGCTAAATAATCCCATAGGCTCCTCCTTTCTGGATTGAGGAGCCCCTATAATTTAGAAAGCTAGATTTGGATAGAAAATGATTAATGAATTGATGGGAATGGGTGATTAGTTGAAAATATCTACATTAGAAAGTAATGAAGGTAAGGTCACATAACGCAGGATTCTAGCTCCTGACCCCTGCCGACAGGCTGAAATGGGAGTCCTGCACTATGTGGGAAATAGTCACACCATATAACGTTTTCCTGGAATGAGCAATGAATGGCCAGAGGGAGGGCCGCTGTCTAATTACGGATGCTGGACGGGCTGTCAAAGTTTAAGGGCCAATCAGAGGTTTCCAACTTGAAAGCAGCAGCAAGATGTCATGACAGGTGACAGGGGGAGAGGATGTCTCAAAATCGATATTCCTTACCTCCAACAGCAGCCGTGCTAACACTTTTGGGGATCGAAGGGGTAGAGGAGGGGGTGAGGATTTGAATCCCCTCTGTAGGGTGGCCAACGGCTGCAGCACCCAGCTAGCCCCGTCTGGAGAGCTGGCCAGCATTAAACCCTAATTGCCCATCCCTAATTTCCCTTAAGAAGGTGGTGGTGAGCCACCTCTTAAACCTTTGCAGTCCATGTGATGTAGGTACACCCACAGTGCTGTTAGGGAGGGAGTTCCAGGACTTTAATCCAGTGACAGTGAACGAACAATGGTATATTTTCAAGTCAGGATGGTGAGTGGCTTGAAGGGAAACAGTTGGTGGTCTTCCCAAGTGTCTGTTGCCCTTGTCCTTCTAGATGGTAAAAGTTGTGCATCTGGAGGGAGCTGTCACAGGACCATTGGTGAGTTCCAGCAGTGCATCTTGTAGTTGGTAGACACAGCTGCCACTGTGTGTCGGTGCTGGAGGGAGTGAATGTTTGTGGTTGAGGTACAAATCAAGTGGACTGCTTTGCCCTAGATATTTTTCAGGCTGGAGGAAGGTTGTAGTGGAGTTCCATAGGGGTCTATATTGGGATCCTTGCTTTTCCTGATATATATTAATGATCTAGATCTTGATGTGCAGGAGACAATTTTAAATTTTGTGGATTGCACACAACTTAGAAGTATGGTAAACTGTGAAGAGGACTTCAAAAGGACACAGACAAGTTGGTGGAGTGGGCAGATAGGTGGCTGAAGAAGTTCAATGCGTAGAAGTGTGAGCTGATACATTTTGGCAGGAAGTACATGGAGAGACGATATAAAATAAGGGGTAAAATTCGTAAAGAGGCGCAGGAGCAGAGGGACCTGGGTGTATATGTGCCAAGGTCATTGAAGGTGGCAGAACAGGTGGAGAGAGCAGTTCATAAAGCAGATAGTATTCTGGGTTTTATTAACAGGTTTAACAACACCAGGTTAAAGTCCAACAGGTTTATTTGGTAGCAAAAGCCACACAAGCTTTCGGAGCTCTTAGCCCCTTCTTCAGGTGAGTGGGACTCACCTGAAGAAGGGGCTAAGAGCTCCGAAAGCTTGTGTGGCTTTTGCTACCAAATAAACCTGTTGGACTTTAACCTGGTGTTGTTAAACTTCTTACTGTGTTTACCCCAGTCCAACGCCGGCATCTCCACATCATTTTATTAACAGGGGCATAGAGTACAAGAGCAAGGAGGTTATGCTGAACCTATACAAGACACCAATTATACTTAAAGCTGGAATATTGTGTACAGTTCTGGGTGCCACACTGTAGGAAGGTTGTTAACACATTAGAGAGAGTGCAAGAGGGGTTTCCAAGAATGGTTCCAGGAATGAGAAACTTCAGTTATGAGGATAGATTGGAGAGGTTGGGACTGTTCTCCTTGGAGAGAAGAAGGCTAAGAGGAGAACTGATAGAGCTGTTCAAAATTATGAGGGGGCTGGACAGATTAGATAGGGAGAAACTGTTGCCACTCATAAAATGATCAAGAATGAGAAGGCACAGATTTAAAATGATTTGCAAAAGAAGCAAATGTGACGTGAGGAAAAACATTTTCACACAGTGAGTGGTTAGGGTTTGGAATCCACTGCCTGGGATTATGGTGGAGGCAGGTTTAATTGAGGCATTCAAAAGGGCATTAGATGATTATCTGAATAGAAACAGTGTGCTGTGTATGGGGAAAAGGCAGGGGAATGGCATTAAGTTAAAATGCTCATTGAGAGAGTCAGTACAGATATGATGGGTCAAATGGCCTACTTCTGCACCATAACAATTCTGTGATTCCTGTTGGAGCCATACTGATCCAGGAAATTGGGGATTATTCCATCACACTCTTGACTTGTGCCTTGTAGATGGTGGATAGTCAAGCGTCTTCAATACGCCTTAATAGCTTTTGCCACTTGTGGACTGGTAGCCTTGCTGACCTGAGCGTGTCTCTGGGAAAATGGCCCAGGCACAGGATGGAGCTGGTGAACTGGCATGCAGGTCAATGGTGCTATATTCTGTGCCCACCCACCCACATTTGTTCTCAGTCTCCATGGGGACTGACAATGTTGTCTGTAACCTTTTGAAGAGAGACAGGAGGACCCTACAGAGATGGTTCTTTTGCACACTTGGTGATCTCGTACTGCTGCCAGCGAGAAGGGAAAATTTGGCGCTCAACCGAATCTCCATTCACAGCAGCGGGGCCGGAGAATCCCAGCCACAGGCGAGGTCGGAGAATTCTGGCCTTGGTCTGGAGAATCTGGATGCATGTTTAAGAAAGATTGAATGTTCTTCTCTTTTACAGAAGACATCCAGCTTGCTACAGACATAATCCAGTGCATGTAGTTCACCTAAAAGATAGTCCCTCCAATAAAATGCTGCTTAAAATCAGCAGCAGTACCTGTGCACAAGCATTAAATAACACGGTTGAATTTTTTAAAGAATATATTTTTATTGCAGGTATTTCCCATATTTACAAACAATGCAACAAATCATCAAGGATTGGTACAGCACAGCCTAACCATTTTTCCACAAATAGATACAGAAAGAGACAGGAGAGCACCAACTCATTTGGTTTGGATTATTCATTACAAACGTCACCTCCAAAGATACAAACAATGAAAGGATGTTTCAGAGATTGAGGGGAAAACAGGATCACAAGATAAAGCCATGAGTACATGGCATAAGAGTGCACGCTCTCGCTTACAGGAAACTAGAGACAGAGCCATGAAAGTTACATTCTAGGATTTTCAAAATAACTACTGTCATTATGTATTCAACCAAGGAGGATAAAGGGTATTGACACAGGTATAGAAAAGGCTGATTCTCGTATCATGCTTTGGTGCACACCAAAGCATACTTCCCCCATCTATATCAGGAATACCATTGATACAAAACAATGTCTTTTCCCAGAACGTGTGCTCTGTCTGTGCCCTTGCAAGAGTCCGTCAGACATTCTTTGACTCAAAAATACCAAAAATACAGAAACAAACTACACAACACTAATAGTTCTAAGAGGGTTTTCCTCACCTGCTGTGAGGACTTGGGTCATACCTGCAACCTCTATCCCAAATCACCCACCCAGCTCCCTGCAGTAGCACCACCCATACCAGCTGTGACAAGAGTAACGGATACCACATAGTATATACCACCATTATAAATGCAAGGATTATAAGAAGAAAAAATAGATAAATCGCATTGCTCTAGTGCCATACAATCTACCCAGCACGCTCCCCAACAATCTCAAACTCTTTAAGGATATTAACCTACTAGGATTCAGTTTTGACACAGGACCAGAAGCAATGTCACCTTACACCTTGGCATAACGAGGATATAGTAAGGTCAAACCTGTGTCTTAAGCTTGGAGTCATTAACACACTGAGGGATGCTTTCCATTATAAACAAATGGGCGGCCCTGGTTTTCAAAGGATAACAGGCAAAATTTGCCCCCGCCCCATGCTCATATATCAGATTACCCCTGTCACCGTGATAAATAACATCACAAAATCAAAAAAGGAGTGTAACGACAAGGCTTAAAGTCCAGCATTAGAGAATAACTGCAGATTATGATCCAAATTGCCATCCACAGAGTTGACAGGCCAAAGCCTTAATAGGATTGTTGAATAGCCTTATGGATGTGCCAGATGTCACCCTCAGGGTAGCAGGATAAAGCAGAACTAACTGGATTTAGCTAGCTTTCAGATGCTTTCCAGCTTCATTAAAACCTCTGCGACTGAAGCTATTAAAACACATGCGCCACAAGTCGGAGCGGGCGAGGGGCAGACACTGGAAATGTCCAATGATCTCGGGTGGCAGTTTCAGGTCTTACTCAAGTGAGGCCATAAGATCCCGCCCATGATTACCGGCTGGGGTTAGGCCTTGAAAACAGGATACAATGTGCTCCTTCCCGATTAATAGGCCCAGCAGCGTGTCGAGATTGGAAAACGTGGTCGCCAGTTCTCAAAAAATCTAGCTCGGAGCTCACCCTCAGCTCCTTTTGGAAAGTCGGTCACACGGACACTTCTTCTCCGGTCCCGGCTCTCCAGATCGATGGGGATATCTGACATACCATTTAGCTGATTTTCCAAGGATGGAAAGTGGGCCTCAACTGAGGGAGCTGCATTCTCGACAAAAAGGACTCTTTCCTCCGTTTCATCAAGCTTCTTATTGGCACTCTGCAGTTCAGCAACATGAGCACTGAAATTTTGTGCCAAAAAGCTGGGTTTTTTGTCCACAACTTTAACTATAATGGCAGCTATCATTTACAACGGCATTGACATTGTGGCATTGAGGGCTCATTCACTCACTAACCAAGTCGCCATGTTGAGGGCTTGGTTCCATCCCGACTGCTTCCTTCCATTTGAGGATTCCCATGACTTTACTCAGCACTTTGTCCCAAAACATAACCAGAAGTTTTGCAGGGACATAGTATGGAATTTTCACTCCAGGATTAGGTCATTATGGGCTGTGCATCAGGATAAATGAAAGGATTAAAAGATGAGTAGCGCCAAAGCTCACGGAAACACAGCGGTTCCCACGCTCACATCACGTGACCCCCTCCTCCAAGATTGAATTTTAACAAAAATGTCTTGCAGTTTCCGGGTATTGCAGGCACGGCGATCGTCGCTAACACTTGTTTACTATATTTCAAAGTGCTACCCAGGTTGAATTGTATTTTTATAACATCGTGATTTATGCAGGCAAGCTTGCTATCTTTTCTGTCAATAACAGCCCCATAAATAGCCAAGATAATCTGCATTTTTTAAGCCTCTCTCCCCTTCCCCCACTCGCTGCCTTGCTGTTGGTTGAGGGAGGGAGGGAGGCTAGGCCACAATGGAGAATTCTCCACTCTTTGAATAGCGCCACAGGCAGTTAAACATCCACCTGAGCCACTGGAACAAACAGATGGGACCTGGATTGAGCATCTCACTGAAGGATGGCTCCTTTTGACAATGTGGCACACTAGTGCTTCTCCCGTCAGGCAAGCTGCCATCTGTGAATGGTATTCAGAGAATGCATACCCCCAGTAGCCGAGCCTCCACATTGCCAGTTATCAACTGATGGGAGAGGGGGGATGGTTCAGGGGTGGATGGACTCAGTTTCTAACAGGGGTGCCAACGCTATGGAGCTGTCCTTGGGAAGCACATGGGAAAAGTCTGGATTTCCCAGTCTGTCTCTGGCTGTTCCGTCAGTAGCGCACAGACCCTGTCTCCTCACTGTCCATTATTGAATCTTTGCCAACCACTTGTCTCTTAATTCTGTTTTGGAAAGCATTGAGCATCCTTTAAAAATAATTAATACTCCTTCAGAAAGAAATAGAGAGATTTCTAGATATTAAAAGCATAACGAGCTATGGAGAGAGAGCAGGAGTATGGCACTGAGATAGAGGATCAGCCATGAACATATTGAATGACGGAGCAATCTCGATAGGCTGGATGGCCTACTACTGCTCCTATTTTTTATGTTTCTATGTTAAAGGCTAAGACACATTTCATGGCTATTTGTGTAGTCCTGGGTAAATCAAAGCACTGTTAGTGGATAGGAAATGCACAAACCCCTGATGGAATTGTCTCCCTTCTATAATCACCAACTCAACGCACCCATGCAATAAAAACGGTGCAGCACCCTGACAGAGAGGCAGGTTACAGGCATACCTCTTATTTCCAGTTATATTTTTGGAAATAAAAACAGAGCAGGAAATGTTCATAGAATCCTTACAGTGCAGAAGGAGGCCATTCAGGCCATCAAGTCTGCACTGACTCTCCAACAGAGCATCCAACCTAGGCCCCAACTCCGTAACCCCAAGTATTTACCCCACTAATATCCCTAACCTTTACATCTTTGAACTATAAGGGACAATTTAGCGTGGCCAATCCATCTAACCCGCACATCTTTGGAGTGTGGGAGAAAGCCAGAGCGCCTGGAGGAAATTTATGCAGACACAGGGAGAACAGACAAACTCCACACAGTCACCCAAACCAGGAATCGAACCCAGGTCCCTGGCGCTGTGAGGCAGCAGTGCTAACCACTGTGCTACCGTGTCTGTTACAGGCATGATCTTTATGTTCAGCCTGAGATATTTGGAGGCAGGAGTATTTCTTCAGACCGTGATTGGGTCATTCTGATTATGCAAGACCGACACTCCAGCTTTGGGAAGACCGATGTCTCCAGCAGTGACTCGATTACTTGACCAACAATCCAGAGGTTTGGACTGTGAGGTTTGTGTTTATTCTCTGTGTGTCAGCTGTGGTTCACTTGGTAGCATGCTTGTCTTGGGTGGGATTTTCCAGCTGTGCTCACCCCAAGGTCAGAAATTCCTGCCTGAGGTCAACGGACCTTTACCTGGTCCGCTGAATTTTCTGTCCCGCCTGCTGCGATTCCCGTGTGGAATCCTCTGAGTCCGAAGGTTGTTGGTGCAAGTGGCACTGCAGGGCCTAAGTGTAAAATCTAAACTGACACTTTTGGGAGGTCCTGAGGGAATGGCGCAAAACATCCCTTGAGAAGAACATGGGAGCTTTTCTGGGCAATGTTCACCTTTTTTTCTTCAGCCAGCACTGCCAAAGCAGTGTTTTGGCAATGTTTATGGGAGCTTGCTTGGCAAACATCGGCAAATTGACCACTCTGTTTCCTAACATTACAGTGGTAACTGCACTTGATAGGAATGTGAAGCACTTTGGGATGCTGTGAGGTGCCAAATCAATGAAAGTTCTTTACTGATAATAGGAAATGGACTCCCAGCAAAAGCAATTCAGGTGATGGCTTTGATCTGCTCATCCATTGAAGAAAGCTGAGCCATTACTTGAATTATTTCATTGTCCTCTGAATCTACTTTCAAGCATAGTTTGAGGTAATTTATTAGCTGAATCATTTACTGTCTGGCATACCTTAATGTGGTCACCTTCTCCCTGTCACTCCTAATACAGGCTGAAAAACACCAATCTCTCTTTTTCAATAGCACACTCCTCTGACAGTAGTGGGCGTCTCAGGATCTGGAATATTTCCAGGACTGAATGTCTGACCCTGGTTTCACCCACCTACAAGGACAAGGGCAGCAGATGTGTTGGAAATAAGTTCCCTTCCCAGTCACAAGTCAACCTGACTTGGAGCTTTAGCCGTGATTCTCCAACTCCACACACGCATGCGCAGATCAGCTGGGGCCATGCGGAGCCGGATAATCGCGAGGGAGGGGCCACTGTGCGTTTGGCGCCAGGGAGAATCCTCTTTGGGATTCTGCCAGCCCCTGTACCCCAATGTAATCTAGTCCATGCCCATCGAGAGCATGACCAGATTAGCATATTTAAATAATCATTTAAATATGCAGGCTCAGTTTGGAGCGGATTCTCCCGGCTCCTACATTTCACCGACTCTCTGACGCAGTGGGAACCCAGCGCACATGGAACCCAGTTGTGATAGCCATGTGGGATGGGGCTCGGCCATTGAAGCCCCCATGTGGTTGGGGACAAGGTTGGGCAGTGCCAACCTGACAGTGCCACACTGGCACCCTGGCATTGCCAAACTGACAGCGTTGACTTGGCATTGCCAACCTGCCACTGCCAGGTTGTTGCTGCCAGGGTGGCTGTGAGGCACTGTCAGAGTGGCACTGCCAGCCTGGCATTGATAGGTTGGCACTGCCACAGTGCCAGGATGGCACTGGCTAGTGGGGGTGGGGAGTTGCCTGAAGAAGGTGCCTGAAAGGGACTGCACCTTAGGCTACTCCCCCATAGCAGGGTATTGCTCACTTGTTGGGGGGGGGGGTGGTGGTGGTGGTGGGGGGGGGGGGGGGGGTGGGTGGGTGGGGGGGGGGGTGGGGGGGGGGTGGTGGTGGGGGGGGGGGGTGGGTGGGTGGTGGGGGGGGGGGGGGATGCCCTGATACCAGCAATAATGTATGGTGATTGGGGAGCTGGGTCACCCTCATGCCTCCATGGCGTCAGGTGTGACTTGGATATTTAATGATGGAGGGGAGGTTGCCCCTTTGAGGTCAAGCGTTGGGAGTTCTCCCCATGTCTGTGGGGGAGAATTCTGGCCTATATCTCTGTTCCTTCCCAGTGGCTGGGTCAAAACCCTTCCAGACAGCACTGCAGCGTATACAGTACATCACATGGACTGCAGCAGTTCATGAAGGCAACTCACCATCTCAAGGGCACGCATCCCCAGAATGAAAATTGGAATAAAAACTGGCAGCTTAGCTCAGGGAAGCCACAGCTTGGCTGGAGCGTGGGAAATGAGAGAATAATAAACAGTATTGCAGTTGTTTTGCATTTAGTTGAGGTTGGGATGATGGCTCCTAGTGGAGACAGAAGAGAAGAACTGTTTCTAGTGGGTTATTCCAGGCTACTGATCTTGGTGAGTTGAAGCACTGGGCTTGTGCTAAAGCATCTCAAGGACCTGCTTCTCAATCTGAAGGAATTAACTCTTCCATGATGCCAATATAAAAGGACCCTAATTGATCTTCAGGGTGCCTGATGGGGACCACGATTCAACTGGGTATGGGGGGCAGAGGGGGCTACAATCAGGGATCTGGCTGTGCTCATTCAGATGGAGCTGAATAACAGATAGACTTGGCGTAGCCCCAGATCTGAGTCATTGTACGTCTGTCCCAGAGGCTCCAGCACTGCTTCTGGGTTCTCCGTGCTGCCAATGGCCTCTGTGCTCTGCAGGGGGACCGGGTAGCTTTGTTTGCAGATCACATGATGCAGTGAGCATCCTCCTCTTAAAGGCTTGCTCCCTCTAAAATCACAATGACACAGCACACAAGGGGACATCATTGCCTTGGAGGCCCTGGTGAGTAAGATGAACTGCAGGAGGTTGGCAATCCCTGGATGGGCAGGCGGTCATCATGCACCTCCCTGAAGGCAGCATAGGAGCCCATTGCTGAGGAGGTTACTACCCACAGTCTGACCCCTCAGACATGGCAGCAGTGCCAGAAATGATGCAACAGCCTCACACATGTGTACGTCATCTCTTGAGCCCATCACACCAACAATCTCTCGTGTTACTCAATGTTCCACACCCCCACCCCTTGCCCAGCAGCACTCTGTGACACCCAGGACTTCATATCAAATATTCACATCCTCCGCCTCAACCACAGTACACCTCCCAATACTGCCAGCACCTTACCCGTCTGCCACTGCCTCCACAGACTGCCAGCTATTCGGCTGAGCTGGAACCCTCACCCTGGCACACAATCACTGACTCTGCCCTTTCTTTCCTGCAATGTCACACACAGCAACTGGGAGGGCCAGGGACTCTGAGTGGGGCCTCCCAACATTCCACCTCCTCAGACCCCTGGAATATAGATTGGTCAACAGCTAGAACAGCTTTTAGCACCATAGAAAGAGTCCAGGCTGACAGCAAGTGACTGCCGTGTGTCCCTTCTGAGCTTCCTCCTCGCCCTCATCTTGAGATGGGTCATTGAGGGGAGTTTTCAGAAGGTGGGACTCCTGCTTTCCATCTCACCGAGGCTTCTCTGGAGAAACTGGCAAAAACAAACCCCTCTGAGAATGCAGCACACTGCTTCCAACCAATGTACAAACTTACTGAAAAATATCTCTCCTGCTACTTATGTAGTCACCATTTTAAAGAACAAAGTTCAGATCCCATTGCCACATGCCTGAGTTTTTTTGAGTGACGCACATACTTAGCATGTGTGGTCTAAGTTTGCAATCCTGCCTTCGTGCAAACTGGTTTGATTGGGTGACACCAGGAGAAAGTCCATTCAATGTGTTTTTAAGATTCTTTCATGGGATGTGGGCGTCGCTGGCAAGGCCAGCATTTGTTGCCCATCCTTAACTACCCTTGAATTGAGTGACTTGCCAGACCATTTTGGAGTCAACCACATTGCTGTGGGTTTGGAGTCACATGCAGGTCAGACCAAGTAAGGATAGCAGATTTCCTTCCCTGAAGGGCATTAGTGAATCGGATGGGTTTTGATGGTAATCAAAGATAGTTTCATGGTCAGCATTACTGAGATTCCAGATTTTTATTAATTAAGGAGAGAATGCTGATGGATGGAGTGGGTTGAATGTGTCAAACAGCAGAGAGAAGGTGGCATGCACCATAATCACCATTGCAAAGGATATCGGTGGTGAGTATGGCGAGGGCAGTTTTGGTGCTGTGGGCAAGGTAATGACCAGAATGAAGGGATTGGGAGAGCGATGTGAGAAGTGGCACCAAAACATTCGAGAATTTGAGAAAGGAAAAGGAAAGTTGAAAGTAGTACCATAGAATCCCGACAGTGCAGAAAGAGGCCATTCGGCCCATTGAGTGTGCATTGACTCTCCAAAAGAGGATCCTACCCAGGCCCTCCCCATCTCCCCATTCCCATAACCCCACACATTTACCATGGTCAATCCACCTAACCCACATATCTTTGGACACTAAAGGGCAATTTAGCATGGCCAATACACCTTACCATCTTTGGACTATGAGAGGAAACCAAAGCATCCGGAGGAAAGGTACACAGACACGGGGAGAATGTGCAAACTCCACACAGTCACCCAAGATTGGAAATGAACCAGGTGCCTGATGCTGTGAGGCAGCAGTGCTAACCATTGTGTCACTGTGCCACATATATTAATAGGAGGGCATGGAGGGCTGAAGGGAAGGGTTTTTAAGTGGCCTTGCAAAGTCCAGGTCAGAGTGTGAAGAGAAAGATCTCTTGGTGATATGGGAGAGCATTGGATTGATGTAGACATGTTTGTGGAAATGTTGAGTTGAGAAGGAGGGTACAGAGCCCAAAGCTGAGGATGAGCTCATTGGGGGCTGGGGAGGTAGTGAGGGAGAAGTACAATGTCACCCTCCAGTGGAAAATGGGGGAGAAAATAGCTGCAAAACTAAAAAGGAAAGAAAATGAATTGTAGCATTATGCCTGGGGTGCTTAATGCTTGTGATGTGCTTGTCGGAACCAGGAGATGAGTGAGTTTAAATTGCAGGTCACTGTGATATTTTCTGGGGCAAGGAGTGACATTTATGGCAAGCTGCTTGGATTTTTTATGACTCAAGCTCAGGGGAGATTTAATTGAGGACAAAGGCCGTTCGATGCAGGAGACTGATCCTTGGAGCAGTCCTAACTCTTGACTCGATCGAACTGTTCTGAGGCTCCATTAATCCAGATGTGTTTATAATTAATTTGTTTTTGTTGTGAATTTTGTCCTCATTTGTTAAGAGGTTCTCGGTGCTGGGGAATGGAACTTGTTGCGGTTGAAACACCAGCTGGGGGAATGGTCATTCATCAGAGCATGAGTAAGCCAGAGGCCCAGGCTAATGCTCTGGTGACATGGGTTCAAATCCCACCATGGTAGCTGGCGGAATTTAAATTTAATGAATAAATCTGGAATTATAAAGCTAGTCTCAGTAATATTGATTATAAAGGCCAGAACTTGCTGGGGAAAGAATGGTGAATGTTGTTATCAATGTACAAATCATTCAGGATTGAAGAGGTATGCCATGAGTAGTGACTCCCCAGAGTTTTCTACTTGATTTATGCGCCTCAGCTAATTCCTTTTCATAAGGGCCCTCTCACTCCTCCCATTATTTTTAAGAACTTCATAGAAAGAATCATAGAAACCCTACAGTGCAGAAGGAGGCCATTCGGCCCATCGAGTCTGCACCGACCACAATCCCACCCAGGCCCTACCCCCACATATTTACACACTAATCCCTCTAACCTACACATCTCAGGACTCTAAGGGGCAATTTTTAACCTGGCCAATCAACCTAACCCGCACATCTTTGGACTGTGGGAGGAAACCGGAGCACCCGGAGGAAACCCATGCAGACACGAGGAGAATGTGTAAACTCCACACAGACAGTGACCCAAGCCGGGAATCGAACCCAGGTCTCTGGAGCTGTGAAGCAGCAGTACTAACCACTGTGCTACCGTGCCGCCCGTGGATTGGTGGATTTGCTGGACTTGGTGGATTTAAACATTAATTGACCATTAAACTCAGTTTCGAAAGTTCAGCATCATGAAAGTTGCTTTTCAATTACTTGGTAATTGTTAATGACTGCCAGCCAACTGGCTTGGCTCAGAAATGGAACAATTTCAGCTGCAGCATTTCATTTCTTTAGGTTGCGAGTTGTTGTAGGAATTGTTTTTAATTTCAATTTTATTCTCCTTTATATCCCCTCATAATTCAATTCTCTCCCTCTCTTTATGTTTCTTTCTGGACCTGATTTAACTCAAACTCAATTTCTTTTCTCTCCATCTTCCCTCCAGTTCTTTCCCAATCCTTGCACCTTATTGGTTAAAGAGACTCACAGTTAGTTCCTTTGTCGACTAAGGTCCTGGGCGTCCCAGATCATCCGTCATGTCCTTACTGGCTTGTGTATTCACTGGGTTCAGACACAAGAGATGTTTGCAAGAAAAGGTCCAATTCACGGTGGCACAGTGCTGAGCACTGCTGCCTCACAGCTCCAGGGACCTGGGTTCGATTCCCAGCTTGGGTATCTGTCTGTGTGGAGTTTGCACATTCTCCTCATGTCTGCGTGGGTTTCCTCCGGGTGCTCCAGTTTCCTCCCACAGTCCAAAGTTAGGTTGATTGGCCATGCTAAATTTCCCCTTCGTGTCCCGGGATGTGTAGGTTAGAGGGATTAGCAGGGTAAATATGTGGGGTTTCAGGGATCGGGCCTGGGTGGGAATGTTGTCGGTGAAGACCTGATGGGCTGATTGACCTCCTTCTGCACTGGAGGGATTCTATGATGATTCTATGATCATGCTGTGCCGCTTTTCCTATTCTGTTTCTGTGTTGTTTGTTGAAGGATAGATATTGGCCAGGATGCCAGTAAGAATTCTTCTGTGCCTCTTCAAAACAAAGCCACGGGATCTTTTACAGGGTATCATCCAATTGGATAATGACTCTTTTTGCTTTCCAATTGGTGGAGGAAGGCAGTCTGTCCGAAGAATGGATGCGTTGGCCGACTAATGGCTGGATAGTGGGGGCAAGTCATGGGATGAAACCTGCAGGAATGAGCTCAATCACAGTTGGCAACCCTACCCACAATGCAGCATCCTTGCCGTACTGGAATGTCAGCTCGTGTCTACAGTGTGTATTGAACCCAACACATCCTAGTGCAAGTGAGAATGAGCCAAAGGGTTTATTCCTTGTTAGGGGGTGGACAAATTAATTGTATAGTAATAAACATTAAAACTGGACTAATGTATACATAATTGACAGGAGGCGATTGGAAAGCTAATGATGCTGTTGATTGCTCCCTCTATCATATCCAATCCTGATCGAAACATCTTCCAAGATGCTTTAGGAAATGAGGAGCACCCCCGGCAATTGAAAATTACAGCTCAACGCTGCCATCTCATGCCAATCAGCAGCGCAGTACGCCTAGGTACTTAGCACTGCCTACTTAGGGCAAACTCTTTCACGGCTCATTGGCACACCAAAGGCACCTTGCGCTGAACCCATTACATCTCGCAAGAAAAACAGTGCAACTGAGCAGAAAGTGTCTACCTCAGTCGCTAGCCAGCAGCATTGAACAATGTACCAATTTTTGGGGGAGGCTTCTATTGTTTGGTTTTGTTTTGTGATCAAGGAGCTCCGCCTTCTCACCACACAGGATAATACTTAGGTTCAAATCTGTCATACGCTGGATAACATCAGCCAGATTATTAAATTGCAGACAGTCATGCAAATGCGAAAATACATTAGACACAACATAAGTTTTATTTCAAACCTAACTTGCACTGTACCTGACCTTGGAGTGCTTGACAAGGTTGATGGAGGGACTTTTATCCTGCATCTAATCCATACTTTACCTAAGAATGTTGGATGGGGTGATGCAGATTCTCCGTATCAGAACTCAGTATCCTGCCTTGAGCATGCCAAAAATTAAACATTAATTATTTAATGTTTCTTAAAATACAGTCAAGCATTGCAATTTAATTTCTTGTGCATTCATGGACTCACTCAATGAAAGGATGTAGTGAGCATGATTTGCCTTTAATTGGAGGGAGAGGAACTGCTAATTTTGCAACTTCAGGCTGACCTGACCTTGACGGCAGGTCATGTAACTGTGCTAAGGAATGTTTAAGCATGAGTCCTAACGGCGCGTTTGAGAATGAAGGAGCAGAAAAGAGATATGGGCCTGCCAAATGGGGCTTGTAAATCCACTGAAATTTATGGTGCACAAAATTTGTAGCTTGTAGCAGGGATGAGGCAAGAATTTTCTGCAACAGCCTCTCAATCCCTGATAGGGAGAGGAATACACATGAAGAAATGCGGAATGTGGTCCTCCCTTTGTCAGAGCTGCCATCTTGGAACTGAACCAACTTGGGAGCTGCAGTGACATAATTTCCCCCCCACAACTACCCCCCCAGCTCCTCTCCTGCCTTTTCCTCAGGCCTGTGCTGGCCACCACCTCGTTGCTGTCTAATACACACATGGAATTCTAGACTGGTTGCAGCACAGAATGCAGCCATTCGGCCCATCAGACTCATGTCCGCTCTTTGTAGAAGTAATTTAGTTTCTCTGCCCTGTAGGCCTGCAATTGTGTTCCCTTCAGGTGTTTATCTGATTGCCTTTGGAAATCCACCCATGAATCTGCCTTCAGCAATCAGCGCGTTCCAGATTGTGACCACTTACTGAGAGAACACGTTTCTCCTCATGTTGCCTTTGATTCTTTTGCTTTGTCCTCTCTCTCTCTCTGCTCACAACCTGTCCATACAGACAGTCACCCAAGGCCAGAATCCAACCAGGTAGTGTAGGCCTCATGCACCTGAGATAGAAACAGAGACCTATATTGATAGGATAGGACAGGAGAAGGAACCCTAAATTTCTGTGAGCAACATGTCTGTGAGGACGAGGAGTAAACAGACTGATTTAAATATTTTAGTGCTGCCTGCCAGCCTTTAGCAACAGAGTAGGATGTTAGGAGTAGGATGGCATTATTTACGTTCATGGATGATGTTCAGGACATCTCTGCTTATACGCCAACCCAAATTTAGGCAGGAGCGTTCAAGGTCTCACGATGGTAGATGATGGGAATGCTTGCACTTGTGAGGCAGCCAGCAGAGTGACTCCCTTCCCATGGCCTGCCTTCCCCAAGCCCTCTCACCTGAGGAGGGACATTACAGAAATGTAGACTCTTCTAGAGATGGGCACTTTTATATGTCAGGATATCCTCTGATTCTCAGAATATCATGAGGAAACTCTAACAGGAAATAGTTGAAGCCGCTGCAATTGCGGACAAGGAAATATTTCTGGAATGAAGTATGGGGCTGGGGGGTGGGGGGGTGGGAAAGGTGGTGCAAGCTGCATCACACTCGGCACATCTAATGAACAATACTGACAATAGATCAGTTATAATGGTTTCTCCAACCTGTCAAGCTGCAAGTGTTTGCATTTGAGTTCTTCACCTTGGAGTATTGCAGACATGTCAATCCTCCAATTATTAGCTGTGGCTGAGTGGATAGCACTCTCATGCACAGAGTCAGAAAGCTGTGGGTTCTAATCCCACTGCAGAGATTTGAGTACATGATCCAGGCTGACATTGAGGGAGTGCTGTACTGTTGGAGATGCCATCTTCCAAATGAGACGTTAAAACAAGTCTGCTCTCTCAGCTTGATGTTAAAAAGAAATCTCATGGTGTTATCTTGAAGAAGAGCTGGGTGTTCTCCCCTGTGTCTTGGCCAATATATATCCCTTAAGCAATAGCAATTAATAAAAAATAATATTTTCTGGTTTTAATCACATTGCTGCCTGTGTGATCTTGCTGTGCATAAATTGGTTGCTGGGTTTTCTACATTACAATAGTAAGCACACTTTAAAAATACATTTTGGGCTGCATTCTCCAATCTTGATTGCAGCCAGGATTCTCCACTTCCACTGCAGTGAACGGGGATTGGGTTGAGAACGGAATTCTCTTTTATCACTGGCAGCCGCGGCAGGGCTGGGAAATTCCGGCTTTCGATGTAAGTTGCTATACAAATGCAGCTTCTTTCTTATTCCTTGGTGCATCTTCACCTTTGCGGGCCTCCTGATCCTTACCTGTGATGATGTGGGTGTGATGTGTGAAGTTTCTGGCCAGATTGTATCAAGCTGGAGTGCAGTTATCCCACTGCTGCTGAAACCACTCAGCACTCCATACAGGAAAACCGATTCCCAGTGAAACTGATGGAAACGAAGAACAACCTGTGGATGCTGTTAAACTCCAGGAGGCATCAAACCATGAGAAACTACCACAACAATACAGCAGCAACTGTGGGTGTACCTACACCTCAGAGATTGCAGCAGTTAAAGAAGGCAGTTCATCACCAGCCTCTCAAGCATAATTAGGAATGGGCAATGAATGTTGGCCTGGCCAGCAAAACCCACATCCTATGAATGAATTTTTAAGAAACTGATATCAGATGTGTTGGTTTTACCAGAGTGTTCTAGCCGATGTGCCAGGAGGGACAACTTTTAAAGTGTAAACATTGGGAGTTGTGCTTCCTCTGAGCAGCTGGACATTTGACAGTTACTGACCCAGTTGGAGCAACCACTAACCTGAGAGAGCATGTGTGCAGACAAACTGAGAAGGTCAGGTGGCAACTCTTAAGGTCTGAACTTTTGCTACCGAAGTGGGGTAACTCAAGTCAGGAAATTTCCCCACTCAACAGACCTGCCTCAGCATTAAGGGCTCCGTCACAACGCAATTTTCACTCTGGGAGGCGGGGACATGATGGCACTGATACCCTGGCCTGGCGCACTGGGCCCCATGGGGGCTCGGGGAGGTAGGTCCAGTGGCTGTTTGCCCCTCTGCTGCTGCCAAGCTGTAGAGGAAGGGTCCCTCAAGGGGTTAGGTGGGCTTAGGCTGGTGACAAGAGGTTGACCTTGCCACTTTCCCATGGGGATGGGGTCTCATGGCTGGACTGCCCCTTACAGCCCTGGCAGATCTGAAGAAAATCTGAAATGGCCTGGTCACTTTAACCTCAATGCCACCCAGCCCGCCCCCCCCCCCCCCCCGTCACCTGGCAGGATTCCCTGCCCCCTCCCCAGTCACCTGGCAGGATTTTAAATCATTGCTGCACTCCATTCTGCAGCAGAGGGGGAGGTTGGCTGTGAGTGGGGGTCTGAAGGGTATGGGGGTGCTGAGTGGTGGGCCTGGGGGGGAGGGGGGTGGGTTGGGTTGGGTCGCCTCATGCCTGCGTGGTGTGGGGGTAGGGCTATCAGCCATTTATGGGTAAGGTGATAGGATGCCCCTCTTTGGTGAGGGGTTGGTGGTGCTCCCCTGATCAGTGGGAGCGAGGGTGGTGGGGGGCTGTCTCTGAGTGCAGAGATTGGGGCTGGCTGGTGGGTTCTCCAGATGAGCTCATTGGCATCTTTCAGGTGGGTGACTCCTACCTGGTGGACGCTGCCAGTGCCAAGGGGGAAACATATGTGTTTTCCCACCGGTGAGGGCACTTAGCCTGAAAACAGGAAAATTCCGCCACAGACTCAATGGGCTGAATGGTGACCTGCATGATGTAATAACTCTAGGTGTCATGTTTTGAGGCCCACTGTAGAAGTGACTCCAATTTCTTTTTCTGTCTGCTACTTCTCTCTATCTCTTGTTTGCATTCTCTATATCTCTCCATTTCTTTTCTGTTTCTCTTTATATCTCTCTTTCTCTTGCTGCTCTATGTTAAGTAAGAAAGCTGATAGCTGTACAACAGGAACAAACAAATCCTAACAGGCTGTACTCAAGCAGGAAATTTCTGCCATCCATCCAAACAGGTTATGATTCAGTCACTGAAGTGGGCGTCTCACAAGAAGACACTAACACTTTTGGGCATATTAGCAGAACATCCACTGCACAGTCTTAAGCATGGCTAATTACCTGTCTTCCTGATAGGTGTTTAACTGCTTTCCCCGGTTAGCAGTTTCAGACAGAGAGATGCCAGATGCAGTCGAAAGTAATATTCCCTGCTTTCTGGTTGGGGAAGTCTTCCCTCTCCAGGCTTCCTCCTTTAGGGAGGGCCTGCAGAAAATGAAAGCAAATTTAAGCTGGGCAATCTGCTGCAAGTCCAAGAAAACAGGCCTGGGGGGGGGGGGGGGAAGAAATCACTCAAGTTTTCAATCTTTCTGCTTCACTATTCCTTCCTGATCCTCATGCTAACTGACAAAGCAAATGGCTAGCTCTCCTCCCAGACTGACTGTGTTCCCCACCCACCCCCAGGGTTAGCCTGGAGTCTCTGGGAATTGTAGATCAACTTACAGAACACCGCCGTGCGCAAACCCGAGAAAAATCATCGGGACATTAAAAAAGATTGTTTTTTTTTACCGTCTTCTTTGGATATTTATCTTTACCGGATATTTTAAAAATTAAAGACCGGGGACAAAAATTCTGTTTGCCGACAGTCAGGCATCATTGAATTGGGTAATGAGTCTTTTTGCTTTCTGATTGGTGTAGGAAGACAGTAAGTCCATCACAAGGATGGATGTGATGGCTGACTAATGGGATCGGGGGGGCGGGCACGGGGGGGGGGGGGGGGGATCATGTGATAAAGCTCCAGGAATGCCATTGATTTCCAGATAGAAGAAGTGCTTTTTTGGGGAGGGGGGGGATTATTTCCAGAGCGGGGGTGGGGTTGGTTGCAGATTATTAAATAGAGATGATGTGGCTAAATTAGACGTCACCACCAACGGCAACTTATTATTATGGAGCCTTTTTAACATAATTGAACACCCCAAGGCACTTCACAGGAGCATTGTAACACAAAATATGACAGCGGGAACACATAAAGACAAATGAAGGTCTGCCGGCCGAAAGCTGAGTCAAAGATTGATGAACCGAGACGAAATGGAAAACAGTCAGAAATTTGGTGTGGGAGGAGTGAAGGGGACCCGTGCGAGAATTGGAAAATTAGGCCAAAACTTTATGTCAACTTCCTGTAGAGCTTCCAAGATGCCCGTTCTGAGGCAACGTTCAGATTCTGCTCTCCCTGCAGGGCTGAGTTTTGTTTTGTAGGTTTTGGTGGTGGGTGGGGGGTAGGGGTTGGTGGCGGTGGGGGTGGTGGTGGAAATGCTGAGGACAATATTGTTAAAAAGAAAGCCTGCTTCAGGGCCTTGCAGAGTCGATCGCTGAAACCAGTTTAAAAAGCTTGGCTGTTAGGATCGGGAGGAGAGGGCTGCTCTCAGACACAATCCCAGCGTCATCGGCACTGAAGCAATGCCTTTCTAAAAGAATTAAGCTGGCCTTAAATCGGAACGTATTGTCACTCCTGAGGCCTTTATTTCCAGTCTCAATATTCTCGCCTGAAGTTGGTTCAGACTTCAGTAATAAATTGTTCCGTTAAAGACGCTCAGATTTAATTAATCCTCTCCAACACACAGAGCTAATGCTTCCTTTCGCTGCCTGATATGAGCCCAAACTGTCAAAAGTGCAATCTGAATTAGACTATTTATAAAGATCCTTTTTATCAAAATAGGACAGTCATTTCATTCCAAAAACACCCACTGAAAAAGTAGAAGTAACAATTTTTAAAAAACTATATGCAGACAGAAGGAGAAAAAAACAAACTGAAGGGCAGCATGGTGGCACAGTGGTTAGCACTGCAGCTTCACAGCGCCAGGGACCTGGGTTCGATTCCCAGCTTGGGTCACTGTCTGTGCAGAGTCTGCACATTCTCCCCATGTCTGCGTGGGTTTCCTCCGGGTGCTCCGGTTTCCTCCCACAGTCCAAAGATGTGCAGGTTAGGTGGATTGGCCATGTTAAATTGACCCTAGTGTCAGGGGGACTAGCTAGGATAAATGCATGAGGTTATGGGGATAGGGCCTGGGTGGAATTGTGGTTGGTACAGACTCGATGGGCCGAATGGCCTCTTTCTGCACTGTAGGGATTCTATGATTCTATGATTGTTGATGTAGACTCGCAATGACATGGAAAGATTAGGTAGGAGTAGGAACTCCAGTCCCGACCCAACTTCCAGGGCTAATGACCACAGCAGAAATATCCCAGGTTTACACAGCCCTGTCATGGGATTGCATTTGAAGCTGAATTTGACTCTCAAATCGTGACTCGCGCAATTGATTCGCAAAACAGGTTGACAAGGCTGATCTCAGAATAAGCGGCTAGGCTATTTAAGACTGAGATGAGGGGAACTTTCTTCACTTAGAGGGTGGTGAACCTTTGCGATTCTCTACCCCAGGGGGCTGTGGAAGCTCAATTATTGAGCATGATCAAGACAGAAAGCAATAGCTTTCTGAAGATGAATGACACCAAGTGATATGGGGATAGCGTAGGAAAGTGACATTGAGGTAGATAATCAGCCATGATCTAATTGAATGGTGAAGCAGGCTTGACGGGCTGAATGGCCTACTCCTGTTCCTATTTTTCTATGTTCCTTTGAGATAAATGATCATTGATCAGTTTGGATGGTGGTGGTTGAGGAAGAATATTTGCCAGCACTTTGGGAGAATTTTCTACTCCTCTTCCAAGATTGCTTTGGGATCTTTTCGGTCAGGTTTTTTGATTTGATTTGATTTATTATTGTTACATGTATTGGGATACAATGAAAAGTATTGCAGGTTTTACAGACAAAACATACTGTTCGTAGAATACATAGCGGAGAAGGAAGGGGAGGGTGCAGAATGTAGTGTTACAGTCACAGATAGAGTGGAGAGAAAGATCGGCTTACAGCTCAGCCTTCAACACCATTATTACCATGAAACCCATCTCCAAACTCTGTGGCCTGAGCCTCGGCTCCTCCCTCTGTGACTGGATCCTGAACTTCCTAACTCACAGACCTAAATCAGTAAGGATTGGCAACAACACTTCCTCCACGATCATCCCCAACACCGGTACCCCACAGGGCTGTGTTCTCAGCCCCCTACTATACTCCTTATACACCTATGACTGTGTGGCCAAATTCCCCTCCAATTCAATTTTCAAGTTTGCTGACGACACCACTATAGTGGGTCAGATCTCAAACAATGACGAGACAGAGTACAGGAATGAGATAGAGAACCTGGTGAACTGGTGCAGCAACAATAATCTCTCCCTCAATATCAACAAAATGAAGGAGATTGTCATCGACTTCAGGAAGCGTAAAGGAGAACATGCCCCTGTCTACATCAATAGGGACTAAGTAGAAAAGGTCGAGAGCTTCAAGTTTTTAGGAGTCCAGATCACCAACAACCTATCCTGGTCCCTCCATGCCGACACTATAGTTAAGAAAGCCCACCAACACCTCTACTTTCTCAGAAGACTAAGGAAATTTGGCATGTCAGCTACAACTCTCACCAACTTTTACAGATGCACTATAGAAAACATTCTTTCTGGTTATATCACAGCTTGGTATGGCTCCTGCTCTGCCCAAAACCGCAAGGAACTATAAAAGATCATGAATGTAGCCCAATCCATCACGCAAACCAGCCTCCCATCCATTGACCCTGTCTACAATTCCCAATGCCCCAGCAAAGCAGCCAGCATAATTAAGGACCCCACGCACCCTGGACATTCTCTCTTCCACTTTCTTCCGTCGGGAAAAAGATACAAAAGTCTGAGATCACGTACCAACTGACTCAAGAACAGCTTCTTCCCTGCTGCTGTCAGACTTTTGAATGGATTTATCTTGCATTAAGTTGATCTTTCTCTACACCCTAGCTATGACTGTAACATTACATTCTGCACTCTCTCGTTTCCTTCTCTATGAACGGCATGGTTTGTCTGTATAACGCGCAAGAAACAATACTTTTTACTGCATGTTAATACATGTGACAATAATAAATCAAATCAAATCAAAAATCAAATATGGTAGGTCCATTCAAAAGTTTGATGGCAGTAGGGGAAAAGCTGTTCTTGAGTCGGTTGTTACATGATCTCAGACTTTTGTATCTTTTTCCTGACGGAAGAAGGTGGAAGAGAGAATGTTTGAGGTGCGTGGCATCCGTGATTATGCTGGCTGCTTTGCCGAGGCAGCGGGAAGTGTAGACAGAGTCAATGGATGGGAGGCTGGTTTGTGTGATGGACTGGGCTACGTTCACAACTCTTTGTAATTTTTTGCGATCTTGGGCAGAGCAAGAGCCAAACCAAGTTGTGATACACCCGGAAGGGATGCTTTCTATGGTGCATCTATAAAAGTTGGTGAGAGGTTTAATTGTCCTCAGGAGAACTGGACCTCCAACGCTGCAGCCCTCCTTTGGTACTGTGCCAAAGTGTCAACCTAGATTAAGTTGTCAAACCCTGTACTGGAGCTGGGACTCATGCCCTCTGCCTCAGAGTGCGACCAATTGTGCTCAGCTGGCAAGTGGAAACACACAATTCTCAAAGCCAGCAGTGAAGGGAGAAAAGGTAGAGATGAATCTGTGAATATAGTTTGAACCCTGCAGCCCATATGATCGGTACAGCTTGCTGCTGCCTTTGTCCATGTTTATATTCATGGTGTCGGTCTGCATCTCAGGCAGAGGGCTCACATTGAGGATTTGTTGAATGGTGACAGGCCTGATTACTATGCATAATTGCTAACCAAAATCAAATGGAAATCTTTGTTTTTCTGCATTAAGTGTCTCTTATAAATTGATGGCATAAGGTGATGGCTTTAAGCACATCAGCAACGCACAGACAGTGAAATGAAAACAGAATCAGAAGATTTATTGAAAATGGCAGCTCACCAAAGCCTTGCTACAGCCTGTCGTACTGATAAACATCCTGCACTGCGAGGCAGTTCTTAATCTTCTCCGGCAAAGGGAATGTCAGGGCACCGTTTTGGCCCTCAGTCATTGAATGTGACACGGGTGATCTGTTCTCTTATCTTTGAGAATGTAGTGCAGTTGATGCTTCAAAGTTATTCATGTCCAGAGTCACAGACCTCAACCTGGAGCTGAAACCCAGCTGCTAACCTAGGCTGACAAAAGCCTCATGTGTTCAAATCCCACCTTGGCCTTAACCCTCCCTTTGATTATCTTCCTCTGTTCTACAGCTCTCCAATTTTAGCCTCTTATGCTGTTCCAATTTCTTGCCTTATCCATGACCACTGCTGCTAGTCTCTTGAAGAAATCTCCCATTGCTGAGAAGCCTCAGAGATGTAAAATGGTGACCAAAGTGAAGGTTGAACAGTACAACTGTAGTGGACACATTAGGCTGCTATAAAAATACAGCTTCTATGTCAATACAGGATACATGTATAGAAACAGATATCACTGCAGAAACAGATGTACCTAAGTATACTCCTCCATATCTCTATACATGTACAACTAAAAATCTGTTGTAATATTTCCTAATTAGGCTTGGTGCCATATTCTGCCTTTTATTATCTTAAGGAGACTTTATAAATGCAAGTTGTTGCTGTAAAGTCTCACAACGATGGTTTCTGCAGGATTGAGATATTTCCCATGTGGCACCATCACAATATTGCCGCTGTGAAACTCAGTTCAATCACCGTGGGTACAGACATCTGGTTGGATACCAGAGCTGTACAATTAGAAAATCACCAGTCAAAAAGGAGTGTGCTAGTGTGACTCGGGTCTTAAAAGGATTGTACCAGCTGATACCTTGGGTGGGACATTCCCCACCCTTCCACCCCGCCCCCTGTGGTGGGTTTTCCTGCGGTGGAGGCGGCTTGCTATTGGCCAGCAAAGGGATCTTCTGGTCCTGCCAATGTCTACGGCTTTTGCATTGTTCACTGGCTACACCATTGGAGAACCCGGCATGGGGGAGGGGGGAGAGTCACCATCAGTGGGACCAGTCAATCTCTCCAGTGGGAAGGGCTGGAAAATTCCACCCCTCGTTTACCACCCTGACAACATTTCCTTAAATTGGTTAACATTTGCACGCGCCATTATTGAGATGTAGCGTTGGCCAACCATTCCGCCAATAGTAGGACATAGACATGGCTCTTGAGAGTAATAGGCTAGTGGCCCTCGTGAGCAGACTCCAACGGGGGCGGGGGGGGGGCGGGGAGGAAGGGGGCAGCGGGGACGGGGATTGGTGGAGAGAAACACATTTTTATCTTTGATTCTTTCAAATAGTGGCCATTTAAAATGAAGGTTTCTCTGGCTTTGCTCAGTGCAAAATGGAAGATACAGACTCACTGGGTAAAACAATTCCCTGAATGGTTGGGTCAGCGTATGTCGATGTATTCAGCTTCAATGGTATCTCTTGTGGTCCTGTGTAAGTGCATTCTGGTTAAAAGAAGAGGGAATACAAACTGCTGTTTGCCAAATATAAAGATGGTCAGTGTTTTGTACACTTGACCTCGTAACAGAAATTGCTTCACATCAACATGGATTCAAGAACAAACAAAAGCCCCAAGGTGATTTTTGTTTTGGCTCTGGTGAATATGTTGGTATGTTTTTTTTATTCATTCATGGGATGTGGGCATCAATGGCTGGGCCAGCATTTGTTACCCATCCTTAATTGCCCTTGAACTGAGTGGTCTGCTCGGCCATTTCAGAGGACATTTTAGAGTCAACCACATTACTGTGGGTCTGGAGTCACATGTAGGCCAGCTTGGGTAAGGACGGCCGATTTCCTTCCCTAAAGGACACAGTGAACCAGATGGGTTTTTACGGCAATCGACAGTGGTTTCATGGTCATCAGTAGATTTTTAGGCTGGGATTTTCCGGGCCCACTAACTCCTGCGGGAACTTCGTTGGCTTGGAAAATTGGGCATTGGCCAGATGAGTTTTGCACTGTTTGCGAAACTCGTTCCGATGTTCCCGGTTCACCACGCTGGCCCCAGTCGGGTTCCTGGGGCCTGTCTCTGACCTTAGAGATTGGGGTGCCCTGATGCCTCAATATCTGGGTTGGCTGGCATGATTCACAGGATGCATTAATCCCATCTGACAAGTGCTGCCGGCAGGAAACACTCCGGAGGGCACCTGGTCCTGATTTGGGAGAAACGCACCCTTAATTCCAGACTCTTATTGAATTCAAATTTCACCATCTGCTGTGGTGGGATTCGAACCCGGGTCCCTAGAGCATTATCCCGAGTCTCTGGATTGGCAGTGCAGTGACAATCCCACTGCGCCACTTCCTCTTCTCGATTGTCCGATGTTGCATAATTATGGATGAATTAGACAATTTATCGAAAGACTTAAAGACACCTGGATTATTGCTCATGAGAGCAGAATGGGTTAAGGGGAGACTCGGTGGAAATGTTAAAAATTCTGAAAGATTTTGACAGAGTCATTGGGGAGAGACAAGTTTCCAGGGGCAGTTAGGGGAGGGGGCAGTGGGGGGTCGGTCATCAGAGGATGCAGCTTTAAGATCATTGCAAAGGAACAGGATGGATGAGATGGTGTGATCCAGAATGCATGGTCTGAAAGGGAGATGGGAGCAGATTCAAACGCAACCTTCTAAAGGAAATCGAATATATAGCTTGAAGATTGTGCAGAGGAGTGGGACCAATTTGATAGTTCTTTCAAAGAATCATCACAGGAACAATTTGCTGCATGATTCTATGCAGTTAGAGGGTGTAATTCCCTCCCACTAAATCGTGTTGAAGTTGTGCCTACACATTCTTTTTAAGAAGGGATTAGGAAACTGGAATATTAAAGTGTTTGGGAGAGTGAACAGAACAGTGGGATTAGAGATGGTATGTTAATGCGAGTTTCTTGAGGACCCCAACTCTTTCCACATTAAGCAGATTGGGGGATAATTGTGAAACATGTGTCTGAGCCAAATCCAATACGGCAGAGAACAAAGACTAGGGTTTCAGTCTGCAAGTGAACCATGGGGAGAATAGAAATTTTGTTTAATTTTACACGGTTTTATGTGGGGAAGACCTGGATTTAAAACTGGCACTTGAGGCTGTGAGGTGAAGATTTGTCTCTACCCATTTTTGGATCAGAATGACATGAACTGAATGCCTGAGACTCACAAAATCTGGTGTTGGTCTCATCAGTGTATTTCTGGTAAGCCGCGGAGGTCTATCAGGTGTCCAGAGGTAGCCTACCCAATCCAGAAGGGAGGATTCGGGTTGAAATCTCCCTCAGCAACGACCCAAGGTATGTACAGTGCTGGAGACAACAGGGAGATAACGGACAACAGTCCATTGAGACTGCTCTGGAACCAGAGGAGAACTTCTGCTCCTCTCACCTCCATATTCTGGTAAGTACCTTTTTAAAAAAGCCATATCTTTTTGATAGTAGCCTCCAATGACTCTTTTAATCGAGGGACAAATTCTGGGCAGGAACCTGGAGAGAGCGCCCTTGGTTATCTCTGAATAGTGATGTCTTTTACTTTCACCTGAAAGGGCAGAGGGGGGCCTTGGTTTAACATTTTATTCAAAAGACGGGGCAGTACTCCCTCACTCTGTGCTCAGATCTCCCGCGTGAGGCTTTGAACCCATGATTATCAGACTCCGAAATGAGAATGATGCCGCTCCACAAAAGTGTTTGCTTCCATTGGGAATCCTTTGATGATTTCAAAACTTTATTGCACTCTGAAGGCACATTCATTTATATGTTTTGTGCAGTTACTGTACACAGGCGAACATTCACACATCAATTTTGTGTATTTAAGTATGCAGTGGGGGATACCTACACCACATGGATTGCAGTGGTTCGAGAAGGCGGTTCAACACCATCTTCTCAAGGGCAATTAGGGATGGACAATAAACAGTGGCCTAGCCAGCGACACCCACTTCCTGTGAATGAGTTTTTAAACATTCTGATATGTTTTACACATTGACGTTTTATGGAAGTGTCAATTTCCACACATATTTGACCATGACACAGGTTGATTTTACAGCATATGAGAAGAATGCATTGGTGCAACCAAGTTGCTTAGCTTTACTGCGCTGGCACCGGCATAGTGGTATTGTCACTGGACTAGTAATCCAGAGACCCAGGACTTGTTCCTGGGACCTGGGTTCAAATCTCACTATGGCAGATGGCGAATTCAATAAATTAAAAAGTCGAATAATGACCATAAAGCCATTGTCATAAAAACCCATCTGGTTCACTAATGTCCTTTAATGCATGTGATTCCAGATCCACAGCAATGTGGTTGACTCTCAAATGCCCTCTGAAATGGAGGGCAGTTAGGGATGGGCAGTAAATGGTGGCCCAGCCAGTGACCCTCATGAATGAATTGTAATATATTAACTAAATGAAGTTGTCATAGTCCCAGATGACCATACGCTGCTCTCCCCTTTGAGAGAGAGCTGACGTGGTGATTTCAAATGAATTTTTAAAAATGCAGCTTGGAAGGGTAGATGCAGTTTGATTTGCTTTGGCTCTTGAGTGTTAGACCTGGGGACAAGGAGTGGGCTTGGCATACCTGAGGTCATAGCGCTGGGACCAATGCCCCTGCGGCTGGGCTCATGTGCGGTCAGGGTTGTGAGCCTCAAATTCCTCCATACACAACGCAGAGGTAAACTCTCCTCAATCCCGATTGGAAAATCTCTTATGTGTTTTAGTCATGCCAGTGGTATTACCAGATGAATCTTCCTGTAGCAGGTAATGAGAGTTCTAAAGGAAAGAAAGATGTTTGAAGACCTCAAGAGATGCCAAAGCAATTTTGATGTGCAGTTATTGTTAGAATGTGGTAAAGGTTGTCCCTCACCAAGGGGCAGGCCCGCCAAGTGCTAATTTGGGAATGTATGCCTGGTCTTCCTCCAAAGGGCCCCCTGGACTATTAGATAGAGCAACATGCAGGCTTGCTTTACATTATTCAGCCTGGTTATAGCCATCGGAAAATGTAGGGTTGAGTGTTCTGTGCACACCCCTGCAGAGGCAGTCTATTGGCCACTGCCGGGATCTCCAGGTTCTGCTGCTGTCAACAGGGATTCCCGTTGTTTTCACCCCCTGCCACCGGGGAACTTGCCATCAGCGGGACCAGAAGACCCTGTCAACAGTTTCCAGCCATAATTTTGAACTAATTTCACATGTTAAAATCTTGGTGAAAAGGTGAAAAGAGCTAAAACAATCATGTTGTTCCGTTAGTCTGCTCAAATAGACAATCTTTGAAGACACCATTGCTATATCAACAAAGCCAGTGTCAAATCATTCTTCAGTAACTGTAAGGGGTAAAGCTAAAGTCACCATAGTCCCAAGTTGCTCTCCCCTTTGAGACGGAGAGCTGACTGGTGGTGATTTAACCTGAGGGTCACCACATCTCAGCGGAGAGGCAAGTTCAGAAGGTGGGGCCTTCATGCATAACCTCAGCCGGTACGGGAACTGAACCCACGCTGTTGATGTCACTCCGCATTACGAACCAGCTGTCCAGCCAACTGAGTTAGCCAACCCCACCCCGCCCCCAGTGACAATACTCAGATAGGACACAGGGAACCCTTCAAACATTTTTGTGAGCATCGCCAGCAACTGTCTTTCCCAGGGCTAGAAATGAATTTGCTCCAATTTGTGGGTGCTGAAGCTGCCCGTGGTGGATGGTAATGAAATGGTCAGTATGTGGAATTCATGCATCCACTACATTTCCCTGATTGCGGTGTGGCTGTGGGTGGCTTCCTGGCTTCTCCAGACCCCATTGTGCTGTCGCATGTAGACCAGACCAGGTCAGGATGGCAGATTTCCTTCCCTTTAGTGAATCAGATGGTTTTTTTAATGACAATTAGTAATGATTTAATGGTCATCACTAGTCTGCCATGGTGGGATTTGAACCTGGGTCTCCAGATTTTGCTCTGGATTACCAGTTGAGTGATAATACCACTGTGCCACTGCCCCCTGTTGCAGATACCCTAGTCCTTGTAAGTGGGAAGTTGCAGCAATGCAATGCAGCTGCTGGACAATTACATTGAAGCGCTGAGGGAGATAGTGGAAGACACGTCAGGGGATGGAAGGGATTCTGTGATGGGGACCTGGCTAAAGAAAAGTGGAGGCCAGGAAGGAGGCCATGTTTCCAGCAGGAGGAGGGAGACAGCCTCAGAAAGGAATGTTTGTGCGTGGAAACGGTGGTTTACGCCAATGGGCATGGCTTCCACCCTGGAACATGCGAGTAGTGCTGGAAAGAGTTTATGGACTTCATTTAGGTGGTTCGAGTGTCAAGGTGAGTGAATTCATCTGCCCAACACACCTCAGACCGACCACACCACCCACCTCTCACACTGCTCAATGGACAAAAGTTAAAATAGAACACACGCAACTCCCCATGCGAACGCCCCCACCCTCACCTCAGTACTGTCCAGGCACTACCCCGGCACATCCCCTGGCCCTGTCCAGCCACTGGCATTTTCCTCAGCACTTCCCTGGCACTGACCCCACATTGCCCCCAGCACAGCACAAGGGGGCAGTGCCAGGTGGCAGTGCCAGGGGCAGACCCTGGGGACTATCAGGCACAGAGGCCTGATAATTGCATTGATATTTGCGATAGTGGGGTTCTTGAATTTGAACGTCAGGAACATCCAGCTTTTCCTGCCCACTGCTACACTCTGCATAAAAAAAGGGAAAGTTCCACCTAATACTCTAACAGAGAGCGAACTGGCGACTTATATAAATTCAACATCATCTCCTTGTTCTTGTCTGCTTTGCCCCTATTAATATAGCCCAGGATATTGTATACTTTACTAATCATGCTCTCCACCTGTCCTGCCACCTTCAATGACTTATGCACATACACCCAGATCCCTCTGCTCCTGCACATTATTTAAAGTTCTACGCTTCAGTTTATGTTGTCTCTCTATGTTCTTCCTATCAAAATGAATCATTTTGGGGCACTTTAGCAGTGCCCACCGGGCACTGGGCAATGTCAAGGGGGCGGTGCCAGAGAGGTCAGAGGGATACTAGGGGGGGTGGGGCCTATTGGGGCAGCTGATCAGTTGTTGGGGGGGACGACCCGCTGCCACTCTGCAAGTGGGATTGGTGGGAGAGGGAAGGAGGAGGGGAATTGGGGCTGACCATTGGGAGGTGGGGGGTCGGCCTGGTCATGGGAGGCGGAGGGGGTAGTTGGGTCTGTCCAGTACCGCGGACGGGTCGACTGGGGCTGGCTCGGGTGGGGGGGAGATTGGGGCTGGCCGGGGGGGGCAGATCAGGGCCTTGGGGGGGGGGGGGGGGGCGTTCTGATAGGCCAGTGATCGGTGGGGGGGGGGGTTCAGGGAGGCCAGCGATGGGGGGATCTAGTGCGCATGTGCCGATCTCTGCACTGACACAGTGGTGCATGCACAGTGGCTCACTCTGCACTATGCTGCCGGCCTCTCGGGCAGGATGAGGCCCTACCCACCACTTTTCAGCATGGATCAGTCTGAGGCACTCTGCATTGCACAGGGTGTCAGAGGTTCATTCAGGTAAGTACGGCCAAAAAGCGGGCTGGAAGTTCTCCCGTTTTCCCGCCTGTGGGGTACTTTGTTTTGTTTTGAGAGAATCCCAGCCATTATCTTCATCTTAAATGGGAGACCCCCTTATTTTTAAACTATGTTCCCTAGTTCTAGTCTCTCCCACAGGGGGAAACTTCCTTTCAGCACCCGCCTTGTCAAGTCCCCTCAGGATCTTGTATGCTTCTCATTCTTCTAAACTCTCAATGGATGCAGGCCCAACATGTTGTACCTCTCTTAACAAGACAACCCCTTCATCCCAGGAAATGCCAACTGACTTTCTTTGACCTGCTTCCAGTAAAAATCAACCTTTCTTAAATAAGGAGGCCAAAATCCTCCTTGCAGTACTCCAGATGTGGTCTCACAAATGCCTGTACAACTATAGGAAAACATCCTACTTTTATATCACATTCCCCTTGCAATAAAGGCTACCATTCCATTTATCTCCCTAATCACTTGCTATATCCGCATTCTAACATTTTGTGATTCAGGTACAAGGACACCCAGATCTCCCTGTGCTGTGTGCCATCTTGAAAAGTACTTAATTGGTTTTAAAATGCTTTGGGTCATGTTGAGGTCGTGAAATGTGCTGTAGAAATGCAAGTCTTTTCTAAGGAATTTCAATAAGTCGGTACAGGGAAAAAAATCAAAATTAATATATATTGAATCAAATAAGCAGCTGGAGGTTTTACATGTTGAAGGTGTGTGATCCAGTAACAGAAACAGCCAGCAGAATAACTATTGTTGCAGGTATATCTCTCTCTCTGACTATGGAAATCACCCCAGCCAGCTAAAGGATCACAGCTGGAAAGAGACCTGGGGAATTCCCTTGCCAAACCCACAGAACACTGAAATCGAAGAATCAACTCTTTGCCGACTGAAATCAAATCTACTGGAACCAACACATAACTGCCGCATGCTGCATCACTTACTTCTCACGAGTCAAGGACTGCTCCGTCTACCTTTTTATTTATATTTAGTTACTATTGGACTCAATTCTCACTTCTAATCTATATGAATGTAGATGCATGTGTTTTGCCATTTTTCTCTTTGCCTTTTCAGTAGTTAATAAGCTTATTCTATCATTAACTCAAGGAAACCTGGTTAAATTGGCTACTCTTTAAACATAATTATTGGGTCTGGAAAGGTACTGACAGAAAAGGAATCCTTTGGGCGTGGGCAGTACAGTGGTACAGGTGCTCTGGTTTCCTCCCACAGTCCAAAGATGTGCAGGTTAGGTTGATTGGCGATGTTAAATTGCCCCTTAGTGTCAGGGGAATTCATAGGGCAATTGCGGGGATAGGGTCTGGGTGGGATTGTTGTCAGTGCATGCTTTTTTCTGCACTGTAGGGATTCTTTGATTTGATTTATTATTCTCACATGTATTAGTATACAGTGAAAAGTATTGTTTCTTGTGTGCTATACCGACAAAGCATGCCATTCATAGAGAAGGAAATGAGAGAGTGCAGAAAGTAGTGTTACAGACATAGCTAGGGATCAATTTAATGGGAGGTCGGTCCATTCAAAAATCTGATGGCAGCAGGGAAGAAGTTGTTCTTGAGTCGGTTGGTATGAGTCCTCAGACTTTTGTATCTTTTTCCCGATGGAAGAAGGTGGAAGAGAGTATGTCCAGAGTGTGTGGGGTCCTTGATTATGCTGGCTGCTTTTCTGAGGCAGGAGGAAGTATAGACAGAGTCAGTAGATGGGAGGCTGGTTTGAGTGATGGACTGGGCTTCGTTTATGACCCTTTGTAGTCTATTGTGATCTTGGACAGAGCAGGAGCCATACCAAGCTGTGATGCTTTCTATGGTTCATCTGTAGAAGTTGGTGAGAGTCGTAGTGAACATGCCAAATTTCCTTAGCCCCCTGAGAAAGTAGAGGCATTGGTGGGCTTCCATAACTATAGCGTATCGGAGGGACCAGGACAGGTTGTTGGTGATCTGGACACCTAAAAACCTGAAGCTTTTGACGATTTTCACTTTGTCCCTATTGATGTAGACAGGGGCATGTCCTCCACTATGCTTCCTGAAGTCAATGACTATCTCCTTCGTTTTGTTGACATTGAGGGAGAGATTATTGTCGTACATCAATTCACCAGATTCTCTATCTCTTTCCTGCACTCTGTCTTATCATTATTTGATCCGACCCACTACGGTGGCGTCATCATCAGCAAACTTGAAAATCGAGTTGGAGGGGAATTTGGCCACACAGTCATAGATGTATAAGGAGTATAGTAAGGGGCTTAGGACACAACCTTGTGGAGCACCAGAGTTGAGGATGATCATGGAGGAGGTGTTGTTCCCTGGCCTTACTGATTGCGGTCTTTAGGTGTCCAGATCATCAACAACCTGTCCTGGTCCCTCCTACATGCTATAGTTATGGAAGCCCACCAATGCCTCTACTTTCTCAGGAGGTTAAGGAAATTTGGCATGTCCACTATGACTCTCACCAACCTCTCACAGATGCACTATAGAAAGCAACTTGAACCCTGTTGCTACCGAGTGGGGGGAGAGACATGGTGCCAGTTCATCCCTCCTCAGCTGTGTGAATAATTTTGGGGGTATTCTATATTCCAGTCAGATGGTGACAAATCAGGGGGTGTCACCTTGGGGATGGTCGTAATCCAGAGAATATAGCTGAAACTTCACATTCACAGGAAGCTGGTAGAAGTCAGCAATTCAAACCATAGCTTGGATCAGAGATCTTTGCTGAGTTGGCCAATCTCATCTCTGTTGGCACTGGCACTAACCTGAACACCTCTTGGACTGCAGATGAAAAGACAAACTACGTTTCCGTTCCCATGTGTGAGCATCAAATAAGCAGTTTGGGCTGGACTGCCAGATCCCCAGAGGGTAAAACAGCAACACTCATGAAGGATGTGATAAACTGAAGACCTATTACAGTGCTTAAGCCCGTACCCAACAAGAGTCAATGGGTGTAAAGGAATGGAGAAAACTGGGGGTGGGACTGGGGGGTGTGGGGGTGATGCTCTGGACAGATGAGATACAACATTAAGATTGCCCTGAGTTCTGCAAGAACTAGAGATCTTGCTGTTTACAAAGCTACCTGACAAAATGATTTGCATCACATATTAGCTGCATACATGTACATTCTGCTTGTCCTAATGAATATTCTGAGGCAGAACTAACAGCCAAGGGTTTTATTGAACAGATGGTCTCTGGAACAACATATGAATATATATCATTTAAAATGGAAAATTACTTTTGGATTCAAATAATCTGTTGCATTAGTTTTTTTAACCTGTGTGAGACAGTGAGGGCCAACTTGGGAGCCAATGTTCTGAAATGCTTAGGTGCAGTCAGCAAGTTGGAATTAGCCACTACGGTGTGTGGATGAGCAGCCCTGGGGTAAAGCTACCTCCCAGTGGGGAAGAATCTAGTCTCCATTTGGCGTCCCTGTGATAAACTGGCCAAGATATTTGGCATGTCGGGGTGATTGCGGTCACAAGGCTTTACACACCATCTCCAGCCACAATGCTCTGTATTGGGGACCCTCCACACTATTCCACTTGAACCAGATAGCACTGATGCATTTAAATGGAGGCTTGATGCCTACATGAATGGGAGGTGAATAGAAGGATATGGGGTTGGGATGGGTATATAATTGCTGGCCAAATGCCCTGCTTCTGCGCTGGAGATTTGAGAGATCCTATGTATGCTTAGCTTTGTTTGCTTCAGTCTATGCAAAGACTTTATCCATGCAAAAACTTCATTTTAAGATATTTCTGCCTGTGTAATTACATTTAAATGCTAGACCATAGGGGTTAACGAACGCTGCTAACTTGGCTACATTTTAGAACTCAGAAGGCATGCTGGGTTAGCTAAAGATTAACTGCATTCATGAAGAGTGCACAATGCAGGCAAAACAAGTTATTTTTTCATAACAACAGCTACAAGGCTTGTTTGCCAGACAGAGACAGCATGTGAAGGGCACTTACAATAATGAGATAAGGGTTGAGATATATTGTGGATTTTAGTGTGTGTTTGTGCAGTTTGTTTTCGAGATCAGTTTGTTCAGTGTGATCAGTACAGGGATTGACAGTAAAAGCCCGTCTCTCCAAGTTCGCTTTGCTTTTTCTCTGCTTCTGTTGTGATTTAATTTTTTTAAGTTCTGTTCAATAAACCATTTTAAAAATCATACCAAGTGCTGCCCCGTCGTCTGTTCAAATGAATGAATGGACCCAACAAGATTCTACATTGCCTCCATGGTGTGTTGCAATCTCTCAGGGACCAGATGGAGAGCCTCTTGACTGATCAGTAAAGTTTATAACAATGTTAAATAGGTGTTGCTTGTAATAAGGCCCATCAGCACCTCCGAGCTGTGTAGTTGTTTGTTTGTTTATTGAATGGTGACAGTTGTGGGAATTGGCTGCCGCATTGGGCTACCTAATAATGACCAAACTTCAAAGCAATTTGTTTTAAGTGGCACGCTTTTAAGAGAGATAGGAGGCGCTGTGCAGTTGTGCATCTTTCTTTGAGTCTTGGATTGAGCTGAAGAGCAGGCTCCTACATGACGCACAGTGAGAGGTGAAGGAAGACCCAGAAGAGATGGCAGAAAGAAGGAGAAAACGGCTAACGTCACTCTCAGCAAAAAGGTTATTCATCTTTGACCAAACTCTCAGTCATCTGACCTAATATCTCATTATGTGACTCAGTGTCACACTTTGTTTAATAGTGCTCCTGTGAAGCACCCTGGGACATTTAATGACACAAACTGTTACACTAACCTTCCTGAGCTGTGGACCACATTAGGTTTAAACTGTTAATTGATTTTTAAGTCTCTGCTGTCAATTGGAAGTGTAAATTGGGAATTTGGGTAAAGACTATATAACTGCACTTTAATAAATAGCCTGTGAACATGTCTATAGTCAGATGATGATTTGTTTTTGTGTTTAAGAAGAAATTAGATATGCAATCATAGAATCCTACAGTGCCGAAGGAGGCCATTCGGTCCATCGAGTCTGCATCGACCACAATCCCACCCAGGCCCTATTCCCATAACCTCACATATTTACCTTGCTAATTTCCCTGACACTAGGGTCAATTTAGCATGGCCAATCAACCTAATCCGCACATCTTTGGACTGTGGGAGGAAACCAGAACACCCAGAGGAAACCCACGCAGACACGAGGAGAACGTGCAGACTCCACACAGGCAGTCACCCGAGACCGGAACTGAACCCAGGTCCCTGGTGCTGTGAGGTAGCAGTGCTAACCACTGTGCCGTCCCATAGCTCTTGGGGCAAAAGTGATCAAAGGATATGGGAGGAAGGGGGATCAGGATATTGAATTTGATGATCAGCCATGATCAAACTGAATGGCAGAGCGGGTTCGAAGGGTCGAATGCTTCTAGTTTTTTTGGGCCCGATTCTCCCAAAAAAATTCTAAGTGTTGAATTGTCAAGAAAAATGGTGTAAATAACGATTTTTTTCCCAGTGGGAATTCACAATCGAATCTCCCACACTCTGTGCAATACAGAGGTTACAATAGTGAATATCATTAAAAGCTCAGGGGCGGGACCTATTCACGCCAGAGTCTGACAGTTCCGGAACTCTGCGCATGTGCCATGGCCCCGAACTGTCAGACTGCAGTTTGCTGCTCCCCCCACCACCCGATCACGGCCCAATCGTGGCCCGCACAAGCATTCCCGGGACAGCTCCGATCCCCGGTCCCACCCAGAGCACTGCAATCACCAGCCCCCACCTCCCCAGCAGTGACGATCCCCCCACCACCCCCAACAGACCCCCCTGGGAGGCAGACCCCTCCTCCCACGGGAGGCAGACCTCCCCAGGAGGTAGACTCTCCCCCCGGCAGACCACACCCCCCCTAGCCAGCCCCGATCACTGGCCTCCCTCCAGCCCCAGTTGATCCTTTTGCAGAGTGGCAGTGGGACCCCCCACCCACACCGATCCCCCGAAGGCCCTGCCCACAATAGGCTCTGCCCCCATGGCACTGCCCCATGCCCAGTGGGCAGTGCCAAGGTGCCCCCTGGGCATGGATACTTTGCCCCTTGAGCAGTGCCAAGGGGCACAGGCTGGCACTGCCAGCGTGCCCATGCCCTGGGGGTAGAACCCCCAGCCGCCTGACCCCCGGGGGGCCCTGATTGCCCATCCCTTCACTCCGGCGGGGTCTCCCGCTTGCTCCCTGCAAGTGGGCAGCTAATCTAAGCCCCGCTGGAGTGAAATACTCCTGGCGGGGTGGGAGATGCTATCGGGCCAGGAGAATTCAATCCCGGGGCCAATAATGACCACGCCTGCTCTCCGGCAGCACGATTCCTGCAAAATGGCCGACATGCGCATCTTCCAACCTGACGCGCAAGAAATTAGCACGTCGGGATGGGAGAGTCAGGCCCTTTATTTCTATGTGATAAATGGAGTTGGGGAAGGCGGGGGGGGGGGGGGGGGGGGGGGGGGGGGGCGGCGGCGGGGGAGAAACTTCAGCACCATCTTCTGTCCAAAGCCTTCAACTACATCATTACAAGATAACTGTTTACATTTGGGACCTCAATGTTAATCGTTTACATGGTCTGCTCCAATTCTAAATGTTGACATAAAATGTAACGTGATACAGGAAATGCTACAACTGTTTTTTGGCCATATCCCAGAGATTCTGATTCTGATTTATGATTTCATCTGGATATCGTAAGATACATAGAGATGAGGAAGACCCAAGTTTTCTTAGTTTTGACAGAAAGTCACCACACTCCTCCATCCCCTCACAAGTCTTCCAATTGCTTCTTGAATACCTCAAGGCTTCCACTGTTACTGCCCTACACAGAAGCTCAGTCATTGTGCCATCAGTTGTTGTACAAAGAACTACCTATTGGACATTAGGGCCAGATTCTCCCACGTTACCCACAGCTGGGATTCTCCAGTCCTGCTGCAGTAAATGGAGAGCGCCAAATTCTCCGTTCTCACTGGCAGCAGTGATGGAGCGTGAATGGCCAGAGAATTCCGACCCATTTGTCTTTTACTAGTTTGAAACTGTCCACTTTCAGTTTGGGCATGTGCTGATCTTGTATAGTGTTTATTATCTGGGAGACATCAACGAGATAACCTTTTGGTGATTAATGTCCCTGCTTAGCATGTGTGCCTATCCTATTATAACTGCTCCAACACTTACCCACTGGTACCTACCCGATGTTAGAACATAAGAACATAAGAAATAGGAGCAGGAGTAGGCCATCTAGCCCCTCGAGCCTGCCCCGCCATTCAATAAGATCATGGCTGATCTGACGTGGATCAGTACCACTTACCCGCCTGACCCCCATAACCCTTAATTCCCTTACCGCTCAGGAATCCATCCATCCGCGCTTTAAACATATTCAGCGAGGTAGCCTCCACCACCTCAGTGGGCAGAGAATTCCAGAGATTCACCACCCTCTGGGAGAAGAAGTTCCTCCTCAACTCTGTCTTAAACCGACCCCCGTTTATTTTGAGGCTGTGTCCTCTAGTTTTAACTTCCTTACTAAGTGGAAAGAATCTCTCCGCCTCCACCCTATCCAGCCCCCGCATTATCTTATAAGTCTCCATAAGATCCCCCCTCATCCTTCTAAACTCCAACGAGTACAAACCCAATCTCCTCAGCCTCTCCTCATAATCCAAACCCCTCATCTCCGGTATCAACCTGGTGAACCTTCTCTGCACTCCCTCCAATGCCAATATATCCTTCCTCATATAAGGGGACCAATACTGCACACAGTATTCCAGCTGCGGCCTCACCAATGCCCTGTACAGGTGCATCAAGACATCCCTGCTTTTATATTCTATCCTAGTCATGATGTGGAGATGCCGGCGTTGGACTGGGGTAAACACAGTAAGAAGTTTAACAACACCAGGTTAAAGTCCAACAGGTTTATTTGGTAGCAAAAGCCACACAAGCTTTCGAGGCTCTGAGCCCCTTCTGGGGAAACTATGCAGACGCTGCGACAACGGATGAATGAACACCGCTCGACAATCACCAGGCAAGACTGTTCTCTTCCTGTTGGGGAGCACTTCAGCGGTCACGGGCATTCGGCCTCTGATATTCGGGTAAGCGTTCTCCAAGGCGGCCTTCGCGACACACGACAGCGCAGAGTCGCGGAGCAAAAACTGATAGCCAGGTTCCGCACACACAAGGACGGCCTCAACCGGGATATTGGGTTTATGTCACACTATTTCACATAAATATTTCTGCTTTTTTCCTCCTGAGTCTTTATCATGCGATCCTAGAATCAGAATTTATGTCACACTATTTGTAACTCCCACAGTTGCGTGGACCTGCAGAGTTTCACTGGCTGTCTTGTCTGGAGACAATACACATCTTTTTAGCCTGTCTTGATGCTCTCTCCACTCCCATTGTTTTGTTTCTTAAAGACTGGATTAGTTGTAAGTATTCGCATTCCAACCATTATTCATGTAAATTGAGTCTGTGTCTTATAAGTTCTGTTTGTGAACAGAATTCCCACTCACCTGAAGAAGGGGCTCAGAGCCTCGAAAGCTTGTGTGGCTTTTGCTACCAAATAAACCTGTTGGACTTTAACCTGGTGTTGTTAAACTTCTTACTTTATATTCTATCCCCCTCGCAATATAGGCCAACATCCCATTTGCCTTCTTGATCACCTGTTGTACCTGCAGACTGGGCTTTTGCGTCTCATGCACAAGGACCCCCAGGTCCCTTTGCACGGTAGCATGTTTTAATTTGTTTCCATTGAGATAGTAATCCCATTTGTTATTATTTCCTCCAAAGTGTATAACCTCGCATTTCTCAACGTTATACTCCATTTGCCATATCCTCGCCCACTCACTCAGCCTGTCCAAATCTCTCTGCAGATCTTCTCCGTCCTCCACACGATTCACTTTTCCACTTATCTTTGTGTCGTCTGCAAACTTCGTTACCCTACACTCCGTCCCCTCCTCCAGATCATCTATATAAATGGTAAACAGTTGCGGCCCGAGTACCGATCCCTGCGGCACGCCACTAGTTACCTTCCTCCAACCGGAAAAACACCCATTTATTCCGACTCTTTGCTTCCTGTCGGATAGCCAGTCCCCAATCCACTTTAACACACTACCCCCAACTCCGTGTGCCCTAAACCAATGTTAAACCAATTTCCTAGATTTCCTAAACCTTACCCTGAATCTCCATTGCTTTAATCCCCCCAAACCCTTTAATTTGCTTCCAGTCTGTAACTCACTCCTGGGCATCCCTTATTTTATATATAAAACATCTGAACACCTCATTAAATTCTGAACTGCAATTCCCTCTGTTTTACATTATTCTGTCCGTACACATGTTAAAACCCCTTAATTAAATGCCAGTGAAATTCTCAGGATCCATTGACATATTTCATGATTTTTATCTTCTTTCTGAAGGGAAAAAAAGTTGTCTTCATTCTTTATGGTTCCTATTTTCAAGAAGGGGAATAGGGATAGCCCAGGAAATTACCGACCGGTGAGTCTAACCTCAGTTGTTGGTAAGCTGATAGAGAAGATCCTGGGGGACAAGATTTATGAGCATTTAGAGAGGTTTAGTATGCTCAAGAATACTCAGCATGGCTTTGTCAAAGACAGATCGTGCCTTACGTGCCTGGTGGAGTTCTTCGAAAATGTGACTAAACACATTGATGAAGTGAAAATGTGGTTTATATGGACTTTAGCAATGTGTTCGATAAGGTCCCCCATGCAAGGCTTCTAGAAAAAGTGAGAGGGCATGGGATCCAAGGGGCTGCTGCCCTGTGGATCCAGAACTGGCTTGCCCAAAGGAGGCAGAGAGTGGGTATAGATGGGTCTTTTTCTAAATGGAGGTCGGTCACCAGTGGAGTGCCCCAGGGATCTGTTCTGGGACCCTTGCTGTTTGTCATTTTCATAAATGACCTGGATGAGGAAGTGGAGGGATGGGTTGGTAGGTTTGCCGACGACACAAAGGTTGGTGGGGTTGTGGATAGTCTGGAGGGATGTCAGAAGGTACAGAAGGACATAGATAGGGTGCAAGACTGGGCAGAGAAGTGGCAGATGGACTTCAACCCAGATAAATGCGTAGTGGTCCATTTTGGCAGGTCAAATGGGATGAAGGAGTACAATATAAAGGGAAAGACTCTTAGTACGGTAGAGGATCAGAAGGACCTTGGGGTCCGGGTCCATAGGACTCTAAAATCAGCCCCGCAGGTGGAGGAGGTGGTTAAGAAGGCGTATGGTGTGCTGGCCTTTATCAATTGAGGGATTGAGTTTAGGAGTCTGGGGATAATGATGCAGCTATATAAGACCCTCGTCAGACCCCACTTGGAGTACTGTGCTCAGTTCTGGTCACCTCATTACAGGAAGGATGTGGAAAAGATTGAAAGGGTGCAGAGGAGATTTACAAGGATGTTACCTGGATTGAGTGGCATGCCTTATGAGGATAGGCTGAGGGAGCTCGGTCTTTTCTCCTTGGAGAGACGTAGGATGAGAGGAAACCTAATAGAGGTATATAAGATGTTGAGAGGCATAGATCGGGTGGACTCTCAGAGGCTTTTTCCCAGGGTGGAAATGGCTGCTACGAGACGACACAGGTTTAAGGTGCTGGGGTGTAGGTACAGGGGAGATGTTAGGGGTAAGTTTTTCACACAGAGGGTGGTGGGCGAGTGGAATCGGCTGCCGTCAGTGGTGGTGGAGGCAAACTCAATAGGGTCTTTTAAGGGACTCCTGGATGAGTACATGGGACTTAATAGGATGGAGGGTTATAGGTAGGCCTAAAAGGTAGGGATACATTCGACACAACTAGTGGGGCCGAAGACCTGTTTTGTGCTGTAGTTTTTGTATGTTTCTATGTTTATCTTCTTAATTAGATCGAGTGTAGGGAGAAACGGTTGAAAAATCTAAAGGCCAGAACTCTATTACCTTGCCCACCACAGAATCGGAGCAGGCGAGGGTCCGACAACGGAAATCCCTGTTGACGTCAGGCAGGAATTTCCGTCTCGCTTGAGCAAGGCCGTAAAATCCTGCCCATAATCTTTGCAGTTCTGTGCATTGCTTCCTTCCCTTCACCTGGGACCCAATCAATGTGTGCCACAGCTCTCAGGAATTCACTTTGCTTCTCTTCAGTATTCCTGCTAATCTTAGAGATGTGAGATTTCTTGGGGCTCCTTCCAGTTATATCTGGCTAGGTGACTCTCCTACTCTCATTAAGTACTTCATGAGAGTGGTCTCCCAGCTCAAGCATGGGCTCCACTGCCTTCTTGCTTAGTAATTGCAAAGCAGCGAACTTCCTTGGTTTCTGCTCGCCCTGTACTATTGGTCTGCAGCTCCTGAAAGATTCTCTTTCTCTGCTTCCGGGATCTAAATGCCTGTCTCTGTGAGAAATTACACAGATAAATCCAAAACCAAAAAAATACCTGCAGTCTAGCCTCACGACAATGTGGCATGCCTAGGATGTCCCAGATAGAAATTTAAGCAAATCCTTCCAGGTATATTCCTAAAATATACCAATCATGAAATTAAAGCTTTTCGACAACCAAAACTAATTTTTCTGTGATCATTTGAATCCTGAAGCTGTCCCACTCTGAACTGGTCACTGTTGTCACCTGAACCATAATCTGCCCAAAGAGCATAAAACTCCACAAATAGTTCAAATTCTACAGATTCCTCAAACAGGTCAATTTCAATTTGTTCTGGGCTGCTTTGTCCCAAGTTGCCCTCTCCCTTGTTATTAAAACTTCCCCACTGTCGTGTGGGAGAGCAGGATGGGTTTATTCATGGATTCTGGGGTTGATGGAATGGAAAATGAATTATAATTTCATGCCTGTTGTTCTTATTGTGTGAAAATGATAGCCTTGGCCTCCAAGGAATTGGGAGCTACCAAGTTGAACAAATATATTGACTGCAGTGGACCCACAGGACAGTTGGAGACAACCCAAGATGTATTGCATCTCCTTTAGTGACTGGCTACAATATCACTCTGATAGAACTCAAGGAATTAGTTTACCTAGCCATCACCTCAACTGTAGAAAGACAGCCGAGGCAGGGGGTGTGGAGGAGCAGTGATGGAGCCCTCGATTATTGAGGGTCAGTATTTATTGGGAAAATGGATGAAGGGATAGATAATACTGTCCAGGAATTCATGTGCCTTTGATGAAAGTTGTTGGCATGATAAATGTTGGGTGACCAATTTGCATATTTGGACATTCTTGGTGTTAGGAAGGTGCTTTGCATCAACACTTTCTTCTCACTAGGAATTGTCATTGTACACAGTAAACCATTGCCAAAGTTTGTTGGAAGTTTAATTTATAATAAGCATCGAGCTTAAACTGGAATTTGACATTTGGGGCTTATGATTAGTTTTGGTTGAGTACAGTTGATTCTCTACTAGGCAGTGAAGGTACTGAGGTACCTCTCTGAGGTACCAGTCTCTCTTTCATGTATGTTCACACCCATACTTTTTTTTACCTTTTTTGGAGAATAGTGGGGTAAGTGGTGGAAGGACATCCGAGCTGATGAACCGTGTTGAATGTTCCTTCAGTGGCCAGCAAGTCCTGGCGTTGGATTCAAACCCGGAGCTTCTGATCCAGTGGTAGTGATGCTACCATTGCACCACAAGGCCTGCGCTCCTTGGCTTGAATTATTTGTAGGTCCAAATTTAGCAGATCTCAGCTGAGGCAATTGTATAATAAGCTTCAAATGTTCATATTTTCTTCTCCAGATTCCTTTATTCCAGGACTGCATAGAAATTAATGGGTGCAATCTGGTCTATCAGTGTGGCAGTGCAAGGAAGGGATAATGCGGGGGGCTATTCCGGGAGGGGGGGAAGTGTCATGCAGGAGGGAGCATACAAGGAGGTTGTGGTTGGGGCTTTGCAGGGGGGATTGTGCAGGGGGGCTATGCAAGGGAGGGGTTCGTGCAGGGCTGGGGGGCCATGCTGGGATGGGCTGCGTATGGGGCCGTGGTGGGTGGGGGGAGGGCATGTCAGAGGTCCGCCATGGGAGTCATTGGAAGGGTCCCAATGCCAGTGACCTGTTTTGATGTGGCGGGGGGAGTGACAATGCAATAGTGGGGAGGGGTGTGGTGGGAGGAGGTCTCCTGGTTCAGTAGGAGATCGGGGTGCCCTGCGCAATGGCACCCAAGCATTCTGCAGCCGGCTTCCCCTGTGTACTTAGGCTCCCACCCCCTTAACACCCCGCTCCCCCACTGGCGCAAATCTCCCAGCTCTCCGAAAAACTGACAGAGCAAAGTGCCAGAAGATTGCAGTGTCAACTTGTCCAAAAGGCCGGTGTGGAAAACCCCCATTTTCACACTGTTGTGACACTTTTTTGGGGAAATTTCTGTCTAACATGTTCTCCCAACAGTGCTGAGTTGGTGGGAGAACTGTTCTAAATCCTGACTGTTCTGTCAGTTCAGCATCTCACCTGAATCTCCGCACTCTGTGCACTGCAGAGGTCCCAGCTGGGAATCTCATTAAAAACCCAGGGAGGCGGGGCCTATTCGCGGCGGAATTTGACAGTTCTGGAACTCTGCGCATGTGCAGTGGTCCCGATCTGTCAGACTCCCCGTTTGCTGGCCAGCTCGATCGCTGCCCAGCCCAGGACCCCTGCAGTGCTGCCCCTCCAGCCCCCCCCCCCTCCCCCCCCCGCCATGGCCTGATCACGGCCCCCACAGCAATTATTGGGCCAGCCCTGAACCCCCCCCCTGCCCCTGTGTCCCAGAGCGCCCCGATGCACAGCCCACTGCCCCCAGCAGTGGCAATCCCCCACCCCCCTCACCCCAGCAGACCCCCCCCCCTCACTGACCCACCCCTCAGGGTCAGACCCCCCTCGGAGGCAGCTCCCCTCCAGCAGACCAACCCCCCCAGCCAGCCCCAATCACTGCCCTCCCTCCACCCTAGCCCGATCCTGTCTGCAAAGTGGTAGCGGGACCCCCCCATCCCCACCGATCACCCCTAGGCCCCACCCACAATAGGCCCTGCTGCCTTGGCACTGCCTGATGCCCGGTGGGCAGTGCCAAAGTGCCCCCGGGGCATGGGCACTTTGCCCCTTGGACAGTGCCAGCCTGTGCCCTCTGGCATTGCCCAAGGGGCAAAGTGCCCACGCCTAGGGGGCACCACCGCCCCGCCACCCAACCCCTTGGGGGGGCCCCAATTGCCCCCCCCTTCATTCTGGCGGGGTCTCCCACTAGTTCCCTAAACATTGGGAGCTAGTCTGAACCCCGCTGGAATGAAGTACTCCGAGCAGGGTGGGAGATTCAATCGGGACCTGAAAGTTCCCGATAATAAACATATTTCAAATACATGCAAAAAAGATTCAAATGACTTACCTGCCTTCCCGCTGTCTTCCAGCGTGGTCTGACCGGCGACTGTTCGCCGGCTCTGGGAGATGCGCGTGCATTCCTGGCACATGCACAAATCCCGGAACAAGGCTGACGACGCGTGTCTCCCGCCGCGACCCACCAGAAAAGTTGCGGGTCGCAATGGGAGAATCACGGCCAGTCTCTGTTAATAGAAATCCAGTCTGAATCAATTGTTTTAACCGACAAGTCATCAGAAGTTGATTGTTGAGAGAATTTCTGTGAGTTATAAACAAATTCCATCTCCTTCCCCCTCTGATGCTTGGACCAGTGATGACTAGGTGGCAGCTTATGGGGTGGTGCGTTTTCTGCCAGTGGGATTTTCCAGTCCCGCTGAGATCTACGGTGGTTTGCGTGGCTCATCTATCCCTGCTGTTGGGAAACCCACATGGGGGGTGGTCGCCTTCAGAGGGCCCGGGAAGATCCCGCCAGGGAGAAAGGTCAGAAAATTCCATCCACGGTGTTTTGTTGGCTTTTTCCATTCTGTGTTTGCTGTTTACTGTTAGGATCTGCAAGCAGAGGAGGTGAGTACTCACGTTAGATCTGTGAAGAACCATATGAGACCCAAAGAATTATCCTGCAGTCCATTTTGGGTGTGATTACACGTTTGTGAATCAAACAGCAAGATTGCATTTGAGAGGATAATTGGGCTTGAAGCCCTTGTTAAAAGGATGTAATGTAGGAAGAATTGCAGGTATACACTATGATCCCTGCAAATTGTTGCAGAATGAGTATATATGGTGAGCATTTGATGGACTGTGAAATAGTGTGGAAGAAAAGCCATGTCTTGTGGCATGGAAATTTTGCAGACTACTTACTACAAGGTCATGCTGTGCCCCCTTACCTCTGTATACCTGCAATTCTTCCTACATTACATCCTTTCAACAAGGGCTTCAAGCCCAATTATCCTCTCAAATGCAATCTTGCTGTTTGATTCACAAACGTGTAATCACACCCAAAATGGACTACAAGATAATTCTTTGGGTCTCATATGGTTCTTCACAGATCTAACGTGAGTACTCACCCCCTCTGCTTGCAGATCCTAACAGTAAACAGCAAACACAGAATGCTCATCTGTGAGGTCTATGAAAGTTGCTCTGATACAGTCAGGTCCTCTGGGTAGCTGAAATTGTGCCTGACTTTTTTAAAAATGGAAGCTAATTCTAGGTGAATGTCACGAGCATGGCAGGTATTTATTCTCCATCCATAGTTACCCTTCAGAAGTGAGTGGTAATCAATGGCTATAGCCATGTGACAATCCCTTAGTTGCCACGTCCTGGCACCTGTTCGGATACTCTGAGGGAGAATTTAGCATGGCCAATGCACCTAACCAGCACGTCTTTTGGACTGTGAGAGGAAACCGGAGCACCCAAAGGAAACCCAGGCAGACACGGCGAGAACATGCAGACTCTGCACAGACAGTGACCCAAGCCGGGAAATGAACCTGGGTCCCTGGCGCTGTGAACCAGCAGCACTAACCACTGTGCCACCGTGCTGTCCTGTAGGATTGTTGCCTGTGAAATATTCTATACAGACACTTTGACCGGGTTTATCACTCAAAACCCAGGTGCTCTTACTCCATGAGACAGACAAATTACTGTGGTTCAAACTTAACTTTATTAAAAACACTTACAGGTTAAAGAAACAATTCTGACGCAATAAGATAAGTTAACTTCTCCCCAAACTAGGCTAATTGCCTGATAAATAGATATTACCCAGTTTGGTGAAGTCAATTGGGTTGTTGGATTCAATTCACCGAGCTCACGTCGGCAGATGAACTCAGGGCCTTTTTGACATGAAGGTGGATCTTGCACATCCTCTTCTGTCATCCCAGGTCACAATAGGTTGGTGGAGTCTTTGCTGGGGTTTATCTTAAGATGGCATTTCTTATCTTCCTCTTTGAGCGCTTCTGGAATGTTCTCTAGCCAAGGGGGTGACAGGACAGGTTTCACAGCACCCAATGAAGTTAGACCAGCTCATCCTAGTTGTACATATCTCCTTTCAGGATAATAGCAGGGAGCTTGGCTGAAACTGAGGAATACACAATCAATGTATTTTTCGATTCTTCTGGCTGAGTACATCTTGATGGGTTTCGGTCCATAACGACACTTCCATTGTTAAGGTCAAGCACTTCTGTTCCATATCCAAGATAGCTTTAGTGTGGTCCTTGTTAGCTTTTGACCTGTGATAACCTCGTCCGCATTCTATCAGGCCTTGCTTGTAGAAGATGTTTAGCTGCATATTAATTTGAAGTATCCAATTTTATGTTGGGCCTAATTGCTCAGGCCATTGCCCATTTGACCACAATGTTTTCCAGGATTTTGACTGAGCAATGATGAAGGGATTGTGATATTTTTCCAAGTCAGGATGGTGTGTGACGTTGAGGGGGATGTTAAGGTGATTGGGTTCTCATGAGCCTGCTACCTTTGATGTTCCATATTATGGGTTTGGAAGGGACTGTCAGAACACTGGTGAATGACTGCAGTTTGTCTTGTAGATAGTACACAAGAGAGTGGAACTATCACTTCCTCCTATGTTGTCTGCCAATGCCCGCGAGCTGGCAGACAGGAAACACCCTTTTCTGCTGCAGTTTCTGCAGCAGCCACTCATTACATTATTTTCTGAGGATCCTAAAAACTCCAACCTTTTGTGCTCAAATTTTGATTAATGTCATCTTTTTCTTTAGACGCAGGCAGAGCTGTGGTAACCAGGTCAGGCTTGGGTCTCTCCAGTTTGTCATTGACATTTATATTCTGGTTGGCCACTCTGTTCACAATGCTAGCTTTCAGATGGGATGTCAAACTGAGATGCCGTCAGCCCTCCCCAGAGATGTAAGTGAAAGATCCCAGGGCATATGTTTTTGCAGTAGAGACGGGGAATTCTCTCTGGTATCTGGGCCAATGTTTATCCCACAAACAACATCACCGAGACAGATTATCTGGTCATTATCACATTGCTGTCTGTGGTAGCTTGCTGTGCACATATTGGCTCTGAAGCATTTGCCACAACAGTGATTATGCTTCAAAAGCACTTCATTGGCTCTGAGGCCTTTTGGCACAGGCTCAGTGATTGAAAGGCACTATATATAAATGTAAGTGTTTCTTTGAAAGGATAGTTTCTCAAATAGAGCTTTTAACAGCGAGTGGTCTGTTTCATCGTTAGATGTATGGCCTGTTTGTGTTACACCTCTCATCAGTAAGCTCAATTTCCCCCGTGATTACAATGCAATTCTCCTCTGTCAGTCAATGAATATGTGGCAGATGTGATGGGTTGTCATTGAGCATCATTGCATGGCAGCGGTCCGCTCTCTAATCTCGTCTGTGATGCATCAGCTGAGATTTCCATTCGCCTCCGTATTGTCAGACTGTTTGTTTGACATCAAATCATGGATGAGTCACAGCCTCCTCCAATTCAGCGTGATGACAGAAGGAGCAATCTTGTATTTATATAGCACCTTTCACAATCCCTGGGCATCCCATAACAGAGAAAACACGGCAGCCCAACTTGCACAAAGTAATGTGATAATAACCAGTTCATCTGTTTTAGCAATGTTGGTCGGGGGATTAGCCAGGACACCAAGGTGATCTCTCTTACACTTCCCCTGCACAGTGCAGTGGGATCTTTTACAAGTAGCTGAAAGGGCAGACAGGTCCTTGGTTTAATATCTCCTGACTCCGAAAGACAGCAACTTGGAGTGTGCAACACTCCCTCAGTATTGCACTGAAATGTCAGTCCAGATTATGTGCTCAAACTCTGGACCACAAACCCTCAAACCTCACCACAACCTAGTCATGGTTGACTGCTGGATCAATTAATTGATATCTCACCCAGCCACATACCCAGCAGTTAATGTTTCAATCCCCGTTTATGTTTCCCAAGACAAATCAATCTTTTCTGAGGCAGTTCAGCGAAGGTTCAACAGGTTGATTCCTGAGATGGGGGCGTGGGGTTTGTCTTTTAAGGAAAGGTTGAGCAGAGCCTATATTCATTGGAGTTTGGGAGAATGAGAGGTGATCTTATTGAAGCAACAAGATTCTGAGGGGACTTGACAGAGTGAATGTTGGGAGGGCGTTTCCCCTCGTGGGGGAATCTAGAATGAGAGGACACACTTTAAAAATAAGGCGTCTCCCAGTTAAGATGGAGGTGAGGAGGAATTTATTTTCAGAGGCTCATTAGTGTTTGGAACTCTCTTCCATAAGAGAGCAGTGAAGGCTGGGTAATCGAAAACATGCAAGGCTGAATTAGATTTTTGATTGACAAGGGGGTTGAGCATTACGGCGGGCAGGCAGAATAGGGGAGTTAAGGATGCAATTAGGTCAGCCATGATCTTATTGAGTGGCACAGCAGGTTGGAGGGGCTGAATAGCTTACTCTTGCTCCTACTTCTCATGTTCAACAAAATAGATCAGTTGGAACTGCGGAGGCTGATCAGAGCCAGTCAGATTGGAATTAAAACCAATAAGATATGGGTTTCTATCATCACAAGCCTGGAAATGTTTAAATGAGCTGGCACACGTCACTTTGCAAGGTACGCCTGATGATACTCATGTACAGAATTATTCCCTTCTGCTGTTTTCAGATATTTACTGTTTGTGTGCAAGAAATAGCTTTAATTAAATATTCCTAATTGTACATTTGCAGAACTTTCAGGATTTTGAAATGAAACAGATAACTGAGCTTGGACCGATAATACATTTTGTCCAATTAAGAAAAACTGAACTGTGATTATTGGGAATTTTCTGAGTGCATTGATGTGATGTGTGAGATAGACTGCAGGGTTGATTGTGATATTCTGTAATTCCAAAATCTGCTCGTGGGTGGAGTTCCCTTTGCAATAACCAGGCAGAGAGCCGGCACCTTTTGTAACCGAGCAGGCAAACACCCATGGGGAAATGTGAGGAGTGACAATAAGCAATAAAATAGATTAAAATCTGCCAACTGGAGGCAATGTTAAATCGTGCTGAGAAAATAACATTCAGCTCCAGGCACTTGTTCCTGCAAGCAATGGTTTCAGTGTTTGTTTTATCATTGCAGTGTGCAAAGAATGTTATTTCCAGTACAAGCAAATCAGCGGGCTAATACCCCAAATAGCAGAGAACAGAGTACTTTATAACTGTGCAAAACATTTCCCTCCTGTCACTGCCAACTTCCAGCCTCGCATGTTTCAGAACAGAATTTGATTGAGATTCAAATAGGAGACAGGCCAATTGGTGACCCTATAAAGTTTGTCTTGAAGTTCTTGCAATTATTTTTATTTTTTATTGCATAGCTGTAAGCCTTCCAAGCACAATGTTCAAAAGACAAAATTACTTACAATTTTACACTTCAAACAAACCTTCCCCTTAACTCTTTTCAATCCACCCTATCAGCATAACGTTGCAGCTTAACTGGCTTCCCTGTCAATGCACCTCCAATATCGAGGAGCATCCAATTTTAAAGAGGAATAGTGTTCTAGATGTTGTAAGAAGTTCCACAACACCAGGTTAAAGTTCAACAGGTTTATTTGGTATCACAAACTTTTGGAACGCTTCTCCTTCATCAGGTGAGTGGCTTGATGTGATGTGCGACACTCACCTGATGAAGGAGCAGCGCTCTGAAAGCTCGTGACTCCAAATAAACCTGTTGGACTTTAACCTGGTGTTGTGAGACTTCTTACTGTGCCCACCCCAGTCCAACGCCAGCATCTCCACATCACATTCTGGATTTGGGAAGGTTACTTTTGTTGTCTTGGTTGGGCCACTTCAGAGGTAATCAAGAGTCATAATGCAGGAACGGAGTTACCCTGGTGTTGTTAAACTTCTTACTGGGAATGGAGTAGGACAGGGCAGGGTTCCCCTTCCCTGCAGGGCATGAGTGAACTATTGTAGATTTTATGACAACTGGGCAGCTTTCCTGGACATTTTCTCAACCTCACCAATGACCATATTTTTACTGGGTGCTATTTTACAACTTGCTGCGGTGGGATTCGAGCTTGTGACTTTGGGATTACCAACCTGTATGATATACCCATTTTCACCAGGATCACAAATTTTCTTGACCTATATTTAATGACCTAGGCTTGTGTGTACAGGGTTGACACAAAACATGGGAGCATTGTGAATTGTGAGGAGTATAGAGATAGACTTCAAGAGGATATAGGCAGGTGTGGAATGGCCAGACACACGGCAGATGAAACTTAATGCAGAAAAGTGTGAAGAGATACATTTTGGAAAGAACTACAAGAGGAGGCAGTATAAAAAAAGATGCAATCTTTCAGGACACGGGGTGTAGGAGAAGGGAGGCCTAGGGGATATTTGTCTGCAGGTTGTTGAACACAGCAGAAAAAGTACAATAAAAGATTCTCCTCTGCTATCAGACCTCATAACTGATTTCTGACCCTGGAACAGCACTGTATATTTTACTCCTTATTATCTGCCTCCCAGAGGGAGTTTAGTTGATCGCCCACTCACATACTTGCTGTGTTTAAATGATAATAGGGGTTGGGATTTGGAAAGCTACCCCCCTACAGCACTGCCAGACCCCATATAAGATCAGAGAGGGATGACAATACCTGCTTGGGTAGATTTAGGAAGAGTATTGAAGGCAGACAATGGGGAAATGAATTATTTCCAGGCCATCTCCTCTTCTCCTAATGGCTCCTCCAGTTGTATTCCACTATATTGGCTCTTCGTGAATCACTTGTGGAAATAATTTTAGAATGGTTACAGCACAGAAGACCATTCAGCCCTTTGTGTCCAAGCTGGCCAATCCTCAATAACCATCTGCAATTTGGTTCGTCCCATTTTCCAGCCCTATCATCATCACCTTGCGATATTTTTTCTCTTTTTAGAATGGTCCTTATCCATTTCCCTTTGGAAAGCCAACATTTAAATTTGCCTGCACCACACCCTGAGGCAGTTCATTCCACATCCTTACCACTCACTGCATTGCAAAATATGGCTGGGATTCTCCTAGCCCGCTGCACTGTTCGAGTAGCACAGTGGGCCAGGAGACACCAGCGGCGGCCATTTCGTGGGATTCATGCTGGGTGCCCGGGCCTCCACGAGTCTCCAAGGCCAGGTTTTTGAGTGTAATGAGAACTCTGCTGAAAATCAGCACGGAGCTGATTATCATATTGAAATGAGCATTTCCATATGATTGACGAACCTGGGATGGTACTCTCCGGGCTCGCTATCATCTCGCCCCGCCTCCCCCTCACTTCCCCTCCCTGCTGGGAGTGGTTTCCTCCAGCGACATTTAGGAGGGGACAGAGGCCACTGAGGCCCCCCCGGGAAGGTCGGGGGTAAGCGTGGGTGCCCCTTGGATAGTGCCAGCCTGGCAACCTGGCACTGCCCAAGGGGCAAACTGGCACTGCCCATCAGGCACCGGGGGTGCCAGGGGGGGCGGGATAGACTGGGGCAGGGCCTATTGATGGCGATCAGTGGGGGGGGGGGGCAGACCCACTGCTACTCTACAAAAGGATCGATGGGGGAGGGAGGAAGTGAGAGCTATGGGGGCTGGCCATCAGGGTGGGGGAGCGGTTCAGAGCTATCGGAGGGAGGGAGGGGGCCGGGGGCTGGGCTGGCCCGGGGAGATCCAGGAGGCCAGCAGTCAGGGATTGTGGGGGTTGGAAGGCCAGAGATCAGTGGGGTAGCAGGGCTGGCCAGCGATTGGGTTGGTCAGCAATCGGGAGGCCGACAATGAGGGGGCCACTGAGCATGCGCTAATCTCAGTGCTGATAGATTGGCGCATGCTGCCAGCCTCACAGTGTGAATAGGCTCTGCCCCCTACTTTCCAGAGTGAATCCTGCTGAGGCACTCTGCATTGCTCAGAGTGTTGGCACTCTGGTAAGTACACTAAAAAAACCGGCGGGTGTTACTCTTGTTTTCCCGCACGTCGGGAACTTCGATTTTTTTGGAGAATCCCGGCCTATGTTCCTCATGTTGCCTTTGGTAATTTTGCCATTTACAAATCAATGTTCTCTGGTTCTCAAACTTTCCACCAACTGGAACCATTTCTCTCTCAGCTACTCTAACCCGGAACTCAACTATCAAACCTTCTTCGCAACCTTCTCTAAAGTGATCTGCCCCATCTTCTCCTGTTTATCCACAGAACTGAAGTTCCTCTTCAATTTTTTTCATTCGTTTGTGGGACATGGGTGTTGCTGGCTGGGCCAACATTTATTGCCCATCCCTATTTGCCCTTGTTCAGAGGGCAGTTGAGAGTCAACCACATTGCTGTGGCTCTGGAGTCACCTGTAGGCCAGACCAGGTAAGGACGGCAGATTTCCTTCCCTAAAGGGCAATAGTGTTTTTCTGACAATCGACAATTGTTTCACGGTCATCAGTAATTCCAGATATTTTTTATTGACTTCAAATTCCACCATCTGCCATGGCAGGATTCGCACCCAAGTCCCCAGAACATTAGCTGATTTTCTGGATTAATGGTCTAGTAATAATACCACTAGGCCATCGTCTCCCCTATTCTAAAGAATTGCATCTTTTATTATATTGCCTCTTCTTGTAGTTCTTTCAAAAATGTATCATTTCACATTTTTCTGCATTAAGTTTCATCTGCCGTGTGCCTATCCATTCCACACCTGCCTATGCCCGCTTGAAGTCTATCACTATACTCCTCACAATTCACAATGCCCCCATGTTTTGTGTCAACCCTGCACACACAAGCCTGGGTCATTAATATTGATCAAGAAAAATCATGGTCCTAGTACCAACTCTGGCAAAACACCATTGTATACCTTCCTCTGGTGTGAAAAATAACCGTTCACATCTGCTCTTTGTTTCCTGTGTCCTGGTGGAGATGGGACAGAAAATACATATGTCCGTCACCGACTACTCTGTAAAAATGATCTATTTTTAATGGACAAGCCTTTCTGCGACTAGTCACAACTCATGGCAGAGAAATTTCAATAATCAGAAAATCAATATCTCTATGGAAGTGCTAATGCCTTCCGTGACTGCTGACAATCAAACTCCTGAGAGATACATCAGCCGTTTTTGCATATCTATGGTAGAATTCCAGTCAGGGTAACAGTGTGTCTGTCCAATCGAGCTAAGGGCAAAGGCAGTTATTTGTGACTCCTATATCCTAACCATTACCTGCTCCAAAACACTATGGGTTTCAAACAGGGGCCTTGTTTAGTCAACCTGTAATCAGTTTCACATGACTGAGACTTGAGCTGTATGCATTCATTTAATTAATAAGCTGCTGGATGTTATTTTCAGTTTTTTGTTTGCCCTCCTGAAGAGAACAGTAACTCCTCGCAAATAACCTGTCACTGCCTACCGACTTACTATCAAACAAGTAGCTGCAGACGGAGCTCATCCAGATATAATTGCCTGACCCTTATCTACATTGTGAACTACTAGAACATTGGGACTGGTGCCCTCAAGACTAATTCAACGCTACATGCCTTCTCCCCTCGTGGAAGTCTCGCTTCTAGAAGGATGGATCAACCTGTGACAATCAAGCAGCCTACCCCCTGGAAGAAACCCTCCATCTAGCATTTGATTCTGGATTCTGGACTCATGTAAAATCATAACTTGTATTTTTATCACGGTTTTACCCTTACCCCTGTCTTTCCCTTATCCCTCTTTTACTATATGAGTACAAAAGGAGCGGACATTACAAAACCCTTTTCCTACATTGTATGTGTGTGAAATAAACCTACCCCTTTGATTTTATTTTATTTTGAGTATGTTGTGTGAATTATTCATGGAGAATTGGAACACTCCAAATTTAATAGTTGGGGAAAATATGCCACCGCTTATAAAGGAAAATCAAAACTACCTTTCTGTTGTTGGACAGACAGTAAGAGGAGAAATCAGGGCTATTTAAATTAACCCCCCTCTTGTCCGTAACACATGTCACTCAACCTATTTTGTCTCCATGCTGTCACTGTCCCTGTTATTCCAAGAGGTTTAACTTTGCTGTTATGTCTATTATGAGGCACTTCATCTAACACTTTTTAGAAATCCGTGTATACCGCATCAACCACATTACCCTCATCGAGCCTCTTTGGTACCTTATTAGTGAACTCAAGCAAATGCGATAAACACAAATTGCCTTTAACAAACCTGTGTCGGCTTTACTTCATTAATCCTTACCTGACCAAATGACTGTGACATTTGTCCTGGATTTTAACTGCTAAAATAAAAATAACAATTTTTTAATATATATATATATATATCTCAATAGCAATAGCATACTGTCATCACACCTTGTAGATGTGTTCCTCTATATCTTTCCCACTAGTTGGTGGCCTAACTCTAAACAAATATATTCTGTCCTTGACCCTGCTAAGACATTCTCTCTCTTTAGCTCTGTAATATTCTCCTGAAACAATACTGCCACCCCTTCACCTTTCATTCTTTACCTTTCCTCAATATCTTGTTTGTAGGAATACTTAGTACCGAGTTATGTCCTTCTTTGAGCAGGTTTCTGTTATAACCTTGACATCATATTCACAAATGGTTATCTGCACCTGCAACTCACCCACCTTACTAACCATTCTTTGTGCATTTATGCACTTCCTCCTCTCCAGGTACCATGCCCCAAGGGGCATTAGCAAGCATAGACTTCCATTAGATTGGTCCATGGTTATGCTTGGCAAAGCATTGCAGTGGTTTGCTGTTGCAGTATGGTTGACCAAGAATCTCTCACACTCTTACTGCCTGCCAACAGGCATATTGAAAGGATTTCCATGCTGATAATCAACTTGTTTGGCCACATAATGATCGCACCTTCCTTGGCCATCAAATCCTGAAGTGGGACTTGAACTCAGAGCTTCTGGCCCAGAGGTAAGGACACCACCCGCTGTGCCACAAGACTGCCACATTTACATATCCATGTAGTGAATCTAATTTGGATCTTATTGCATTCCTTCTTACTCTGACACCACCTAATACTTTCCTCTCTTACGTTAGTGCTATCTGTGATTCTGTACTTCGTCTATGGGTGCCTGCTACACTGATCAAAACTGGCTCCAGTCACCTCTGCAACCCCATTCCATTCCATCTTCTCCCTTTCACTGGGGGTTCGTTCCCCTTCGGGTGAAGCAAGGAGTGGTGTATTGTGGTGCTGCTCGAGTTAATTTACAGCCAACCTTACTCTATATAATAGGTACAGGGATCCTTCTCTGCAAGTTTAATGACTCGTGACTGAGATGAAAGTAGCAGGGTCACAGCTGGAGCAATAGCATAGTGCTTATGTTACTGCCTTAAAACTCAGGACTAATAATCCAGAGTTTGAATCCTACACAACAGCTGGGGAGTTCAAATTCAGTTAATGGAATAAGCTTCAAATAAAAAACCAGTATCACTGCAAGAGAAATGCGCGAAAGGCAAAATGGTATAAAATCTAATGTTCCACACGAGCCTCTTTTCACCTTTTTCGTCCGACGTTCTCAGCACATTTATCTATTCATTTCTCCCTCATCATGCTTCCACTTAATGCATTACAGTAAAATCTAAAAGCAAATTGCTGTGGGAATCTGAAACAAAAACAGAAAATGCTGGAAAATCTCAGCAGGTCTGACAGCATCTGTGGAGAGAGAACAGAACCAACGTTTCGAGTCTGGATGACACTCAGAATGTCCTGTTTTCATTACAGTAGGATCTAGTTTAATTTTAAAAATGGTTCTTCGGCTGTAAGCAAGGACATAACTTATTTGGTTCCCTCATGTTCTTTAGGGAAGGAACTTCTCCGGCCTTACTCGGTCTGGCCTGTGAGTGTCACCAGGCTTACAGCAAGGTGGTTGTCTCTTAACTGCCTTCGGAAGTCACTGAGCAAGCCACTCTGTTGCCAAAGAGGTGGCTCACGACATCTTGTCGACGGCAGTTAGACATGGGCAATAAATGCTGGCCGTTCCAGTGATACCCCCATTCCTCCCCCACCATCCATGAATAATTAATTTACAAAAGGATTTGGGTGTGATGGGCTGAAATATCATCTGAACTCACCTGGGGTGGGATTTTACAGCTGCGCCTGCCCTGGGATGGGTGATTCCCATCTGAGTTCAGCAGCTTGTCCATCATATTTACCGTTCCACCGGCGATGATTCCCGCGGCAGGTGGGCAGATGGAACCTGAAGATTTAGGCCCTCAGCAGCAAAACCATCCTGGGGAAAAGTTCCAGCCAAAATCTCCACCCTTCACTGCTTGGTGTCCCCTCCAGTAATTTATAAATGCACCTCACTGTGCAACTTGGGACTTTTCTCCCATTTGATTTGATTTGATTTATTATTGTCACGTGTTGGTATACAGTGAAAAGTATTGTTTCTTGTGCACGATACAAAGCATACCATACATAGAGAAGGAAAGGAGAGAATGTTACAGTCATAGCTGGGGTGTAGAGAAAGATCAACTTAATATGAGGTAAGTCCATTCAAAAGTCTGATGGCAGCAGGGAAGAAGCTGTTCTTGAGCCGGTTGGTACGTGACCTCAGACTTTTGTATCGTTTTCCCGACGGAAGAAGGTGGAAGAGAGAATGTCCGGGGTGCGTGGGGTCCTTAATTATGCCAGCTGCTTTGCCGAGGCAGCGGGAAGTGTAGACAGAGAGCCCGATTTTAGCACAAAAACGTGGTAAAGTCGGGTGTGAGGCCATTAACGCGATCCTCGCCCGCGCAGATTGCCACTTTACCGAAACCCGGGAATGGCGGCGATCCGCTTCGCGGCCAAAACGGGCATGCATTTAAATTGAATTAATGAACTGCCCGCCCAACTTTATCAGCATTTCCCCCTTTACCACCGCATTTGCCAATCCGGAACCGTGCTATAATAAAAGGCTGAATCGGACGCTCCAGCTGCTGAACAGCGAGTTCAGCGCTTCCAATGGCTCTCTGATTCAGATCAGGCGGGGGGCGGGGGGGGGGGGGGGGGGGGGGGAGGGAGGCGGGTCAGATCATTATCTGGTTGTGGGGGGGGAAGGAGTGAGGCCAGATCGTTGTCTGGTTGGGGAATGGGGGGGGTAGGCCCGATCGCTCACTGATGGGGGGAGAAGGCAGATGGACCTCTGGTGGGGGGTGGGGGCAGGGCAGATGGATCTCTGGTGGGCGGGGGTGCAGATGGGTCTCTGGTGGGGGGGGGGTGGCAGATGGATCTCTGGTGGGGGGGCAGCTGGATCTCTGGTGGGGATGTGGGGGGGGCAGGGGGTTCGCTGCCACTCTGTGGGTGATCGGGGGAGGGGGATAGGGGTGGCGATCGGTCTGGGTAGCGGGGGGGTGGATAAGGGGGACAGCGATGTGTGTGGGTAGTGGGGGGGTGGATAAGGGGGACAGTGATGTGTGTGGGTAGTGGGGGGGTGGATAAGGGGGACAGTGGTGTGTGTGGGTAGTGGGGGGGTGGATAAGGGGGACAGTGATGTCTGTGGGTAGTGGGGGGGTGGATAAGGGGGACAGTGATGTGTGTGGGTAGTGGGGAGGTGGGTGGATAAGGGCGACAGTGATGTCTGTGGGGGCCATCACTCCCGCTTTTTGCTCCTGGGCCGCTTTCTCTGCTTTCTGTGGGAGCGATCTGACACGGGCGCGCTTTTTCAAATTTTTTTCTAACTGCGCATACGCTGTTCAGAGCTCCGATCGTTTCGGCCGCACTAAGCCCCGCCCACAGCGCGAATGGGACTGGTGATTTTTTTTTCAGGCTGAGTGCATATGGGGGCGCCTGAAAGCAGATTTCCAAGTCGGATCTGAGTTAAGCCCAGATTCAGCACTTAGAATGAAAATGGTAAAATCGGGCCCAGTGTCAATGGATGGGAGTCTGGTTTGAGTCTTGGCCTGGGCTTCATTCACGACTCTTTGTAGTTTCTTGAAGCCTGGGGCAGAACAGGAGCCATACCCCAAGCTGTGATACATCCAGAAAGAATGCTTTCTATGGTGCATCTGTAAAAGTTGGTGAGAGATGTAGCAGAAATGCCAAATTTCCTTAGTCTCCTGAGAAAGTCGAGGTATTGGTGGGCTTTCTTAACCATCTCTGCGATAAAAGTGATGGAATGTTAAACAATTCTTAAATTTATTTTTTACTGCACCTTCAATGTAATTCCTTATTTTCAAACGTCACCAGGTCCATATTTAAGCCTGTTTCTGAGATGTCAGACCTCACGGGTTTCAGTAAGAAAGAGCCTATCGCTGTGAGGTTTGTGCACAGCATTTTAGGAGAAATGAGTCAAATGACATTTTGTTTTTCAGCCCCTACTTTTTTGTCACTTGATGAGTTTTGTATCAATCAAGGTGAATTGTGTGGTTGTGGGGAATGGAACAGTTTGCCACTCCCTGGCACCCTGCCTCACCATTATTTGTTCCTAAGTCACATAAATAATGGATTCGGTGCAGGGAAAAGCCTTTAATGCATTATAGAACCTTCCAGAACTCCGATGTCAACAGAGTATTTCAGCGTCAGACTCAGGTGCAGGCACTTCACTGTGATTTCTCACACCAGCCGTGATTCACACCCTGCCTGCCAGGTTAATTTCAAATCATAGTCAGTTCTTTGGGCATTTATGCTCACTCAGTATGGCAATTATGTTTGTCCGAGCTCACTGCAGAGAGGGAGAGGAAGAGAGGGCAGGTGAAAGCTGTTATCTTTTCATTCGGAGCAAGGTTCAGACCCAGAGTGAAGAGTTGAAAGAACATCTAAAAGGGTTACTTTATGAGGGAAGTTTGTACAGACTAGGTCCTTTGAGAATGGAAGATGAAAGGGTGACCTAATTGAGGTATTAAAGATGATTGCGGAAATTAGGATAGATAGCGAGAAACCATTTCTCCTGGTGGGGGTGCCTGGGACAACCTTAAAATTGGAGCTAGCAGGTTCAGTGGTGTCGTCAGGAGGCACAAAGGCCAGTAAAAATCTGGAACACTTCCCCAGGCTCCCTTCTACCCCAACACATCAAAAGAAAGTGTTGAGGAATGGAGTCAATTTGAAATTTCAACACTGAGGTTGATTGATATTTGTTGGGCAGGAGATATTAAGGGATGTGTAACCAAGTGGGTAGATGGAGTTAATGCACAGGTCAGTCAAGATCTTTTTTGAATGGGAAAACATGCCAGAGGGACTGAATAGTCTCCTGTTCCTATAACAGTATTGTAACTCAATGTATCCTGAGTCTCCAGCTCCCCAACTTTGTTCTTGCGCTCGTCTGGGGGATAATCAACCTACCTGTTCAGGAGCGAGTCAAAGAGATGAAGGATGTTGGATGGTATTAGCACTATTAAACTTGGAGAGAACTCAATCATTTGGATGTCATAATAAAGTAGGCCGCAGCTATCACATAACCTGGGTCAGTGGGAGCAGGCTCTTGTCTGAGTCACAAAGCTTGTGGGCTCAATTTTTAACCCAGAAATTTGGGCACATAATCCGACACTCCAGTGCAGCACTGAGGGAGTGCTGCTCTGTCAGGGGGAGCACTGTTAGCTTGATAAAGAATCTGGGAAAATACTCCAACCAGGTTTGGATATGACAATGCATACCATTGGGTTTTCCATTTCTTCAACTTAATTATGACTAAAAATGTACGCGGAAATCATTTACTTTATAACTGATCTGTTCCCCTGCCCATTCCCCATCAAAAAGAATTGTGACTCAGCACCCCTGCCTTTAAGTCTGAATTTTACAACTCATCCGCTTCATCCTGGACCACAATATCTTCACCTTCAACAACCAGTTCTTCATCCAGGCACACGGAACAGCCATGGGGACAAAATTCACACCTCAATATGCCAACATCTTCATGCACAGGTTCGAACAAGACTTCTTCACCGCACAGGACCTTCAACCGATGCTATGCACTAGATACATCGATGACATTTTCTTCCTTTGGAGTCATGGTGAGCAATCACTGATAGTAACCCCCACAGCTTGCCCCTGGTCTTGCATAATTTCACCAGCTGTTCTGTCTGGAGACAATACACATCTCTTTAACCTGTGTTTAATGTTCCCTCCAACCACATTATCTGTACCTTTTAAGTCCTGGCTGGCTGTAGAGATTTGCATTCTAATTAGTATTCTGTAACTTGATTTCTGTGTCTGTGCACTGTTGGAGAACAGAGATCACTCCATCTGACGAAGGAGCATTGCTCCGAAAGCTTATGGTATTTGCTACCAAATAAACCTGTTGGACTTTAACCTGGTGTTGTGAGACTTCTTACTGTGTTTAAGTCTGAAGGTCATGGTTCCTGACTGACCCCAGCACTTATGTTATTTAGGCTGACATTCTGGTGCAATGTTTTTGGAGTTTGTAGAAACGTTTGGGTTTTAATAGCTGGTGACTAAGGACTTATGCTATTTTATTCATTAGTTTAAGCAGCTCTACATGCTTGTACTCTGCCCATGTTCCAGGGAGAATGCCCACGCTCCCGTCACTTCTGCATTTCACCTCACCACTCGGCCTACAGAATTACTGATTTTTGATTGACTGATTAAACCGCTTGCCCTCTCTGCTCGGTGTGAAAGATCCCTTGGAAAAGCTTGAAGAAGTGCAAAGGAGCTGTACCCTGTACCCAGCTCGATATTTAGCCCTTAAACCAACATCATAAAACAGATTTTCTGGTCATTATCATTTTGCCGTTTGTGGGAGCTTGCTGTGCACAAATTGCTTGTTCCATTTCCCATGTCCCGATAATAACTACATTTCAGAAGGTACTTCAGTGGCTACAAAATGCTTTGGGCCATCCTGAGGTGGTGACAGGCACTATATAATTTTTTAAAGTTTATTTATTAGTGTCACAAGTAGGCTTACTTTAACACTGCAATGAAGTTACTGTGAAAATCCCCTCGTCACCACACTCTGGCACCTGCTCAGGTACCCTGAGGGAGAATTAAGCATGGCCAATGCACCTAGCCAGCATGTATTTCAGACTGTAGGAGGAAACCGGAGCACCCGGAGGAAACCCACGCAGACACGGGGAAAGTGTGCAGACTCCACACAGAGAGTGACCCAAGCCAGGAATTGAACCTGGGCCCTGGCGCTGTGAAGCAGCAGTGCTAACCACTGTGCCACCATGCCGCCTAAAAATGCATAGCTCTTTGATCCTTTTCTTTTATGACACTGATCTCCTTCGGCTCCCATAGTTGTCTGTCAGTTGGCACGGGTTTTCTTGCCTGCTGCGCACTGTCTCAGCTTCAGTTGTCCCGTGGACATTTCCCAGGTGGGAGAGGAAGGAGTGCTGCCTTTAGGTTTTTAGGCCTCAAACTGCTTTGAGGTTTGAGCTGCCCAAGTGAATCAAAAAACAAGCTGCCTCAATGTTCTGTTTTGCTTGTTGCCGAGCCTGCCCTTGCTATTCGCGTTAAGACTCCAGCATTGGCGCCTGGTGTGAATTGAATTATTAGAGTTATTAAATAAATTTGAAAGTTGCTTGATGTGTAGTCTGCTGGAGACTCGTTGCTGGTAATTCATTGAGTATTGCATTTGTGCGAACACTTAATACATGACAGCTTGGCACAGTTTCTGGCTGCAGAGAGGAAAAAAATGATGTTGTTTTATTTTTCCTATTTAGTCATCCATCACCACAAAACCTCTAAGCTGCTCCGCTCCCCAGTATATTATAGCAGAATATGAGTTATAAAGTGTTAGCTAGTGATTTACAGAAGATGCAGTCTACGCTGGTGCAATTCACTGCATTGAATACGAATGAGCTTCTCGGGTAATACAAGGGAGTGCTCCCTGATTTTGAATAAATAATTCATTGAGATAGATTAAATAATTCACTGGCTCTAATTTTCTCTAATTTAAATGTCTCTCTGCAAGCAGGAAGTGCCCGCTCACATGTTACTGGGTGACATGGAATTATTATGGGCAAAGTGTCACTGGTCAGTGATGCAATATAAATATCCCACAGGACTGCAGCCTATTATTCAGCCACGGTTCCCTGCTCACAACAGGAGACCAGTGGAAAGTGCGTGATTTGAAGTGTTGCCCCCTGTTGCAGGGCAACTGATGAAAATAATCGTCAGGGATTCAATCCCGGTGAAATGCCCCAGGCACATGATGCCATGATGATCAAAAGGATGGAGGTGATTGGCCAACTTTGTATCTCGTTTACAAGTGCGCCAACGTAGATGGCACCAGAATAAGATTTATTTATTAGTGTCACAAGTAGGCTTACATTAGCACTGCAATGAAGTTACTGTGAAAACCCCCTAGTTGCCACACTCTGGCGCCTGTTCGGGTACATTGAGGGAGAATTTAGCATGGCCGATGCACCTAACGCGCATGTCTTTCAGACTGTGGGAGGAAACCGGAGCACCCAGAGGAAACCCACGCAGACTCAGGGAGAATGTGCAAATTCCACACAGACAGTGACCCAAGCCGGGAATTGAACCTGGGTCCCTGGTGCTGTGAGACAGCAGTGCCGCCCCACGGATGTAAAATATCACCGTGGAATTTGTTGGAGTGGTGTGCCCTCCCCCAGGGAACTCGATTTCTTCCCTTCCTCGCCCTTCAGATCAATTATATTTTTGCCACAAGTTTCTGGGATGGCGGGCTGAGGTCAAAGGGGCACCTAGGACCACCAATGAGGGAGGGGAGCCAATGGTCCACCTCCTCAACCATGAGATGGAAGGAGAGAAAGTGTGGCTGGTGGAGAAAGAATAGGGGGAATTCAGGCCTCAATAGATACAAGAGGAAATGAAGATGAGGGAAAGAGCGTGGATTAAAAGAAAGAGGCAAAAAGAGTCAGAAAGGAAAAGTGAGAAGTCAATTAAAAAATTTAATAAACCTCTCTGAATAGTTTGCTAGCTTTGGGAGTCAGACTGTATTAGTTGCAGTTGCTTCTTTTCTGAGCCTCCAGGTTTGGGCAAGTTTAATTTGCATTTATGGTGAAAATACATCTGTTTCCTAGCTCATACGGATGTCGACAGTGAGCTACGTTTTGTGAGTGGCAAAGGTCTTTCAGCGATTTATGGCGTTTTACACACAGCTCCTTGTTTCCTCTTCACATATTGTTTTATTGAACTCATTAATAATGACACGTGCCACAAATGTGCCATTACTTTTCCAGTAAATCCTTCTGTTTTGCGACCAAGGAACTGGAAACTCATCTTCCAACATTGGTTATCCCATCAGTTCCTTTAAACTGGAAAATATATGGGATCAATGTGAAGTGCCAGAAATGGCTGAGGGGTAAATATTGGCCAGGAAACCAGGGACCAGTCTGCATGTTCTTCTTCAAAATAAAATCTCACTGGATCCTTTGCATCCAGGAAAGCAAGCAGTTGGGGGTCTCATCTGAAACGCTCACCTCCAGCAGGCCAGCACTCCCACTGTACTGCAGTGGAGCATCAGCCGAGACTTTTGGACTCAAAAGTAGGACCTTTGGAGTCCTACTTTTGGAGTAGGACTTGAACCCAGGACTTTGTCACTCAAGAGGTGCGCTTGCGAGCAACTGAGCTACGGTATCATGAAGAGTTTGGTCACCTTTATGGATGATTGTGATGGAAATGTTGAGCCTCGCTGCCAGGAGAATACAGTTGGATAATGACGTATACAACATTAGCTCGAGGATTAGCTGACTGTCAGGAGAGCAGTGCTCACCTCCCTCGTGTGTCCATGGCAGAGAAGGTTTGGTTGGCAGCAGACGCTGTTTGTAGCATAGATGTCCCAGTCAAAACGTGTTTGCTTCAATAGTAATCTTCTGTCTTGTAGGAATTAATGATCCAAAGATATGATTTAAAGTAATGAAGCTTATATTCAGCTCAAATAACATCTTGATCAGTTCTTACTTTTGAGGATTGTGTGGGGGGTGGGGGGTTACAGTTCTAGCCTCCATTTTACAAATAAATGCAGAAGCACTGGAGAAACTGCAGAAAATTCGTGCGGCTTATCAGAACTGGGAATTATAGCAATCTGGATTAAGATTATACAGGTGGGGGAACTTTCTCCAGTAAAGAGAAGACCAAGAGGTGATCTGATATAGAGGTCATTAGAATTTGATAGGACAGCTATAGAATAGATATTTCCATTTGATGGTGTCGGGGGGGAGAGAATGGGGGGGAGATGTGGGGGATGGGGGGAAGGGGCGGCGGTGGGATTTGAATCTTGAGACCACAGGGACAACTTAGTCACTAATACATCCACTCACAAATTCAAGAAAAACTTCTCCGTTGAGACTGGTTACACTCCCGACAACGCTGCCCGGCGAAGGATGCGATCTGCTCCGGGTGTGGAAAGAAAGGCAATTACGTGAAGGTATGCAGAGTGAAATCGACCTCCAAGCCCAGTAGCGCCGCGTGCGACCCGCAGGGGCCGCCATCTTGGGCGCCGGTAGCCGCCTGCGAGCCGTGTGAGCAGCCATCTTGGACGCCTTCAGCCGCGTGTGGGCCATGCAGGCCGCCATCTTGGATGCCTTCAGCCGCATCGCAAAATCCAACGGTGGCTTCGATTACGCTGGACCAGTCCAGGCCTCACCAACTCACCAGGTCCATGATGGACATCGAGGTAAATGGTCACATTACAAACTGTTTATTTGACTGTGGGAGTATGGAGAGCTTTATTCACCCTAACACAGTGAGTCGCTACGCCCTTTCAGTACTGCCAGTGAAGCAAACAATCTCCATGGCTTCAAAGTCCCACTCAGTGGATGTCCTCGGGTACTGCGTGGCGACCCTGACTGTACGGGGCACAGTGTACAAAAACTTCAGACTCCTTGTGCTGCCACAACTCTGCGCTGCCGTACTCCTGGGGCTAGATTTCCTGTGTCACCTTAAGAGCGTCACCATGGAGTATAATGGGCCTTTTCCCCCACTCTCCGTTTGCAATCCCCAGTTCTTAGATCGCCCACCGCGCACCACCTGCAGCCTCTCGACCCTTAAAGTCGCCCCTCCCTCACTGTTTGAAAATCTCACCCCCGATTGCAAGCCCATCGCCACCAAGAGCAGACGGTACAGTGCTGGAGACAGAGCTTTTATCAGGTCCGAAGAACAATGGCTCCAAGGGGAGGGGATCATTGAGGCCAGTACCAGCCCCTGGAGAGCCCAAGTAGTAGTTGTTAAGACTGGGGAGAAACATCGCATGGTCATTGACTACAGTCAGACCATTAACCGCTACACACAGCTGGGTACGTACCCCCTTCCCCGCATATCTGTCATGGTTAATCAGATTGCGCAATATCGGGTGTTCTCCACCATCGACTTAAAATCTGCATACCACCAGCTCCCTATCCGCCCGGAAGACCGCCAATATACTGCCTTCGAGGTGGATGGCCGCCTCTATCACTTCCTTAGGGTCCCCTTCGGCGTCACCAACGGGGCCTCGGTTTTCTAGCGTGAGATGGACCGAATGGTAGACCAGAACGGGCTGCGGGCCACCTTCCCGTACCTGGATAACGTCACCATCTGCGGCCATGATCAGCAGGACCATGACGCCAACCTCCACAAATTCCTCCACACCGCCACACTCCTAAATCTGACCTATAATAAAGAGAAGTGCGTATTCCACACACACCGCCTCGCCATCCTTGGTTGTATAGTGGAAGCTGTACGGCACTGGCGCCACTACTTAGCTGGTAAACGATTCACCCTACTCACGGACCAACGGTCAGTTGCATTCATGTTTAATAACACGCAGCGGGGCAAGATCAAAAATGATAAAATATTGAGGTGGAGAATCGAGCTTTCCACCTACAATTATGACATCTTATATCGGCCCGGGAAGCTCAATGAGCCCCCAGACGCCCTGTCCCGGGGAATATGTGCCAGCGCACAAATAGACCAATTGCAGACTCTCCACAACGACCTCTGCCACCTGGGGGTCACCAGGTTTTTTCACTTCATTAAAGCCCGTAACCTGCCCTACTCCATTGAGGAAGTCAGGTCTATAACCAGACACTGCCAGGTCTGTGCAGAGTGCAAGCCGCACTTCTATCAGCCAGACAGAGCACACGTCATAAAGACCACCCACCCTTTCGAACGCCTAAGCGTCGACTTCAAAGGCCCCCTCCCCTCTTCTGACCACAACATATACTTCCTCAACATCATTGACGAGTATTCATGTTTCCCCTTCGCTATTCCCTGCCCGGATATGACCTCGGCCACGGTCGTCAGGGCCCTGCACAGCCTCTTCACCCTGTTCGGTTTCCCTGGCTATATCCATAGCGACTGGGGATCCTCCTTTATGAGTGATGAGCTACGACAGTACCTGCTCTCCAAAGGCATAGCCTCGAGTAGGACCACTAGCTACAACCCCAGGGGGAACGGACAGGTAGAGAGGGAGAACGCGACAGTCTGGAAGGCCGTTTTACTAGCTCTGAGATCTAAAGGTCGTCCAGTCACTCGCTGGCAAGAGGTCCTCCCTGATGCGCTACACTCGATTAGATCACTCCTTTGCACAGCTACCAATGCTACCCCTCATGAAAGAATGTTTGTTTTCCCCAGAAAGTCCTCCTCGGGGACCTCACTACCGTCGTGGCTGACGTTCCCAGGCCCTGTCCTGCTCCGGAAGCACGTGAGGACCCATAAGTCGGACCCCCTGGTCGAAAGGGTCCAGCTCCTCCACGCCAACCCCCAATTCGCCTATGTGGCGTACCTCGACGGGAGGGAGGACACGGTCTCTATTCGAGACCTGGCACCTGCAGGTGCCCCAGGGACCACTACGACCCACAACCCCACACCCCCAACCCCCGTATACAGCACGCCTGAGCCCCAGGAGCCGCCACCACGCACCCGACAATCGGAAGGGACTACAGACGACTCAAGCGACTACGACCTGGCGCCTGAACCAACACCGCGGCCACCGGAACCGACACCACAACCGGCACTACGGTGGTCGTAGCAGCAGATCAAGCCCCCAGAGAGACTAAATTTGTAAATATGTAATTCTGTAAATATCGTTCCACCCACTTCACCCCCGCCGGACTCTTTTTTTAAAACGGGATAAATGTGGTAAACCACTGTTAGCTTATGGCCTTTGTGTGTGTGACATGCCTGGACACGTCCCTGCCGGCCCTGCCCGGGACTCCTCCCCCCCGGTCCAGGTATAAAGGTGATTGCTCCCAACCCCCTGCCTCAGTCTCTGGACCAGTTCATCGGCATGGATGTGCTCCAAGTCTTTTGCTAATAAAAGCCTATTTGTTCTTGCATACAAACTAGTCTTTGCTTGATTGATGATGCATCAGGTTTATAATTTGCCTTTGGCTGCACATCTGTTCCCCCTTGGGTTACTCGCACTAAGTTGTGTTCTAGCGCTTCCCAGTCCTCTGGAGGAGCGGTTAGTCCCTGTTGTGTGGACTCATAAGGAGGTAGAGGAATGGTTTCCCCTCTCCATAGCATTTCTTCTAATACTTGGTTTTGTTTCTCCAGTTCCCTTACTCTGCATTCTAACTCCCTAATCCTTTTTTATCCTCACTCCACTTCTTCGTAGAGGCGACTACTTGCTCAATTAGTCCAGATAACTGATGAATGAACAAGACTCCTATTTTCTTTGTCATGTTTCTCTTTTCTTTATCCAACCACTTATGCTGTTGGCCCAGAGGGTAGGATAAGTTCCACCCCCCTTTTCTCATCTGTTTAATGAATTTGTTCCTCTTAGTCATACACTCCTTTATCAGGGATTCCGGAGGTCCCCACTGTCTTTGTGATCCCACCATAATCCAGATAAGTTTTATACTCAGCACCTGGAGCCTTCTATTCTCCCTTCTCGCGCTCCCACTCCTAGGCTGCTCTTATCGGAGTCCGGTGTTACCTGTCAGGGGCGATCAAATCCCTCCGTACCACCGCTTACACTATGAAGCTTACACCATTAAGCTTACACCATTAAGCCGGCTTTTACTCCGGTGGTCACTCAGACAGTCTCTCTTTCTCACTCACGTCTGAACATCACACCTCGGGCACCTTTTTCTCCAGTCTTTACACTCACTTCAGAATCCACAACAGACAAATGCCTCCTTGTCCATATGTGTTCAGTTCAGACGTCTTTCACTCTCACACTCTTTCATCACATATGATAAGCCCACTGTAGTTTGACTCACCCTATTAGGTTCAGAACTCTATTCCAGTACCCAGGTTGTGGCCATTCAACCTGAGCCCGCAAACTGAGTCCCCGCAAACAGATCCCGGAGGTCTCCCGGGTTTCGGCATCAAATGTAGTCGCTAAATAAAATACCTCTGAGGCTGGTTTGAGTCAAAATAGAGTAGGCTTTATTCTCACAAGCTTGCGGGAGAACTTGACCCTTTGAAAGCGGAAGCCAAAGTTCTCCCTGAACACAGAAAAGTGGGGAGATATATATACAACATGGCTTCTAATACTGGTCATGAATCAACCCCAGACCAGTCACGACTCAGAAATATAATTTACAACTGCTGGTCACGAAGCAAGCTTCCAGACCAACTACAAAAAATACATTGACAGCTTCTTGACCACAAACCAGTGTATCTGGCATCCTCAGCACACGAAGCGCAGGTCTTCTGTTTCCTGTTCTTCCCGCGGTTCCCCTTTGAAGTTCCGACGCTCTTCCAGCTGCCTCAGCGGGAGTTCCTCTTCAAACGGCTGATTCCGCGCTCCACACCATGGAATCACTTGTCTCCCGCAAACCACACACAAATTTGTAGGAAAGGTAAGACTTCAGAAACACATTCACATTTACATTGACTATCTATTGTTATAAAAATAAAAGTTAACTGGTATTAATATCAGACAGTAAGAGTTTTAACAACACCAGGTTAAAGTCCAACAGGTTTATTTGGTAGCAAAAACCATTAATTTTCGGAGCGCTGCTCCTTCGTCAGATGGAGTGGAAATGTGCTCTCAAACAGGGCACAGAGACACAAAATCAAGTTACAGAATACTGATTAGAAGGCGAATCCCTACAACCAACCAGACCTTAAAGATACAGACAATGTGGGTGGAGGGAGCATTAAGCACAGGTTAAAGAGATGTGTATTGTCTCCAGATAGGATAGCCTGCAAGTCCAGGAGGCAAGCTGTGGGGGTTACTGATAATGTGACATAAATCCAACATCCCAGTTTAGGCCGTCCTCATGTGAGCGGAACTTGGCTATCAGTTTCTGTTCAGCGACTCTGCGCTGTCGTGTGTCGTGAAGGCTGCCTTGGAGAACGCTTACCTGAAGATCAGAGGCTGAATGCCCGTGACTGCTGAAGTGCTCCCCCACAGGAAGTGAACAGTCTTGCCTGGTGATTGTCGAGCGGTGTTCATTCATCCGTTGTCGTAGCGGAGACTGTGTGGGTCAGTATCTCAGTAATGGACTGTGTGGGTCAGTATCTCAGTAATGGACAGCGTGAATCAGTATCTGAGTGAGGGACTGTGTGGGTCAGTGTCTCAATGAGGGACTGTGTGGGTCAGTATCTCAGTGATGGGCTGTGTGGGTCAGTGTCTCAGTGAGGGACTGTGTGGGTCAGTATCTCAGTGATGGACTGTGTGGGTCAGTATCTCAGTGATGGACTGTGTGGGTCAGTATCTCAGTGATGGAGTGTTTTGGTCAGTAGCTCAGTGATGGAATGCATGGGTCAGTATCTCAGTGCTGGACTGTGTGGGTCAGTATCTCAGTGATGGACTGTGTGGGTCAGTATCTCAGTGATGGACTGTGTGGGTCAGTAGCTCAGTGAGGGACTGTGTGGGTCAGTATCTCCATGATGGACTGTGTAGGTCAGTATCTCAGTGAGGGACTCTGTGGGCCAGTATCTCAGTGATGGACTGTGTGGGTCAGTATCTCAGTGATGGACTGTGTGGGTCAGTATCTCAGTGAGGGACTGTGTGGGTCAGTATCTCAGTGAGGGACTGTGTGGGTCAGTATCTCAGTGATGGACTGTGTGGGTCAGTATCTCCGTGATGGACAGTGTAGTTGAGTAGCTGAGTGAGGGACTGTGTGGGTCAGTATCTCAGTGATGGGCTGTGTGGGACAGTCTCAGTGAGGGACTGTGTGGGTCAGTATCTCCGTGATGGACAGTGTAGTTGAGTAGCTGAGTGAGGGAATGTGTAGGTCAGTATCTCATTGAGGGACTGTGTAGGTCAGTATCTCAGTGAGGGACTGTGTGGGTCAGTATCTCAGTGATGGACTGTGTGGGTCAGTATCTCCGTGATGGACAGTGTAGTTGAGTAGCTGAGTGAGGGACTGTGTGGGGCAGTATCTCAGTGATGGGCTGTGTGGGACAGTCTCAGTGAGGGACTGTGTGGGTCAGTATCTCCGTGATGGACAGTGTAGTTGAGTAGCTGAGTGAGGGAATGTGTAGGTCAGTATCTCAGTGAGGGACTGTGTGGGTCAGTGTCTCAGTGATGGACTGTGTGGGTCAGTATCTCAGTGAGGGACTGTGTGGGTCAGTGTCTCAGTGAGGGACTGTGTGGGTCAGTATCTCAGTGATGGGCTGTGTGGGTCAGTCTCTCAGTGAGGGACTGTGTGGGTCAGTGTCTCAGTGATGGGCTGTGTGGGTCAGTATCTCAGTGATGGGCTGTGTGGGTCAGTCTCTCAGTGATGGGCTGTGTGGGTCAGTATCTCAGTGATGGGCTGTGTGGGTCAGTATCTCAGTGATGGGCTGTGTGGGACAGTCTCAGTGAGGGACTGTTTGGGTCACTATCTCAGCGATGGATTGTGTGGTTCAGTACCTCCAATCCCTGTTTGTCTTTCCTGGATAGGCCAAAATTGTTCAAGGTATTCCAGGTGTTGCCTAACTCGTCGACAATATCGTTTTAACAAGATTTCCCTATTTTGATACTCATTTCCCTTTGAAATAATGGCCAACATTTCATTTCCCTTCCCTACTACCTGCTGAACCTGCATGTGAGCGTTTTGTGATTTATGTCTGAGGACACTCAAATCTCTCTGTTCTGCTGCCTTCTTTTGTCTTTCTTCATTTAATTAAGATTCAGCTCCTTTATTCTTCCTATCAAAGTTCATAATTTCACATTTTCCTACATTATAATTCCATCTGCTTTGTTTTTATCCACTCAGTTAACCTGTCTATATCCATCTGTAGCTCTTTGGGCAGAATTTTCCTGTTGCGCCTGCCACGGGATTCGTAGTGGTTGGGACAGGAAGCTTGGCGGACCATGTAAAGGTCAGTTGACCTCGGGCGGGAATTTCCTGTCTTGGGGCGAGTGCGGCCAGACAATCCCGCCCTCTGTGTCATTCTCACCACTTGCCTTCCCATATATTTTGTATGAACCGCAAGCTTGGCAACAGTGCATTCACTTCCCTCGTCCAAATCATTAATATATATTGTAAATAATTGTGGCCTCAGCACTGATCCTTGTGGCACTCCACTCGTTACTGGTTGTCATCCTAAAAATGCAACTCTTATCCCAATTCTCCATCTTCTATCAGTTAGCCAATCCTCTATCCGCGCTACCCCCAGCACCAGGGATTCTTATCTTATTAAGAAGCCTTTTGTGCCAAAGTGTTTTGGAAATCCAGGTATATTATACCTGCTGGTTCCCCATTATCTATCTGCTCATTACCACCTCAAAGAACTCTAATAAATTTATCAGGCATGATTTCCCCTCCATGAAGCCATGCTGATTCTGCTTGATTTTGTTATAAATGCTTTGCTATTACCTCCTTTATAATGGACTCTTAGCATTTTCCCCAATGACAGATGTTCGACAAACTGACCTGTAGAATCCTGTTTTTTTGTCTCTCCTTTTGAATATGAATGTTATGTTGGCAGTTTTCCATTCCTCTGGGATTTTTCCAGAATTTAAGGATTCCTGGAAGATCAGTACTAGTGCATTCACTATCTCTGTAGCTACTTCCTTTAATATCCTGGGATGCAACCCATGAGATGCAGGGCACTTACCAGCCTTGAGCTCCAGGTATAATGATATTTATTTCCTTCCCCCTTATGCCCCTTGATTATTTAGTACTTTTGGAATGGTGTTAGTGTCTTCTACCATGAATACTGACATAAAATATTTATTTAGTTCCTCTGTCATTTCCTGGTTCCCCGTTATTACTTCCTGTCTCATTCCCTAAGGGTTCCTCTGTTCACTTAGGCCTCTCTCTTCCTTTTTACATATTCAATGAAGCTCTTACTGTCTGACTTATATTTATTTGTTAATTTACCCTCATAATTTATCTTCTCCCTCTTTATTATTTTTAGTCATCTTTTGTTGATTTCTAAACTTCCCACAAATCTTTGCCACATTGTATATTTTTTTCTTTTAGTTTAATACTATCCTTAACTTCCTTGGTTAACCATGCTTGATTTATCCCCTTCCTAGAATCCTTCTTCCTCCGTGGGATATATCTTTGTTGTGAGTCATGAAGAGTTTTTGTAAAAATACTGGTTAACTGAATTTCCTGCTGAACTCATTTCCCAGTCCACTCCAGCCAACTCCGCCCTTATTGTTTTATAATTACCCTCATCTAAGTTTAGCACAGTCTGATTCAAGTTTCTTACTCTCAACCTGAATGCTAACTTCTACCATGTTATGGTCACTGTTTCCTCGGAGCTCTTTCACTGTGAGATTGTTAACTAAACCTGTCACAGATCCAAAATAGCCTGATCCTTGGTTGGATCCACAACATACTGTTCTAGGATACTGTCTTGAATACAATCTATGAATTTTTCCTCATGGCTACCTCTGCTAATTTGGTTTTCCTAATTTATATGAAAATTCAAGTCACCCATGATTAATGTACTGCTTTTTTTACATGTACTCATTATCTCCCAATTTATTCTTCATCCTACAGTATAGTCACTGTTAGGGGGCCTATGAACTATTCCCACCAGTGTCTTCTTCCCCTTGTTATTTTTTACCTCCACCCATATGGACTATACATCTTCTGATCCAAGATCATTTCTTGCTATCGTACTTACTCCATCCTGTACTAACAAAGCTACCCCACCGTCCTTTCCTTCCTGCCTGCCCTTTAGAAAAGTCATATACTCCTTAATGCTTAGTTCCCAGCTTTGATCTCCTTATAATCATGTCTCTGTCGACCCATTAACCTCAATTTGTGTCGTTAGTTCACTTATTTTGTGCCGAATACTATGTGCATTTAAATAAAGAGCCTTTATTTTTGCCTTATTACCATTTCTTCCCCTTTGAACTTATTTGCTGCTATTTTTTGATGTTTGTACATTCTGGCCTTTCCTGTCACACTCTGGGTATCATTACCTAAATAGCTGCCTCACAGTGCTGCCATATCCTTTTGCTTCTATCAAGCTTATACTGGCAACAATCCCACCCTGGCCCTATCCCTGCAACCTCACAGATTTACCTTGCTAATTTACCCTGATACTAAGGAGCAATTTAGTGTGGCCAATCAACCTTTAGAGTGTGGGAGGAAATCGGAGTACCCAGAGGAAATCCATGCAAAGACTGGGAGATCGTGTATACTCAACACGTACAGTCACCCGAAACTGGAATTGAACCTGGGTGAGGCAGCAGTGCTAACCACTGTGCCACCGTGCTGCCCTATCAGGCGGTTTGCAAAAACACTGGTCCCAGCACAGTTCAGGTGTAGTCTGTCCCAGTGGTACAACTTCCACTTTATCCAGTACTAGTGCCGGGCCCTATGAATTGAAACCCAATTCTCCTACACCTGTCTTTGAGCCAGATATTCATCTCTCTAATCTTAAGTACGTAATACCAATTTGTGCACTCCAGAGGTTAATACCTTGGAGGTTCTAATGTGTAATTTAGTTCCCAGCTTCTCAAACGCTCTATGTAGAACCTCTTTCCTCATTCTACCTATGTTGTTGGTACCCACATGGACCACGGCAATGGGATCCTCCCCCTCCCGCTGTAAGTTCCTCCCCAGCCTGGAACAGATGTCCCGAACCCTGGCTCCGGGCAGGCAATGCAGCTGTCTGGAGTCTGGCTCCTTGCTACAGAGAACAATGTCAATCCCCCTCACTATACTATCCCCTACTACCACTACATTCTTATGTGCTCCCTCCACTTGAATGGCTTCCTATACCACAATGCCATTGTCAGTCAGTTCATCCACCCTGCAGCTCCCACTCTCATCCAAACAAGCTGAGAGAACCGCAGACCTCTTAGCAGAGGCTGACACTCCTGCCCCAGATGGTTTCTTTCTGTGCTATATGATGCTATTACAGTAATTGATTACGCTTCATGTGATTGGCAGCACAGCAATGGCACCAGTCACTCCAATTGTGATCTCCTCCTCAGACAAATTACATAAGCCAGTGTCCTGCAAAAACATATAAGCCCTAGGATACCAGACCTCCCTCCGTTAAGTGAAGTAAAAAAAATCTATATGTGTTGGGCTGGTATCTCTATGTAAATTGAAGATGGTAATTAGAATTTATAATGGCATACAAAAGCGTGACTGATAACTTTTCATCTTTATAAAAATTGAATTTGTTCAAGTGGGTTGTGAAGAACAGAGCTCCAAGGCTGCTGGTGGCTTCAAAGCGACGATATTCCTTTTGGTTTCCCCCAATGCTTGTACTCAAACATATGAATCACATGGATGCAAATACCAATTAATAGCTGTCTGCCAACTGCAAAATGTTCTTCTGTTATTGGGGGAATAAAACCATTTTGAATCAAGCTCTGGAGGGCAGTAACTATCTTGAGTATTGATTTTTCTGAAAGTCACTGTTTGTTTCTGTGGAATAATTGAAAAACTTGGCGAGGTTGCATGGGACAGCGGAGATAATGATCCGGGCAACAGTCGTGACATTTTTACTCTCCTGCTAGTTGTGCAATAACATGGTTATCATTCTGAACCTGGTGGTGTGTACTTCCGAACAATACTTTGAGACGCTGCAAGATTCTGGGAAGTACCAACTGTCAAAAGAAAAGAGTTATTAAGGCTGCCCTTCATCTCTGTAATGTCACACAGTGCTGCTGCCTCTGTTACTCTATCCAATGCTGCACTCAATTCTTTGATTTGATTTGATTTGATTTATTACTGTCACATGTATTAACATACAGTGAAAAGTATTGTTTCTTGCGCGCTATACAGACAAAGCATACCATTCATTGAGAAGGAAACGAGAGAGTGCAGAATGTAGCGTTACAGTCATTAGCTAGGTTGTAGAGAAAGATCAACTTAATGCAAGGTAAGTCCATTCAAAAATCTGACAGCAGCAGGAAAGAAGCTGTTCTTGAGTCGGTTGGTACGTGACCTCAGACTTTTGTATCTTTTTCCTGAAGGAAAAAGGTGGAAGAGAGAATGTCCGGGGTGCGTGGGGACCTTAATTATGCTGGTTGCTTTGCCGAGGCAGCGGGAAGTGTAGACAGTGTCAATGGATGGGAGGCTGGTTTGCGTGATGGATTGGGCTACATTCACGACCTTTTATAGCTCCTTGCGGCCTTGGGCTGAGCAGGAGCCATACCAAGCTGTGATACAACCAGAAATCCTTGTAACCCAATGCAATGTTGCCTCCATCCCTGTAACGTCGCGCAATGCTGCAGCCTCTGTTACTCTATGCAATACTGCACTTAACCCCCTGCAAGGCTGCACTCACTCTCTGTGTACATGATGTTAATCCGCCATCACACTGTAAGACTGAGGAGATGCCACTTTGTCAGTGATGCTGTCAGCCTTTTGCTGTGTGTCTGATGCACATTAAAGAATAATTGATGTTCATCCCTCACAAAACACCACCTAAATAAAAAAAAACCTGATTATTTGACTATTCATGTCATTACCTGTGGCATCCTGCTGATGCACTTTGGGACTTGTTTGAGTGATGTAATCAGGATGGGTGTGGAGACGGTGTCCATGTTCCCTTCCATTCAATCCACTCTTCCCAATGCCTGGCTCAGTCAGTCCAACTGTAAAATCCACCTCATTCCCTGTCAGTGGACAGCAGCTTCTATGTATATTGTTTTTTTCCAGGAGTACAATGCTCCTTGTGCAAATAACCCAATGGAATTGACACTCACAGACACAGTGCTTCTTTCCTGGTTAACATCGAAGCAGTACAAAAGGTAATCTCAAACTGTTCGATTGCCCTGTGCTTTGCATTGGTTTGAGGGCCATCATTGCATTCACTGCAGCTTCATTTACAAAATCATTGGACATTTCAATTAATGAAGGCACGCAGCCTGCCCAGTACCTTGCTGAGGCTTTTCTTATTCAATGACGTCAGTATTTAAGCCGTCTGGTAAGTGCATTTTGCTGTGAAGTGTGAACAAAACCATTACAGATTAAACTATGCACTTGGGTGAAGAGGTCCCATTGCAGCCTCTCTGGCAAACAAAGGGCTGCTCTCCTCATTGTTTTCTATTGGCAACTAGGAGATTTTCACTTCTTTGCATTGTTATTCTTAGTTAAAGAAATGAATGTTAATTATTTTTGAACTTAACACTCAACATTAGTTCCTAGTTCAATGTCAACTTTGTCTGAATAGATTCTGGTGGTAAGTTTACCAACTGCCCCTCAAGCTGGGGGTTTTAATGTGCGCTTAGCAGAAGGACCATTCCAGGTCCCCGCTGTGACTCAGTGGTAGCAGAGTTCTAATTGAGAGACACAGACACAGCACTTAGTTTGTGTACTCAGGGAGTGCTGCACTATCAGAGGCGTGGGCTGGAATTCTCTGGCCATTCACACCAGCAGGATTCTCCGGTCCCACCAGCAGTGCACTCCCGCCCGCGGGTTTCCCCCCCCCAACCGGTGTGGGGTGACGTCAATGGGAATTCCCATTGACAGCGGCGGGACCAGTAAATCCTGCAGCAAGCAAACAGCGCGCCACCTCCTGCCGGCGGGAACCACACGGCTGGGAGGCCAGAGAATCTTGCCTATGGTCTTTCAGATAAGATCTCCCAGGCAGATGTGAAGATTTGATTTGATTTGATTTATTATTGTCACATCTATTAACATACAGTGAAAAGTATTGTTTCTTGCGCCCTGTACAGACATAGCATACCGTTCATAGAGAAGGAGAGGAGAGGGTGCAGAATGTAGTGTTAAGTCATAGCTGGGGTGTAGAGAAAGATCAACTTAATGCAAGGTAAGTCCATTCAGCAGTCTGACAGCAGCAGGGAAGAAGCTGTTTTTGAGTCGGTTAGTACGTGACCTCAGACTTCTGTATCATTTTCCCGACGGAGGAAGATGGAAGAGAGAATGTCGAGGGTGCGTGGGGTCCTTAATTATGCTGGCTGCTTTGCCGAGGCAGCGGGAAGTGTAGACAGTGTCAGTGGATGGGAGGCTAGTTTGCATGATGGATTGGGTTACATTCACGACCTTTTGTAGTTCCTTGCAGTCTTGGGCAGAGCAGGAGCCATACCAAGCTGTGATACAACCAGAAAGAATGCTTTCTATGGTGCATTTGTAAAGGTTGGCGAGAGTCGTAGCTGACATGCCAGATTTCCTTAGTCTTCTGAGAAAATAGAGGCATTGGTGGGCTTTCTTAACTGTAGTGTCGGCATGGGGGGACCAGGATGGATTGTTGGTGATCTGGATGCCTAAAAACTTGAAGCTCTCGACCCTTTCTACTGAAATTTCTAATGGGCATTTTTTGAGGATGAGTGAGTTTCCCTGGAGTCTTGGTCAACATTTATTCTTCAACCAACATTCCTCAAAAGAAACATTTTCTCGAGTCATTATCACATTGCTGTTTGTTGATCTCGCTGTGTGCACATTGGATGCCGTGTGTGAACATGCCTCCTGCATGTCATCAGCTTGAGAGGTTAATAGGCTGTGCCCTGTGTTACAGGCAGCAGGGAGGTGAGAGGGATGATTCCCTCTTTTCCCACCTCTCAACTTACTGAAGTCAACGACGCAAATCTTCCAATCCCATCCACCACGGGAATTGTCATCGGAGGGATGGAGAATTTGATGGACAAGCAAAAGACCCATTGACCTTGGGTAGGATTTTCTGGTCCCGGGCGGGAGGGACTGGAAAATGCCACCCAACATGTGTTAAAAGGTGCTTTAGCCCCTGAATGCTATAACTGTCAGGAACAGAAAATGACAGCTTGTCTCATAAGTTTTAAAGAAAGATAAAAGTTTATTATTCAACAGCTGAACATATAAACCATCACACCTACTCGCACACTCCTACAGATTGTCATCGATCTGCCTAGTGACAGCAGTAGCCAGCATTCAAAGGGGATGATGAGATGTGACCCTTCCCAGTAATGAGATTAGCAGGCAGAATCAGGTGTAAATAGCTATGATCAGGAAACAGCTTACCTAGATGACTAAGAGATCAGTGGAAGTATACAGATGCAAATTTTACGAGTCACGAATTGTGAGAGATACAGGCAGCTCAAATACATAAAGGGGAAAATTGCAGAGGATCCAGGGTATGCAGAAGCAGGCAGACTAATTAACATCTCACAGCCAAGAGGCTAGTTTAACATTTAACAGCCAAGAAAGGATTGTAATGACTAAGGGCTGGAGAAGCCAGTTTTGCAGCTCAGTCTGAGAGGCCATTTTAATACCGAAGAGGTCTTAGAGCTAAGATAGTGCAGGAACCTTAGACATCTTCGCTGGACCAGGAAAAAACATTTGCCAAACTCAATCGTCCGCCTTGTATTGTTTGGAACCATAAACTGGATTAGATTTATAGATTAAAAAAATTTGGATGTTGTTTAGTTACGGGATCGTAGAGATATATTTTGGAACAAGAAGCAATTTCTATATAAACTGTACATTACTGTTTAGTAATTCATGTATTTAATTGTTGTAGAATATTATAGTCCTAGTCATGTGTATTTGTCTTTTCTTTAGTTTAATAAATAGTCTTTAATAGTTGTTAGACGATGACTGGGCTGGTCCTCCTCACTGGGGGTTTCACGCGATTCCTCACACTATTCTAAAACAAAACTACACACCACTACAAACCGGGGATTCAAGTTGAGACACCCTTGCAAATAGTATATGTGTGGTTTGTGACACTGATACACACAAATACAAGGAAAGAATATGATTTACAAGAGTAGCACGATTTTAGGTCTTAAAAGTTCAAGGGTTCTTTGTCATACTTGCTTTTACCCAGGTGAAGACTCAGAATGATGTAGGTCAGTGTTCCTTTTTGAGTGAGAAAAAGAGTCTGGAGGTTTAGGAAGACGAGTTTGCTCTAGTTTATTGATTGCAGTAGCAGATTTCTCTTCCTCCATTTAATGTCAAGATGCAATAGTGAAGCTCTGTAGACAAGTCCTGTGGTGGGATGTTCTGGCTGCGCTTGCCCCAAAAACAGAAAATCCTGCTCGAGGTCAACGGATCTGTCCACCTCACACGCCACCCCCCCCCCTCCCCCCCCTCCACCCCGTCTGTTATGATTCTCATGGCGGGCGGGATGGGAAGATTCCCCCGCCTCACCCCCTACCCCCCCCCCCCCCCCCCCCCCCCCCCGGTCCGGTTACTCTCAGGTAGGGAGGTCAAGACCAACCCGAGGCTCTGCTAAGATAGAAGCAAAATACTGCAGAAGCTGGAACCTGAAATTAAAACAGAAAATGCTGTAATATCTCAACAGGTCTGACAGCATCTGTCGAGAGAGAGAGAGTAGAGCTAACATTTCAAGTCTGGGTGACCCTTCTTCAGAGCTCTCTGCTTACTGGTGTTTCTCGTGCAGGTTCCTTCTCCTTTGCCGGTATAGGTGCTTCTGCACCAAAAAATATGCCTCATTAAATCTCCTTATCAGAAACCCAGTTTCAGTCATGTGACCATCGCATCTCCTTCCCTTGTCCTAAGAAATAGTTTTGGATGGTGAGGTCATTGACAAGCAATGGAGCCCAAGTATTGTCCACCTGCGTATCATATTAATAAAATAGAACTTTTTACACCAATTCTCTGAATTCTCAATCTGGAGTATAAGACTCTGCAGCTGCATTGTGCAATCAGTTCACTTCAATTAGTTGGAGAAATACAGTAATTAATGAGGAAAGGTTGCTTGCATTTAATAACATTCTCACTGATATGTCCAGAAAGGTCATTTGCATTTTAATGCCTTCATTTTAAAGACTTGTCCAGGCATGAAGATCAACGCAGTGTCCTTGCAGTTCCATGTGTATTGGTGGAAAAGAGAAGGTCGCCTGACCTCTCAATTCTATTTTGCTTTCTCGGAATTTTTCCATTTCAGGTTTATTCTTTATAAGTTCATATTCATCAGTTCGTATGGTGTGGGTGCAATACCTGGGAGTAAAAAATGCCCCCATGGTCCCTCATGGTGTAGACAGATTAGCAGAGGCTAAACATTCAGGAGGAGGAGCATGAAAATGGAAGGTTTGTTTTTAAAAAGTAAAATACTTGAATTGGTCGAAATCTGAAGTAAAAACTGAAAATGCTGGAAACATTCAGCAGGTCAGGCAGCATCCATGGATAGAAACAGATTCAATGTTTCAGGTCAAAGATTGATACTGAGGAAAGCTAGAAACGCAAATGAACGGGGAGAGGGGATGGGTAACAAAAGGGAAGGCCTATGATAGTGTGGAGAGCAGGAGAGATTAAATGAAAATAAAAAGGTCTTGTGGTAATGTGTAAAGTAATGAATGCTGATTAAAGAGAAGTAGAAAACTTTGTCGGAGTCGCTGTTTGTTGGATGACGAGTTTAACCAAGATCCCATTTGCCCTCACTGGTGGACATCAAAATCCCCTAGTTCTCCCCGGCATCCTGGCCAACACTTTTCTGTCATATTACACCACCAAAACAGATGATCTGGTCACTTATTTAGTTGCTGCTTGTAGAAGCTTGCCCTGTACCTATTGGCTGCCTTGTTTCCTATGTTACAACAGTGATCACACTTCAAAAAGTATTTCAGTAGCTGTCAAGTGCTTTGGGACATGCTGAGGTTGTGGAAGGTGCTGTACGTCTTCATTCTTCCTTCCTTCACTCCCTTTCCTCCTTCCCTTTCTTGAAAAGTCTGCTTCTGCACTCAATGGGGAGGCAATGAAAGTGCTTGCTGTCATTCCACAGGCATTTGGAAGACACTCAGTTCACTGTATCTGGCCTAACTATGCTATAGGAACAGGAGGAGTCTCAGAGGTCTACAATCATAGAATGGTTATCGAACAGAAAGAGGCCATTTGGCCTGTCATGTTGGTGCTGGCTGCCTGAAAGAGCAACTCAGCTAGTGCCACTCCCCTGCTTTTTCCTCCAAAGCCCAACTTTCTTTTTCTCTTTAGGTCATAACCCAATTCCATTTTGAAAGCTTTGATGGATCACGTCTCCACCACACTCTCAGGCAGAACATTCCAGATCCAAACCACTCACTGTGTGAATCTGTCTCCACCACACTCTCAGACAGAACATTCCAGATCCTAACCACTCGCTGTGTGAAAAAGTATTCCCTCACGTTGCCATTGCTTCTTCTTCAAATCTTCTTCTTCAGCCAGTGTCTTCTTGTCCTTGATCCTTCCGTCAATGGGAACTGTTTCCCCCGATCTATCTCATCCAGGCCCCTCCTGATTTTGAACACCTTTATCAAATCTCCCTTCAAATTTCTCTTCTCCAAGGACAACAGCCCCAACTTTTCCCATTTATCCAAGTAACTGATGTTCCTTATCTCTAGAACCATTCTCTTTAATCTTTTCTGCACCCCCTTCCCCCTCAATGCCTTCACATCCTTCCTAAAGTGCGATGCCCGGAACTTGAGTTAAGACTGAACCAGTGTTTCAAACAGATGTAACAAATCCTCTTTGCTTTTCTACTCTATTCCTTTATTCAGTAACTTCATTGCAGCGTTAATGTAAGCCTACATGTGACTAATAAATAAATAAACTTTTACTTTTTTTCTATTTACAAAGCCCAGAATCCCATATGCATTATTAACCACCTTCACAAGCGGCCTTGCCACCTTCAATGATTTATGCGCACATACCTGTAGATCACTCTGTTCCTGCACCCATGATGGAATTGTACCCTTTGTTTTATACTGTCTCTCCTGAATGAATGAATGAATGCACCATTGTAATTACTCCTGTAACAAGAGTATAGGAGATCCATTCTTTAAACTACACGCAGCTTGGTGTCGTCAGCAAGAGATAGGAATGCAGTTTAGGGCAATGGCAGAAGTCTTGTAGCTGAAAACTGCTTTCTGTAAATCACCAGTCAGACCGAGATTTTAAATAAATACCTTTTTTCTTGTGGATCAGTGAGTATAGAGAACAGACTTGTCAGCAAAACTAATGTGTGTCATGCCGCTTGACACCCTCAAAGAGAAGAGCTGGAATGGAATTGAAGGTTTCCGAGTTGAATATAGGCCTAGCAAATCCTTCACACAGCATAACTGTGACTGAGCCTCTCAGACCTCGGAGGAGGAAAAGAATGCTGCTAAATTTTATATCGAATTCACCGCACAGAAAGAGGCCCAACTGATCTGAGCCAGTGTTCATTGCTCCATCTGAACCTCCTTCCACCTGTTTCACCTCACCTTGTTAGAATGCTTTTATTTTCCTTTCTTCCTCATCTATTTAAGGGGAAGTTAATTGAATAAATCTGTGTCATCCACTTCACCTACTCGGAATGGTAGTGAGACCCACGTTCTCAGCACTCTCAGTGCAAAGAAGTTCCTCCTGGATTCCCGACTGAATTTATTTTTAAAGATTGCCTTATGTTCGTGACCCCCGGTTCTGGTCGTTCCTGCAATGGCCACATTTACCCTATCAAACCCTTTTTGCCATTTTAAAAACCTCTATTAGGTCACCCCTCAGTCTTCTCTTTTCTAAAGAAATTGCAGCCAGCTAGGTTTGGATTTTGGAGATTTAGCTGCCTTCTGGTTCAAGATGTATATCTACAAGTTTATTGAGAGATTAGGAGAAGTTCAATGATGGATGACAATATTCACATTATGTGGAAGAATTGGCCTTGCTTTCTGATTCCTTTGTGATGAATACCTTATGTTTGACCTTCATGGTTGGATGTGAAGGTGTAATGTTGTGGTAATTTCCAAGTGTCAGCAATGCCTCAGTAAGCAGTGGTGGTAGAGTGGGAAGATTAAGGGTTCAAGCCCCACTCCAGTGACTTTATAAATCTAATCTGACTCATCACTATGTTATCGAGCAAGTGCTGTCCTCACTGAGATGCTATCCTTCATAAAGGATGTTAAGCCAAAGCTCTGCCTTCTCAGATAGATGTAAAAGAATCCAGAGCACCATTTGAAGAAAAGTGCTGGAGATCTCCACAATGCCTGAAAAGTGTTTATCTTTTGACCAACATCACGGCTATATTTTCTAGTTATTTATCTTGATTTAATGATTTGACTTAATATTGTCACATGTATCAGTATACAGTGAAAAACATTGTTTCTTGCCTGCTATACAAAGTATACCATTCATTGAGTACATAGGGAGAAGGAATGGAGAGGGTGCAGAATGTAGTGTTACAGTCATAGCTAGGAGGTAGAGAAAGGTCAACTTAATATCAGGTAGATCCATTGTTCCTGTTTGTGGAACCTTTTTCCATTCCAATTCTTTTCCCACACCTAGTGGTGCACCAAGACAGACCTTTGTCTGTTTCCATAGCTAGTAATTCCCAGAACAGGTCGCCAGAGGCATGTAGATTGAGGGGTGCCACTCCACATCAAGTGTGGCTGACTAGGAATCTTTCCAGCTCTTACCCCCAGCCGTTTGAAAGGATTCGCAGATTGATATTCAACCTGTTTGGCTGCGTTATGAACACACCTTCCTTGGCCATCACATGCTGGATTAGGACTTGAACCTGGAGCTTCTAGCTGAGAGGTAGGGATGCTACCCACAGCACCACAAGACCCCCGTTTGTGGAAACTGGATGCTGCATTTACCTACATTGTAACAATTACCACACTTCTAAAACGGTGATAAAGCACTTTGGGACATCTTGCAATCATGAAGGGTGCTATGTAAATGCAGGCTACTTCTTCTTCAGTTGTACTACTGAGCAACATGCAGACCACAGGTTTCCAAAGAGCTTTGTCATGCTCCAGTGTCCCATGTTCAGTAACCACGGTTCATTCCAGAAATGGACATAGCTGTTTAACACAATAATGTTGTCTGCAGCAAAACTCCAGCAACAGCTTACATAATGAGCATCATGGCCTTTTTTGCATTCCCTGCAGCAGAATATTCAAGTAAAATGACAAGCACACTAATGGCAGAAACATAGCACGAGCAGCAGCAACTCTTGTAGATTTCCTTCAATTGTAATATAATGGAGGACTGACAACTGGCCACTGATTTCTGTTCTGTGCTGTTGATGTGGGTGGGTGCAACGTTTGTAGAACGTTCAAATAATCAGTGGTGACAAATAAGGCCAAGCTTTGAACTGACAGTTAAACAATGAATTAAGTTATTCTATTTTCCAAGCTCTGCAGCCTAGATCTGTTTATTACCCTTTGTCGCCCTCCTCAATGGAACCAATCACACTTCAGATATTCTCAACAGACCTGAATTTCAATAGAAGCTTTCAGACGCTTGGGATGTATAGTATCATGTGAGCATTGTGTGTAATGTAATAGAAAGTGTTCTGATAGGGAAGGCTGTACAGTTCCAGTGAGTGCATTTTTATGTCTTTTAAACTGAAAACTAAGCTCCCACTGAGACGTCCTGTAAACCCGGGATTTAAAACATACCAGGCAAGTTGAAAATCTTTCCGCTGCACAACTGGTGGTCCAACTTTTACAAGCTAGGTCCCACAAAATATTCTCACAGCATCGTCTAAGTAACGGGTGTTAGTAATCAGTCCACATGTGGGGGAATGCAGATCTCTGCAATCTTTTTCTTATGAATACTTGGCATATTCTGTATATTTTAGTTAACCTCAGCACCAATTGCTTGATTACTCCAGGTGTCTAACGTGCAGGGAAACCCTTGTTTAATATTCTATCTCTCGTTGCTGAGGGTGTTGAGAGGAGTTGAGAGGCTGTGTTTTGTCTGACGTGGAGCGTGCACACCCTCCCTGCATAGACAGTTAAGCATTGAGCATTTACGTATCATAGAATCATAGAATCATAGAAACCCTATGATGTGCGATTAATTCACTCGGGAGGCTGGATCGTACCCGGGAAATAAAGGCTTTTATTAGCAACAAGAATAGAGCATACTGCTTAACAATACAATCCCAGACTAAAGGGTCACTAGGAAGTGCAGTGACCTTTATACTCCTATAGGAAGGCGGAGCCAACCGGAGTGTACCACAGAACAATGCTAACAGGTGGAACACCCCAACCCTAACCCCAACAGTAACAAGAGTAACATATGTACAAGTACCCATAGTGATAACCATCTATGGTTCAGTACCCATAGTGGTAACCATCTATGGTTCACCACACCCTACAGTGCAGAAAGAGGCCATTTGGCCCATCGAGTCTGCACCGACCGCAATCCCACCCAGGCCCTACCCCCAAACCCCAACATATTTACCCGCTAATCCCTCTAACCTACGCATCTCAGGACACGAAGGGACAATTTTAGCATGGCTAATCAACCTAACCCGCACGTCTTTGGATAAGCCAAAGCTTAGGAACATTTGCCTTGGGTTATGACTGAAGGTTCTAAAAACACCCAATCTGCCATTATAAACTATTAGGAGGATCGCTTTTGCCTCGTCAACCAGGATGGTTCTATCTGTTGAGCCACTGGTTTACAGGGTTATCGGAAGTCAAGAGGGAAAGATCCCAGCACGCAGTAATAGATCTGCTGCCCTGACCAAGACCACAGGAAACTACAAAGGGTTGTGAACTTAGCCCAGTCCATCACACAAACCAGCCTCCCAATCATTGATTCCGCCTACACTTCCCGCTGCCTCGGAAAAGCAGCCAGCATAACCAAGGAACCCACACATTCCAGCATACTCTCTTCTACCTTCTTCCGTCGGGAAAAAGATACAAAAGTCTGAGATCACGTACCAACTGACTCAAGAACAGCTTCTTACCTGTTGCCATTGGACCTTTGACTGGACATATATATTAAGTTGATTTTTCTCGACACCCTAACTCTGACTGCAACACTATACTGTGCACACTCTCCTTTCCCTCTCCCCTGTGTACTCTATGAATGGTATGCCTTGTCTGTATAGCGCACAAGAAACAATACTTTTCACTGTATACCAATACATGTGACAATAATAAATCAGATCAAATCTACCAAACATTCTGGCCAATCGTCAGTGTTGCCTCAGAGTTAATCATAGACTGTGGCTCTGGGGATGAATGACCAAATCTGCTCCAAACGGTTAATGCCAACCTTCCAATATCACATCTATCATCTTGGAATCAACCTATTTCCAGTGATATCTGGCTTATCTCCTCCCTCCACTCCAGAGATATTCCTACTCAATGGCCAGTAGATAACAGAAGCATGTGAATTTAAGCCCTTAATGGATGGACAGCAGAAGTGAGCAGCATTATGAGGATCCACTATCCATACAAGGTATGGACATACTGGCTTTGTGACAAGAATTAACCTGGCCAATCAACCTAACCTGCACATCTTTTGGACTGTGGGAGGAAACCAGAGCACCCGGAGGAAACCCACGCAGACACGGAGAGAATGTGCAAACTCCACACAGACAGTGACCCAAGCCTGGAATCGAACCTAGGTCCCTGGCACTGTGAGGTAGCAGTGCTAACCACTGTGCCACCGTGCTACCCAAGTTCATCTGCCTATAGTGGCCTGCTAAGCAGTGGGCTTTATTTTTCTCCACACTCTGTCCTGAAAGTGGTAACATACCCAGGGCGGTGCCTCGGAATCACCAAGGTGCTCTTTGATTCTTTTGACTTCACAACACTGTCTTTAGTCACCTCAGCACTCTGTTCCTCTGCACTCAATTTACTCAATCTTTTCCCTCCATGAGTTCAACTGAGGCATCAGGGTTTATCATGAGGCAGTAGAGAGCAGGAGAAGGTTTATCAAACTCACAGCACACAAATCTGTAAGGATGGTCTGTGTTATTTGTGGGATGTCTGAATTTTTACCGGTATGCCTCACCATGACCTCAACAGGCCTCACACCCACAGCTTGAGCATTGCTTCTTCATTACACCACTCACTCTGGAACTGCACCTAATCCTTGGAGACACTGAATAAAAACGTGTCCTTCCTGCCATCTGGAACAATCTCCTTCAATCTTGTCACCTGGATGCCTCTATTCACTCAAAAACCTCTTTAAGTTTTACTGCTTGGTTGCTGCCTGTAACCATCTCTCTTAGAATCATAGAAACACTGCAGTGCAGAAGTGGTCATTCAGGCCATTGTGTCTTCACCGACTCTCTGACAGAGTAACTTTCACAGGCCCTCTCCCCCACCCTATCCCCCTAACCCCACACATTTCCCATGGCTAATCCATCTAATTCACACATCTTGGGACACTAAGGGGCAATTTAGCATGGCCAATCCACCTAACCGGCATATCTTTGGATTGTGGAAGGAAACCAGAACACCCGGAAGAAACCCACGCAGACACAGAGAGAACCTGCAAACTCCACACAGACAGTCACCCAAGGCTGGAATCGAACCCGGGTCCCTGGCACTTTCAGGCAGCAGTGCCACCGTGCCACCCCAGCCTCACCCTTTCTTCATCATTTGGTGTTTGTGGCTTCTACAGGGTGTTGTGAAAAGCTACGCGTGGCCGTACAGAGTCCCAAGTTTGTTCCCCAGTCTATACTCAGGGGAGGCAGTGGCAAAGTAGCATTGTCACTGGACTAGTAATCTGGAGACCCAGTGTAATCCTCTGGGACCCGGGTTTGATTCCCACCATGGCAAGTGGTGAAATTTGAATTAAAAGTCAAATGATGACCATGAAACCATTGTCAATTGTCAAAAGAGCCCATCTGGTTCACTAATGTCCTTTAGGGAAGGGAGTTTGCCATCCTTACTGGGTCTGGCCTACATGTGACTCCAGACCCACAGCAATATGGTTGACTTTTAACTGCCCTTTAAAATGGCCCAGCAAACCATTCAGTTCAAGAGCAATTAGGGATGCCCACATCTCGTACTCAGGAAGGAGTTAGTAGGGGGGGGTAGGGTAATGGCTGGAAGTTGCCACCAACTGTGCTTATAAGAGACGCAATAGCCCTCTTCTGATCACTATCCAATGATCTTTGTTGTAAGTGCTGTGTGGTGTGGTGTGGTGGGTGTGGTGTGGGGTGTGGACCTGAGTGAGCCATTGGCCCTCTGGGAGAAGTGGAAAGATAATGAACAAGTAAAATGGGCAAGCTATATTTCCTGATCACAAAGAATTGTTTTTCTGTCCTGAAGTAAAACTTGCCGATTTTGTAATGTTTAATAGTCATATCAGAGGCACTGCCAATAGCGAATGTGGGTGATGGCCAGGGGTGTCCAGTGCTGGAAGGAGCAGGAGAGGCCAGTGAGTGAAAAGGGTTGTGGTTAAGCGATGTCAAGTGTGTTTTGGTCATTTTTTTAAAGTCCTGCTTAAAACACAAGGGGTTCTGGTCAGACTACATCTGAGGGGGTATTTCAGTCCTAGCGACGGTTCAGAGCCTGAGACGTGTGACTAAGCCTGGGACCATAAGGAAAGACTAGAGAAGCCTGAAAAGCGGGACCTTGGCCCAGTGTATAAACTGGTTATTGCTGTAGAAAAGATGCGCTTGGACTATTACTTTATGGATTCAAGATCTAGGGCCAGAGGTTCACCAGTATTAGACGGATTTAAGACCAAAGTCCAAGTTGTTTTCCAAGGTGATTAGCAATTGGAATGAGCTTTTGGCTGGGCTAGTGGCCTGAAATCTTTGTGCGATGGTGTTGGGTCTTTCAGGCTAGGTGAAATGAGGTGGATCAAATGGCTTTCCTCATCTATCTCTCTCCCTGCAATCTTGTAAATGAGATGGTTGGCCAGCATCAACTTGATGGGCCGAATGGTCTCCTCTGTGCTGCAATGACTCTCTGGTCCATTGGAATTCTTCATATTGGGAAGGAAAGGGCAAGGGTTTGGGATTAAAATGGGGTTTATTCTACTCGGATTTGAAGCTGTTTTGAGATATAATCTTCATCATCACCTATAATACATTCCCGGCAACATTACCTTGATCTGCAGATTCTTGAACAAAGCAACTTCTATTTTACTTCCCTCATTTCAAATACTAATATTTTGTCTAAATACTGGAGTGAAATGTCAGTGCAGTGCCTCATATTATGTGATAGCATATGAAAGCTTAACATGTTGGTGTAAAGCTTGGCTGTCCTTTAATGTGGTAAAATCATTCTGTCCATGAATGGGTTAATGTCCCTCTCCTTAAAATAGCAGACAAAGTGTGAACATGTTTATCTTTCATATGCTAATATCGCACAAGACCGTCTCACGGCGCTAGTATTTAACATTGTTATGTCAAGAGCGTCTGTATTTGGCAGGGAACGCTGACATCTTGAGGGATATTGTGGAGAAAAACACAGCGATTCTTTTTTATATTGCAATCCCTCTTGTCTGTTCCAATCATTTGAAGAAATGGTGATGGTTGCATGGATTGGAATGGATTTTCTTTAATAAAGTATGAGACAAGTCATCTGTAATGATGTGAAACAGCATTTCAGAGTGTTTAACGTATAGGGAGTCCTCCTCTGCTGGCTGGAAGCATCAAAAGTGAGGGTGGTGTCAGTTTGATTCCTGGTGGGCACACAGCCCACAGAATCAAACTGTCCAGCAATCCAGCACAGATGGCCCGAAACTGGTCGTGCGAGTCCATTGTTCCTGTTGTTTGAAAGAGGAATAAATGCTTCAAATTTGGCTGCAAGAAGACAGAATACTCTGACATCGTCAGCAAATTGGTCATGTGGCCACTTCTGAGTGTGTGTGGTGTATGTCTCGGTATATTTGAAACGCTGGCAGTCTTCTGTGTTCCCCTGTCCCAGAGTCACCGAGCCGGGATGGCCACAAGTGTCCGGCTTCAGCCCAGCTCCGACTCAGTTTGATGAGCCGATCCAGGTCAACTTCCTTTTGCTCAAGTCAAACTCCTTCCATTCTTCATCTCCCCTGACCTGTTCCTGTTAGGGATCCTGACACTTATCCTTCGCCACCCGCTCTTTCCCCTTTCTTCACTTTCTAGGCCACTCCGAGGACTGATACAGGCACAGTTTCAGCGAGAGCCGCCGCTACCAGTGTGAGGGAGACAGTGGTGGTAGTGACAGCGGGTGGGGGTGAGTCTGGAGCCAGGGCGAGGGCCGGAGTGGGGCCTGGGCAGGGGCAGGGGCCTCAGTCAACACCGGGACTTTGGCCAGCCCAGCAGAAAGCGCCATCATGGCTACTTTGGTTTTTGTCCTCCTGTTTCTTCCTGTCTGTTTTGGTGAATAAATCGCCGAGGTTTTTGTCATCCCGATCGGTCATGCTGGACTGGGAGTCGTGGCTGGGCTGAATACCCACGGCCATCCCAGCTCGGTCACTTAGGGAGACAGGCCGGTGCAGGAGGGACCAGGAGCAGGCTAGAGCCACCCAGAGCAGGCTGGACAGGGACATAGAAACCAGGGACAGCATTGGCAATGGATGGTCCGCACCATTTTGCCACTTGGGTTGCTGGAATTGTCCTTCTGGAACTTCACTGGGAGGTTGCAACATTCTCACCTTTCCATCTACTGCCAGTGCACACAGTGATCCAAAGCCCAGGGTTTTAATTGGGGATTGAGTAAAATGTGACTCTAATCGAGTCTCGCACTGTAAGTGGACTCAACCAATCAGAGTCTGATATTGCTCTGCATTGCCTGCTGATAGGCTCATCTTTTGAACCTCTCAGCAAATACAGAGCTACCAGGCTCTGACTGGTGCCCCACAGCCATTGGCGAGAGAACATAGAACACAGAACAGTACAGCACAGGAACAGGCCCTTCGGCCCACAATGTTGTGCTGAACATGAAGCCAAATTAAACTAATCCCTTCTGGCTGCCCTTGGTCCAAATTCCTCTATTCCTTGGATATTCATGAGCTTATCTCAAAGCCCCTTAAACATCCCTATCGTATCTGCCACCGCCACCACCACCTCTGGCAGTGTGTTCCAGACACCACTCTCTGTGTAAAAAACTTGTCCCTCACATCTCCTTTAAACTTTCCCCCTCTCACCTTAAGTGCATGCCCCCTAGTATTAAACATTTCACCTCTAGGAAAAAGATTCTGACTGTCAACCCTGTCTATTTCTCTCATAATTTTGTAAACTTCTATCAGGTCTCCCCTCAACCTCTGCCGCTCCAGAGAAAACAACCCTATTTTGTCCAGCCTCTCGTTATACTTCATACCCTCTAATCCAGGCAGCATCCTGGTAAACCTCTTCTGCACCTTCTCCAAAGCTTCTACATCCTTCCTGTAATGTGGCGACCAAAACTGAACGCAATATTCTAAAAGTGGCTTCACCAAAGTCTTATAAAGCTGCAACATGACATCCTGACTCAATGCCATAGGCTTTCTTTACCACCCTATCTACTTGTGTGGCCACTTTCAGGGAGCAATGGACTTGAACCCCCAGATCCCTCTGTACATCAATGCTGCACAGGGTCCTGCCATTAACTATACGCTTACCCTTAATATTTGATCTCCCGAAGTGCAGCATGTCACACTTGCTCAGAATGAACTCTGTTTGCCATTTCTCCGCCCCTATATCCTGCTGTATCCTTTAACAACCTTCTACACTATCCACCTATCTCTGTGTCATCTGTAAACTTACTAACTCATCCATTTACATTTTCATCCAAGTCATTTATATACATCATAAACAGCAGAGGTCCCAGTGCAGATCCCCGCTGTGTCTAGGCATGGTGTGTTTCATTGTAAGTCCATCTCTGGAGCCTGCTACACATGCAACACAGAGTGGGCCAGAAGAAACAACAAACATTTGCCTCCAAAGCAATAATAATACACAAAAATAATTAATTAGCTGCTAAGCTATTAGGGGATGCCCAAAGGATTTGAGATGCATTATAAAAATGCGAGTTCCTTTCTTTGGCAGATCAAGCTGCCTCCATATCAGTCTCACAGGTGAATTGCGATGGAATGAAGTTCACAGCGGGACCAAGAAGTCTTTAATTTGATTTTACTCCAGTTTCTGTACCTTGTTTAGTGCCAGTATGCAGTTTACTCTCAAGCAGCAATTAATTAATGCATATTGCAAGCTAATCATGGCTTGTTTCAGGCATGTTAAACCAATACCTCAACAATTAATTTTGATCAACAATCATTTGTGGCTCAGAATCGTGATTGGATTATTTCTCTTGTGTTGGACTCACGTTTCTTTCTCTGTCCCACCCGCTCCTGCCCTGTCTCGTACATTGGCCCTTGGAGGCCTTCACTTGCAGTGACACAGGTCAAAAAGGTGACTTTGTGTGAGTGGCACTCAGAGGCCTTGTGTGAATGCCCCCACAACTGTCCTCTTCCATTATCCAATTATCTTGAAGGAAATAGAAAGAAAGGCAGATTTGTATTTATATAGCGCCTTTTACCATCTTAGCATGTCCAAATTTGCTTGGCCGCCAATAAAGAATTTTTTGAAAAGTGGTCACTGTAATACTGTGGAAAATGCAGCAAGCAATTTGGATGTAACAAGGTCCCACACGTCACAATTGAAGTCGGTTAAAATACCTCTGAGGCTAGTCTGAGTCAAAATACAGTAAGGCTTTATTCTCACAAGCTTGCGGGAGAACCTGACCCCTTGAAAGCGGAAGCCAAAGTTCTCCCTGAACACAAGAAGCGTGGACATTTATACATCAGGGTTCCCAATACAAGTCATGAAGCAAAGTCCAGTTAACAGTCCTTGATCATAAATTATAGTTCCTTTAACAGCTTCTGATAGTCTCTAACCATAAACCAGAGTGTATCTGGTATCCTTGGGTCATAAAGCACAATTCTTCCTGGTAGTTGTAGTCAAGATGCAACCTCTGGTCCCCTGCTCTTCCCGTGGCTTTTCCTTTGAAGTGACTGTGTGCGATTGCAGCTGTCCCAGTGGGAGTCCTCCTTCAAACGGCCATTCTCGCACTCTACCATTTGGTAGCTGCTTCCTTTGTTTAAATCATACACAAGCCTATGGGAAAAGTAAGACTTACAACCCAACATTTATATTTAACTGTCTGTTTTATCAGAATGATATAAACAAGCGAGGGAACCATGAACAAATGGCTTATACTACTAAAAGTGAAAGATGAAAGACATGAACAAATGGCTTATACTACGACCAGGAGCAATATAAACAAAGGGGAGACTAGCCATAAGGAAGGATTATGTTTGTGACACATTCCAGGTACAAAGTTCAACCTTTTAGGTACAAAATGCATTGAGTACAAAAAAACATTAACCCTTTCCTTCTTCAATCCTCCCTTTTGGTCAGAGGCCAAGTGCAAACATGGCCCCATGACCAATTTAGAGCCAAATGTTACCAGCATATGGGCCGACCCCCTTCGTCAGGAAGTCTGCCCTTTCTGCCTGCACACTTGCACTTGGCATAATCCGGGCTGTTACCGTTTTACAACAAGCGTTCAATAATGCCATATGAATACAACATGCGATAACAATGACAATTAATACAAGTATGATCCCCACGACCCAAACCATTGCCCCAGCCATCCAGGAGGGTTATAATTATGATATTGGTTCCCTTCACCTTGTATTGTCATCGCCACTTGTTTGATATGATCTGCCAAACGAATTATATTTTCCGAACCATCTGGGATATATGTGCAGCATTCAGATCCAATTATAGCGCACGTTCCTCCCTGAGAAGCCAACACATAATCGAGTGCCAATCGGTTCTGTAAAGCAACAGTCCGGATAGCTACAACTTCAGCTGATACTTCAGAGATGGCAGTGCTCACCTCCTCAAATCCGTCTCTAGTTTCATTCGCAACTCTCTCTAAGGTCGAGGCCATATGTATAAGTTCCTGAGCTGCTTTTGCTGTCCCATAAAGTGGGAAAGCTATCATGAAGAACCGTTCTGTCTCAGTAATGGCTCGCTTAGTCCTAAGCAACTGTATCTCGGGGTGGTCTCGTAAATCAGTGTAATGGTGAATATAAGGCACCACATATGCCAAATAACATGATCCTGCCCAATCCCAAGGAAGCCATGGGTAGGCATTGTTTCCGCATACAAAATAGGTACCATTATATGCAGTCATGCTGTTCATATAAGTCGAGGAGAGGCTGACCAGGACATCAGCAGTGGGGCAATGGATTGTAATCTGTTGCACCAAAAGCCAGGCACCACTGGTGACATTAATCTGCTGGGTACAGTAGCTACGGCCCACAGGTATGGTTCCATTTCTTACCAGGCAGATAGATCCCCCTTGTTGATTTTCCACAACGAAGCTAGGCTGGTAATGGTTCGTAAAGGCTGATAGAGTGCATCCTCCGCCTCCAAACCCCAAAACAGCATCGCTGTCGCTGACATTGAAAGTACCTTGCATAGTAGTACCTGATGGGGTTTTAAATGCCACTTTCCTTGTCCCGTTCTGGGTTCCATTCTGATTCAAAACCCACTCCACCATTTCCAGAGTTGACAAAGGGATAGGGAATAAAGGACTTCCCCCCTTTCCTCCGTGCGTGGGAATGTGTGAGCAGACCCAGCACTTGCTCAAATTTGACTGTAATGCACACAAGTGAGACATATACATGAAAATGTTCACAGGATGGGGCCTGATTTTAGAGGATTGGTACAATGAGCGCTTGGATCGGCCAAATCTCATGTTGATGTACTCATCCTCCCGAGCCTTCCGCTGATGCCGGGTACAGGTTGATCCCAGTCCCTCAGCCAAACACCGAAAATTCCAGATACATCAAGTTACATTGCATGGGAGACCCCAATCACCTTCCCCCTCCAACAGAGTTGGCAACATGGTATGGTTAAGAAATCCCGAGCAGTGGTCCCTACGGGTAACCTCCCAGGGACCTATTCCATGTGTCGGAAGGTTACAATAGACAGACTCATCGTTACAGAGATGCTTGCGATGCTCTGCCCCCAAGTCTACACAACTCCACCTATACTTCCCCTCCGCAACTAGCAGAGCAAAGGTTGTGAGAAGCAGCAAGAAAATCATCCTATCACTTAACTAATAACCTGCGCGACCATTATACAATGGTCCAAAGGCTATACCGCCCGCGCGCCACTGCCTGCGAACCCGTTCAGTTTGCTTGGAGGTCAACCGTCTCGCGTATCTGTGAATTGAGCACATTACATAATTTTTTGCATTTGGCACCGGTATATTCTTTTAATTGAGTCCAATGTTTCCAGACACCCCTGCCCTGCATATCCACGCAGGCACAAGTATCGCCACTAATTATGACCTCATAGGGGCCATTCCATTTGGGGGTGAACCCAGGTTTCCCAGGTAACGTCTTCACCATAACCTTGCTGCCCGCCGGGGGTACCTCAGGGGTCTGTTCTAGCTCATTTTGCTCATCCTTCGCTACTTGGTTTTCCCTTACTGCTTTTCGCATATCCTTCAGTTGGGCGCTTAATTCTAAAACATATCGTCTAATTCTATCCCGTAATGGGCCTACATCCGCCCCACCGGTAATAATGGACTCGGGCAGTTGCATAGCCCTTCCGGTCATTAACTCATATGGTGTCAACCCAGTGGTTCGATTCGTAGTGGCTCTGAGCTTCATTAATATAATGGGTAACACCTCGGTCCATCCCTTTCCTGAATCCTGCATGGCCTTAGCTAGGGAGGTCTTGAGTGTTCTATTCATACGCTCCACCATTCCCGAACTTTGAGGATGGTAGGGTATATGAAATTTCTGTTTTATCCCCATTAGTTGACAAATGGTTTTTACTACCCTTCCTGTGAAGTGGGTGCCCTGATCAGAGTCTATTTGTAATGGTACCCCCCACCTTGGGATAACTTCCTCAGCTAATATTCTTGCCACAGTAGTGGCTGAACAATTTTTAGTCGGGAACGCTTCTACCCATCTGGTGAACTGGTCAATTATCACCAAGCAGTCGGTTTTCCCGTGCGACTGAGGAAGTGGTCCTGTGAAATCAATTTGTAGATGTTCCCAGGGACCCTTAGGGCGAGGCTGGTGCCCGATCCTGATTTTTACAGGCCTCCCTGGATTATACTGGGCACAGGTTACACACCGATGACAATATCGTGCAATGTCCTGTCCCATTCCTTTCCACCACCACTCTTTCCCTATACTGGTCGTCATGGCATCCCTTCCCACATGTGCCAGTCCATGATGTAACCGCATCAGGGTGTGCTGGATGCATTCTGGCGCTAGAACTCTATCATGTAGTCTCCATACACCCTTTTCATCAGGCGTAGCTCCTTGAGCTTTCCACCTTACGTGCTCTTCTTCAGGTGTGTCAGCATGTAGCTGTGAGATATCTATCGGGGGTTCAACTTCAACCGAGACAGCCGACACGGCTTGCACTTCTGTTTCTAAAGCTGATTGTGCCGTTTTGTCGGCCGCCTGGTTTCCCTTAAAAATATACCATTCAGGGCTTTGCTTATCTGGTTCCTTTTGGTGTGCCTTTACCTTCAATACCGCGGCTTCCAATGGGAGCTCACTGGAATCCAATAAGGCTTCGATTATCTGTCCATGCTTAACTGGAGTGCCCCCCGTTGTAACGAATCCCCTTCTTCCCCAAACAGTCATATAGTCATGCACAATTCCAAATGCATATCTACTGTCGGTGTAAACGTTGACTCTTCTCCCCGCCGCCTCAGTAAAAGCCTGGGTCAGGGCTACCAATTCGGCCACTTGTGCTGACATACCTCCCTCTACCCTTCCTGCTCAGACCACTTGTAAGCTCATGTTTACCACCACCCATCCCGTTCGCGGTGACCCGTCTACATACTTCCGTGACCCATCCACAAACAGGGTCTCCTCCGGTGCCTCCAAGGGCACATCCTTTATTCTGTTTTCCTCTATCTCCTCATCTACGTTGCCGCACGTGTGTGGTTTCCCTTCACCCAACATTCCTTCGGCGGGGTTCTCTCTCATGTCTCGTACGATGATGATGGACTTAGTGGGGGGAAGAAGTACTGCCTCCCACTTCGCCCTTCTCATATTTGAGACAGACCGTAATTTCCCCGTGTTTAACATTTCCACTAAGGTGTTTGGTGTGCAAGACTATATTTCCCATCATTACAATGGGCTCACTGACTTGTACTGCCCAAGCTGCACAATCCAATGCGGCTATACATCTGGGTAACCCGGTTACTACGGGGCCCTCCGCGGTGGAATAATTAGCCACCGGCCGCTGTTTATCCCCATGGACGTGGGTCACTACCGCCGAATAAAATCCTCCTTCATTGTTACAATAGATATGGAAATCCTTACTAGCATCTGGTAACCCAAGCCCCGGAGCCAACATGAATCCTACCTTTAATTTACTATATTTACTATATTTACAGGAAGACCTGTTCTAATCCCCGCTCCACAGCTTCCAAAGCAGGTTTCCCCCCTTTTTATAGCCTTTGGATTGGCTCAACTAATTTGGCATATTCTGGTATGAAGTTGCGGCTGTAATTAAACAATCCTAAAACCTTTCTTACCCCTCGGACAGTTACTGGCCTCGGCATTTGTTGCATCGCCGTTTTCCTGTCTATGGGCATTTCATTGGTCCCTTTGGATATTAAATGTCCCAAATATAATACCTGTAGTTTTCCTATTTGGGCCTTTTTTGGGTTTACCTTTAATCCTTGATCTTCTAAGTGCTTCAAGACCGAATATAATGCTGTCTGATGTCCCACTTTAGTTTCAGAGGCTATCAAGATGTCATCTACATACTGTAAAATTGTGCTCCCTTCCGGGAGCTCCACTTGTTCCAGTACCTTACTCATTACTCGGTGAAATATGGCCAGGCTGTTATGGAATCCCTGAGGGAGCCAAGTCCATGTATACTGCTTATCACCTACTGTAAAAGCAAATTTATCCTGTGAATCAAAACCCAACGGGATGGACCAAAACCCATTGGCAATGTCTAATACCGTAAAAATCTCATGGGATGGTGACAATCCGTTTAGGATAGTGGAGGGGCTGGCCACGATGGGATGTAGTTTAGGAGTTACTTTATTTAAAGCGGTATAATCAATGGTTAATCGGTAACTCCCATCCGGTTTGGACACGGGCCAAGTAGGGGAGTTAGTGGTACTAGTAGCCTCCCGCAGGATCCCCCTCTCCACCAATCCCTTCACAATTTCCTCAACCGCCTTCTGGGCTTCGGGCTTAATCGGATATTGTCGGTGAAGTTTATGCTCCGGACCTTCCACTATTATGGGGTCAATCTTAATTAGCCCGGTATCCAGTTTAGTTTTTGCCCAGACCCCTGGGACAGAGGCGCAGATGGCGCCAAATCCATTATCTTCTAACTGCCAGTCGCGTCCTATTACAGACATGGACGATTCCTAAATAGTTTCCATAGGTTCCTACCCTGTCCTTTCTCCCGTCAGGACGGGGCCAAATTAATTTGCCCTTCCCACAATCTATTAAAACTTCATATTCCTTCATCAGGTCATTTCCCATAATAGTTCCTTCATTATCCACAGTAGCACAGTGGTTAGCACTGCTGCTTCACAGCTCCAGGGTCCTGGGTTCGATTCCCGGCTCGGGTCACTGTCTGTGTGGAGTTTGCACATTCTCCTCGTGTCTGCGTGGGTTTCCTCCGGGTGCTCCGGTTTCCTCCCACAGTCCAAAGATGTGCGGGTTAGGTTGATTGGCCAGGTTAAAAAATTGCCCCTTAGAGTCCTGGGATGTGTAGGTTAGAGGGATTAGCAGGTAAAATATGTGGGGATAGGGCCTGGGTGGGATAGTGGTCGGTGCAGACTCGATGGGCCGAATGGCCTCCTTCTGCACTGTAGGGTTTCTATGATTCTAATTATGTTTACATACATAAAATCGCATAGGGATATACAGGTTATTAATTTCTACTAGGGTGGTTTCACTTAAGTAGGCAGAGGTCTTCTGTCCGTTAATTCCTCTGACATAAATCATTTTATTAGTGATGGTTAAGGGTAGGTCAGTGATAGATATGGAGGCTTCCGTGTCCACCAGCATTTCACATTGTTGGCCCCCTACTAGTGCAGACACGTAGATTCTACCCTCCTTACCCAAACTCGTGGCTGCCCCTTGTCAGTTGACCCCTTCCGTGACGGCGGGGGAAGCCTGACTAGGACGTCCATGTTTGTTTGCTCCAACAAGTGGCCTCTGTGTGCCATCCTTACTGCAAAATTGGCAGGTAAGGCCCTTCCTTCTACCCCCCTTCGGAGCCCTACAATCTCTGACAAAGTGGCCTGGCTTTCCACAATTGTGGCATGTTTTATTTGGTTTAATTCCTTTACCATTTGCACTAACAGTTTCCTGTTTTATTCGTGGGTAGGGTTTTTCATCTGATTCGTCTTTAATTCCGGATGCCCATTCTACTAACTCATCATATCCCCGGGTACTGAGAATTCCCATTTTAAGGATTTTTTGGTGAGCTGGCGACAGTCCATCTTTAAATGCTTGTAAAAAGGCTCTATCTGTTCGGGCCGTGTCGGGCACTCCTGAACATTCTTGGTATACTCTAAAGAGTCGCTCCCCAAATTCAGAGGCTCCTTCACCCCTTTGTTGTTTAGTATTGGTAATTCTGGATCAGTTGGTTGGTGCGTTGCCCAAGGCTCGTTGGACTTAAACCGCCTTAAACCGAGTAAATGGTTCAATCATTGCCTCGATCTCGGCGTTTGTCGCTGTCGCGTACGTCCACCTTCCGCCTCGGTAATCCAACCGAGCTTGGTCGGCGGCGTTAACCTGGCCCGCTCCGTCACCCATTAGTCTCCACTTATCCTGTGGGCAAGCGGCCCGTACCAACTGGTGTATATCCCGCAAGTGTAACTGGTGTCCAACCCAAATGGTATCCAGTTCTGCCCAAAATTTGCTATTGTTACTCCGAGGCTGGAGCTTTCCCAGGGAAGCCAAAACTTGTTGTCTTTCTCCTGGGGTAAAGGGGTGGTATCGGGCAGTGGGGTCCTGTAATGTCCCGCCCCGAGTTATAGGAGCAAGATCATAGACCTCTTCCTCATCGGGGTCGAAGGGGCGGCACGGTAGCACAGTGGTTAGCACTGCTGCTTCACAGCTCCAGGGACCTGGGTTCGATTCCCAGCTTGGGTCACTGTCTGTGTGGAGTTTGCACATTCTCCTCGTGTCTGCATGGGTTTCCTCCGGGTGCTCCGGTTTCCTCCCACAGTCCAAAAGATGTGCGGGTTAGGTTGATTGGCCAGGTTAAAAATTGCCCCTTAGAGACCTGAGATGCGTCGGTTAGAGGGATTAGTGGGTAAAATATGTGGGGGTAGGGCCTGGGTGGGATTGTGGTCAGTGCAGACTCGATGGGCCGAATGGCCTCCTTCCGCACTGTAGGGTTTCTATGATTTCTATGATTCTCCTACGGGTGCTGTGGATTTTATGGCCATCCTATAGGGAGGCAAGGATCCCCAGCCGGGGTCCTCCAAACTTTGGTTCCTCTTTTCTAATTCTCTAACGCGTGATTCCAACAATTTGATTTTTGTTTTGTCGTCAGCCCAGTTCTTACCCGAGACTGAGACTGTTCAATTAATCCGGTTAATTGGTGAACCAAGAGAACTCCAATTTTCTTAGTTCTGTCTTTCTTTTCTTTTTCCAACCATTTCCGTTGTTGGTCTAGCAGGTGAAACAGGTCCAACCCCCCTTTTCTCATCTGTTTAATAAGTTTATCCCTCTCAGACATATATTCATTTATCAGGGAGCCCGGGGGCCCCCACTGTCCTTGTGATTCCGCCATAATATAGATAAGTTTTATATTCACCACCTGGAGTCTTCTACTCCCCTTTTTCACTCTCCCACTCCTAGGCTGCTCTTATTGGAGTCCGGTGATACTTGTCAGGGGCAATCAAATCCCTCCGTACCACCGCTTACACTATTAAGCCGGCTTCTACTCCGGTGAGCACTTAGACAGTCTCTCTCTCACACAGACAGTTTCTTTCTCACTCACGTCTGAACATCACACCTCAGGCAACTTTTCTCCAGTCTTTATACCCACTTCAAAATCCTGGCCTCAGCGTGGGGGATTTCCCCTCTTAACTTTTGGTCTAAGTCTGGGTGTAAAAGACGAATGCCTCCTTGTCCGTATATGTTCAGTTCAGACATCTTTCACTCTCACACTCTCTCATCACATATGATTACCCCACTGTAGTTTGACTCAGCCTATTAGGTTCAGAACTCTATTCCAGTGCCCAGGTTGTGGCCATTCAACCTGAGCCCGCAAACAGAGTCCCCGCAAACAGATCCCGGGGGTCTCCTGGGTTTCGGCACCAAATGAAGTTGGTAAAAATACCTCTGAGGCTAGTCTGAGTCAAAATACAGTAAGGCTTTATTCTCACAAGCTTGCGAGAGAACCTGACCCCTTGAAAGCGGAAGCCAAAGTTCTCTCTGAACACAAGAAGTGTGGACATTTATACATCAGGGTTCCCAATACAAGTCATGAAGCAAAGTCCAGTTAACAGTCCTTGATCATAAATTATAATTCCTTTAACAGCTTCTGATAGTCTCTGGATCATGGTTAGAGACTATCTAGTATCCTTGGGTCATAAAGCACAATTCTCCTGGTAGTTGTAGTCAAGATGCAACCTCTGGTCCCCCGCTCTTCCCGCAGCTTTTCCTTTGAAGTGACTGTGGGCGATTGCAGCTGTCCCAGTGGGAGTCCTCCTTCAAACGGCCATTCTCGCACTCTACCATTTGGTAGCTGCTTCCTTTGTTTAAATCATACATAAGCCTACGGGAAAAGTAAGACTTACAACCCAACATCTATATTTAACTGTCTGTTTTATCAGAATGATATAAACAAGTGAGGGAACCATGAACAAATGACTTACACTACTAAAAGTTAAAGATGAAAGACATGAACAAATGGCTTATACTACTACCAGGAGCAAAATAAACAAAGGGGAGACTGGCCATAAGGAAGGATTATGTTTGTGACACATTCCAGGTACAAAGTTCAACCTTTTAGGTACAAAATACATTGAGTACAAAAAAACATTAACCCTTTCCCTTCTTCACAATGATCCATATCCGGGCGGCATGGTGACACAGTGGTTAGCACTGCTGCCTCACAGTGCCAAGGACCCAGGTTCGATTCCCGGCTTGGCTCACTGTCTGTGTGGAGTTTGCACATTCTCTCTGTGTCTGCGTGGGTTTCCTCCGGGTGCTCCGGTTTCCTCCCACAGAAAGACATGCTGGTTAGGTGGATTGGCCATGCTAAATTCTCCCTCAGTGTACCCGAACAGGCGCCGGAGTGTGGCAACTGGAGGATTTTCACAGTAACCTCATTGCAGTTTAAATGTAAGTCTACTTGTGACACCAATAAATAAATAAGTAAACAAACAAACTTTCAGTAATGCACATAACAGAATAAGGATTGGCCTGGCCAATACAGAGAACTCCTCAGCTCTTCCTCCAAATACTGCCTTGGGATTTTTTACATTCACCGGAAGGGCACACAGGGCCTTGTTTGAATGTTTTACCCAAGGCCTGGCACCTCTGTCAGTACATTACTCCCTCGGAACAGCGCTGGAAAGACAGCCTTGTTTTTGGAGTCAAGACTGCAGAGTGGTGGTTGAACACACAACCTTCTGACACTGGCGAAGAGCTAGAAATAGCGGATATGCAAAGAGGCTTAGGAGTCTGTGGACATTTATCATTAAAATGTCATGGACAGCTATTGGAAAAGATCAAAAAGGCTTATCATAGAAATCATAGAAACCCTACAGTGCAGAAACAGGCCATTCAGCCCATCGAGTCTGCACCGACCACAATCCCACCCAGGCCCTGCCCCCATATCCCTACACATTTACCCGCTAATCCCTCTAACCTACACATCTCAGGACACTAAGGGGCAATTTTTTAGCATGGCCAATCAACCTAACCCGCACATCTTTGGACTGTGGGAGGAAACCGGAGCACCCGGAGGAAACCCACACAGACACGAGGAGAATGTGCAAACTCCACACAGACAGTGACCCAAGCCGGGAATTGAACCCAGGTCCCTGGAGCTGTGAAGCAGCAGTGCTAACCACTGTGCTACCGTGCCGCAGTGCAGTGCAGTTCTTATGCAGTGCTGTCCTTTTACCTAAAGGACCAGAGTACTAGGGGGTCGAAGTTGTGCTTCAGTTATACATGGATCACACCCAGAGTATTGTGAGCAATTCTGGGCATCATAGCGCAGGGAGGGTATTTGCCTTGGAGGGAATGGAGTGTCGATTTAGCAGAAAGATTACTGAAATCCAAGGGCTGGATTTTACACAGAGGGCAGGCTCCCTGCTCCCCAGTTTAAATTTCAGGGAGGAGGTGGGCTCGCCTCCGCATAGCCAGCTTTGATTATTATCAGATGGGGCTTTCATCTGTCTCCAGGCTGTCCAACACTTAGAGCTGTTGGCCAATTAGAGAGCAGCATCTCTGCACACTGGCAACGCCAAGCAGGAGCGGTGGTACTACAGGTAAGCCAAGGAAATGGCATGTGGTGAAGAGCCTGGACATTCAGGTAAGTTTGAAATCTGACTGGTGCCAGGCTGATATGCCCCAATGAGGTGAAGTGGGGGTGGGACATGTTGGACAGGGTGGGAAAAGGGAATGGAAATGGGGAGGCCAAACAGCGGGGTAGAGGCGGTGGAGGCCTCCGATTGACTCAGTGCCCAGGAAGGAGGAGCCCCCCTCCACCCCACTCCACCGCCCAGGAAGGAGGAGCCCCCCTCCACCCCACTCCACCCTACAGTTCATTGACCAGTTGCCCATGGACTTAAACCTGCCAGGCTACACATTGAGCTCAGATCTCTCTCTCTCTTACTGCCTGTTATCAGAGAGTGGGGGAGGGTGGAATGACACCCCAAATTGGTTATTAATTACCCACTTATGGGCCTCAATTGGGCCATGGGTGTTCAAACCACCCAATTCCTCTTTGGTTGCCTGTAAAAATGTGGAGGGAGATGGGGTTGGGGGGACTGGTTAGGGTTAGCGTTAGGTTTTTGGGGTCGGACAGAGAGAGGGCATGTCCCCTTTTCTTCCTGCTTTACCACTTTTCTTTTGGCTCACGTCCAACCCTTGTTGGCTCCTGTAATGCCTTGCCCTTATATTGGACTTATAAAGGACTGCAACTGCCACATTCCTCAGGCAGTCCTTTAACAATCTGTACCTGTGTTCCGCCATTCTCGCATTCTGATCACTTAATAGACACTCTTAGCACCTTCTCAGCCTTCTGTATCCTAATTTACATTCCCTTTATCCAATTCTGCACCCCCTTCTCCCCCAATACTATAAATCTCTGCTGATTCTCTTTGCTCTCAGCTTTGATGAAGGTTCATCCAGACCCGAAACATTCACTCTGTTCTCTCTCCACAGACGCTGTCAGACCTGGTGAGATTTTCCAGCATTTTCTGTTTTTGTTTCAGATTCCAGCACCTGCAGTATTTTGCTTTTAATTAGAGATGCATGTAGCAAGGGTGCTGCAGTTAACATGGGTGACTTTAATCTGCATATAGACTGAGCAAACAAATGAGCAATAATGCTATGACGAGTGAATTCCTGGAGCGTGTACAAGATGGTTTTTTTAGACCAGTCGTTGAGGAACAAACTAGGGAACATGTTATCCTAGATTTGGTATTGTGCAATGAGAAGGGGTTAATTAATAATCTTGTTGTGCGGGGTCCTTTAGGGAAGAGTGACCATAACATAATGGAAATCATCAGTAGGATGTAAAGTGAAGTAGTCCAATCTGAGACTAGCATCCTAAATCGAACTAAAGGAAACTCCGAAGGTATGAGTAGTGTTTTGGCTATGATAGATTGGGGAACTTAATTAAAAGACATGATGGTGAATAGACTAATATTTAAGGAGCAAATGCAACAGTTATACGTTCCTTTGTGATACAAAAACACAACAGAAAAAGCAGCACAACCATGGCTAACAAAAGAAATTAAGGATTGTATTTGATTCAAAGAGGAAGCACATAGAGTTGTTAGAAAAAATAGCATGCCCGAGGATTGGAAGCAGTTCAGAATTCAGCAAAGGAGGATGAAGGGATTGATTAAGAGGGAACAAACTGAGTACGAGAGTAAACTTACAAGGAACATAAAAGTGGACTGTAAAAGCTTTTGTAAGTATGTAAAAATATTAGTGAAGACAACGGTAGGTCCCTTATTGTCCAAAATGGGAGAATTTATAATAGAGAACAAGGAAATGGCAGAGCAATTAAACAACTATTTTAATTCTGTCTTCACAGAGGAAGACACAAATAACTTCATAGAAATGCCAAGGAATCAAGGGTTTAGTGAGGATGAGGAACTGAAGGAAATTAGTATTAGTAAAAAAATAATGCTGGAGAAATTAATGGGACTGTAAGTCAATAAATCCCTAGAGCCTGATAATCTACATGCCAGGGTACTAAAGGATGTGGCCCTAGAAATAGTGGGTGCATTGGGTGTCACTTTCCAGAAATCTGTAGATTCTAGAAGAGTCCTGGCAGATTGAAGGGTGGTAAATGTAACACTGCTATTTAAAACGTGAGGGAGGGAGAAAACAAGGAATTCCAGACCAGTTAGCCTAACATCAGTAGTAGGGAAAATGCTAGAGTCTATTATAAAGGATGTGATAACAAGACATGGGATTAGACAAGGTCAACATGGATTTATGAAAGGGAAATCATGTTTGACAAACCTATTGGAGTTTTTTGAGGATATAACTGGCAGAATAGATAAGGGACAGCCGGTAGATGTAGTGTATTTGGATTTTCAAAAAGCTTTTGATAAAGTTCCACATAAGAGATTAGTGTGCAAAATTAAAGCACAAGATCAAGATTTAGTTGGTGGACAAGAAATAGTGAGTAGGAATAAATGGGTCTTTTTCGCAGTGGCAGATGGTGTCTAGTGGGGTACCACAGAGATCAGCTATTCACAATGTACATCAATAATTTAGATGAAGGAACCAAATGTAATATTTCCAAGTTTGTTGATGACATGAAGCTTGTTGGGAATGTGAGTGGTGAAGAGGATGTTAAGAGGCTTCAAGGTGATTTAGACAAGTTGAGTGAGTGGGAAAATACATGGCAGTTGTAGTATGACAGGAATAAATGTGAAGTTATCCGCTTCAGATGGAGAAACAGAATAGCAGAGTATGATTTAAATGGTGATAGATTGGGAAATGTCGATGTGCAAAGGGAACTGGATGTCCTTGTACACTAATCATTGAAAGCAAGCATGCAGGTGAAGCAAGCAGTTAGGAAGGCAAATGACATGTTAGCCTTCATTGCAAGAGGATTTGAATACAGGAGCAAGGATGTCTTACTGCAGCTGTAGAGGGCCTTGGTGAGATGACACCTGGAGTACTATGTGCAGCTTTGGTCTTCTTACCTAAGAAAGAATATATTGCCATAGAGGAAGTGCAGTGAAGGTTCACCAGAATGATTCCTGATATGGCAGCATTGTGGTATGAGGTGAGATTGAGTTGACTGAGCCTGTATTCACTGGAATTTAGAATAATGTGAAGGGATCGCATTAAGACGTATAAAATTCTGACAGGGCTGGACGGATTGGATGCAGGCATGTTGTTTCCTCTGGCTGGGGTTCTAGAACAAAGGGTCACAGTCTCAACATAAAAGGTTAGCCATTTTGGACTGAGATGAGGAGAAATTCTTCACACACATGGTGGTGAACTGTGGAATTCTTTAACATAGAGGGCTGTGGAGGCCAAGTCACTGAATATATTTAAGAAGAAAATGGATAGAATTCGAGACAGTAAATGCATCAAAGGGTATGAGGAGAGAGCGAGAGTGTGATGTTGTGACAAAGGATCGGTCATAATCATATTCCAGGCTCGAGGGGCTGAATGGCCTATTTCTATTTTCTATCTGGATCTGCAGAGTTAGATCGCAACTCAGCCTTGATCTCAGTGAATGGTAGAAGAGCTTGAGGGGCTGAATGGCCTAATTTGGTTCATATGTTCTTATGAAGTGAGCATGCTAACATCTAGTAACCATGCTGACATTTTGCTGTTCGAAAGCAGAAAGTTGGGCAATGCAAAAATACCTCATCCCTTTCTCAGTAGGGTCAATGCTTTCATGTGGATATCCGATTCTCTTGACCTCGCTCAGATTTAGCCATTTTGAGCATGTTCAAATGAGGATTGAACACCAGACCTAACATTGAAAACCTAAAGTATCCGTGCTACCTCTGTAACCCAGCTGGGCAGATATACTCCATGCTCAGTAGGGCTGATGGAGGGTTGTCACTACACAGGCACGTTGCAAGCACTTGCAAAGAGTTTGGCAACAATCAGTCCAGCAGTAAGTGAACAGTTCATCTGGCTGTACCACACGGTGTTTAAATCACAAGGAGTTACAATTATATTCCTGTTCTCAGTCTCCAGTTGATTATTCAGTCATGACTTGCAAATGTAATCTCAATCCCCAGCAGTTCAGTAGGTAGTTGAGCGATACCAGGGCCGTCGCTGTCGAAAGCTTTATCCCTCAAAAGTTAACTGGTCTCCTGGGGAAAATTATACAGAGAGGCAAGGCTAAGCAGCAACATTTAGGCTAGTTCTCAATGTCGCTTGTTCATTATGACTTTCCCTTGCCTTTCCAGATGTTTTTTAGTACAACAAAGCCCAATGAATCGAAACCCAGGAGATCTGCCCAGGAATTAGTGTTAAGCGGCGCTTTGTGTTAACCAAGGAGACTCCATTCCCATAAGAATATGTCTCGATGTAACTCGATATGCCCTACAAATGAAGTCTGTGTCAAAAACAAAAGATTCAAATGTCAGGTGAAAGCACGCTAAAGCTGTAAATGTGTGAACAATCTTTATTCAGTTTGTTCACACCTTACAATGGCCTGACCTTGTGAAAGGCCAAAGTGTTACATTGAGCAATGTAGGGAGATGGAAAAGCTCCACAATTTCTTTCCCACTTAATCTACTGCTTTTGGACATGCATGGACATGCATGATACAGATCACCATGTTGTCAATGCAGTCAAACAGGTACCCGGATGCTGCAGAGCGAAATACTGGACCATCTCTACGGCCTTTGCAGCATCAGCTAAGGGAACAGGTGGGTGAGCTCCAGGGGATGAGCATGGAGTTGGAGGGGGAGGTCATTTAGACTCTTCAGGGTCATTGACCTTCTCAGGCTGCTCGGTTGAAGAACGCAGTGCATCTATGATTGCATCATGTGTCAGTTCCACGGTGTCCAACTTCCTCAGAAGACAAACACGGGACACGGTGGACAGAGTACCCTTCATTGTCCAGTACTTCCCCGGAGCGGAAAAGCTACGGCATCTCCTCCGGAGCCTTCAACATGTCATTGATGAAGACGAACATCTCGCCAAGGCCATCCCCACACCCTCACTTCTGGCCTTCAAACAACCGCACAACCTCAAACAGACCATTGTCCGTAGCAAACTACCCAGCCTTCAGGAGAACAGTGACCACGACACCACACAACCTTGCCACAGCAACCTCTTCAATCGACACAGATGCCATCATTTCACGTGAGAACACCATCCACCAGGTACACGGTACATACTCTTGCAACTCGGCCAACATTGTCTACCTGACACGTTGCAGGAAAGGATGTCCCGAGGCATGGTACATTGGGGAAACCATGCAGACGCTGCGACAATGGATGAATGAACACCACTCGACAATCACCAGGCAAGACTGTTCTCTTCCTGTTGGGGAGCACTTCAGCGGTCACGGGCATTTGGCCTCTGATATTCGGATAAGCGTTCTCCAAGGCGGCCTTCACAACACACGATGGTGCAGAGTCGCTGAGCAGAAACTGATAGCCAAGTTCCGCACACATGAGGACGGCCTCAACCGGGATATTGGGTTCATGTCACACTATTTGTAATCCCCACAGCTTGCCTGGACCTGCAGAGTCTCACTGGCTGTCCTGTCTGGAGACAATACACATCTCTTTAGCCTGTCTTGATGCTCTCTCTACTCACATTGTTTGTATCTTAAAGACTTGATTAGCTGTAAGTATTCGCATTCCAACCATTGTTCATGTAAATTGAGTTTGTGCCTTTATATGCCCTGTTTGTGAACAGAATTTCCACTCTCCTGAGGAAGGGGCTTAAGGCTCCGAAAGCTTGTGTGGCTTTTGCTACCAAATAAACCTGTTGGACTTTAACCTGGTGTTGTTAAAACTTCTTACTCAGTTCCATGGTACATTGTACAGCACTGTCCACCTTTGCATCTATTTCCATGGTTGTCTCTGCTGGATGCCAACTTCCTGCAACCGAGCAAAACGTGCTCCACCATTGGGTTGGTTGACCTTGCCCTGCTCATCTTCAATCTTGAGGCCTGTGCGTGCTTAACCTGCCTGAACCCAGTGTGGTAGAGGCAAATGGCAATTGTGGCTTCCATTAGCATCTTCCATACCTTCTTCATCAGGAACTTGGCCTCAAGTATAATTAGCATCATAGAGTCCTACAGTGCAGAAGGAGGCCGATTGGCCCATCGAGTCTGCACTGACAACAATCCCACCCAGGCCACATCTCCATAACCCCATGCATTTATCCTAGCTAGTCTCCCTAACACTAAGGGCCAATCCACTTAACCTGCACATCTTTGGACTGTGGAAGAAACTGGAGCACCCGGAGGAAACCCACGCAGATACGGGGAGAATGTGCAAACTCCACACAGGCAGTGACCCAAGCCGGGAATTGAACCCAGGTCTCTGGCACTGTGAGGCAGCAGTGCTCACCACTGTGCCGCCCCCTCTACTGGATTGAGCTGCTCCATATCAATGGCCTTGATAACCTGAGAGTTCAGCTGCCATCCATAGTGGGTTTCCAGGTTCCTAATTACCTCCTGATCCATTGGCTGGAGCTTGGTCATGGTGTTGGGCAGTCAAAATGTCACCTTTATGCCCTCGAGGTCAGCAATGTCAGGGTGTGTGGGGCAGTTATCTGTAATGATGAGAATCCTCCATTTCTTTCACTAATATAAGTAATGATATATACAAATAGGGTTTGACAGAATAACTATGCGACAGTGCACAACTCCTCCCTGGCTCTAACTGCTGATCTTTCTCGATTGGCTCAGCTTCCCACCTTGACATACTACAGGGTCTGCCTGACCACAGAGCCCTCAGGGAACGCCTCCATTAAGGGGCCACGCTATCACAGTAGTGCCTTGACGTCCGCCAAGCAACATTGCTAATTGAGATTTTCTTTCATAAGAAGCAGCAGCTTTTAAGTTCCATCCATGTTGGTGCAGCCCATAGCGGTGACACCTTCCTTGTTTTGCCTTCCACCATGATTGTATTGTAACCTTTGTCTCCTCCCAATTCACATCTGATGTCAATCATTCCCCCATTTGACCAGGTTCCGCTCGAAAAGAGTGACCTCACTTCTAGCTCCCACTATATCTGTGACTCTACGTCATCGCGAGCTGAGAAGATATCCAACTTCAATCCTTGAATCCCAAACCCTGACTGAAAATTCTCCCACACTGCTAAGGCAGTGTCCTAATACAGTGTCCAAATCTGTCCTAATACCATAGCCACATTCAGCGCACTCTCTTACTGTTCACACACCCCAGGAGACCTTCCCCCCTCTCTCTCACTCCAGAACTTTGCCCTCTTCCTCAGATTGTTGCCATTTTCCCATCATTATTCTCCCACTTCTTTTGGACCAGTTGTTCCAAATATCCCTGCCATGGCCAAAACACTGGCATCCCATACAACCTTACCGATTCCCAAAGACCCTGGCATTCTTTGTAACCACACATTACAAACGGCCAGGACCATCCCCCCTACATTACCAACCTACATGTTAATTGTGGGAAACCCTTAGGATCCTTAATTTGAGATAAAGCTAGTGAGTGTCTAAAGGTGTGTGCATTTGCCCAGGACCTCTGAAGACAGTGCAGTGTCACCTCTTATCTTATAAGATGTAGGAGCAGAAGTAGTCCATTGAACCCATCGAGTCTGCTCCGCCATTCAATGAGATCATAACTGATCTGATATAATAATTGTCAACTCCAGAGCAACAGAGCATCTTGCCCAATATGCCTGATTTTATTTTCCATATGAGCCCATTCCTATCCAACTTCATTCCATCCTTTCAAACTTTCCAAATTCCTTTCTCCCTCGCACTGAGCTGGCAGTAGAGTCTGATTTGCTGTGGCACCATGTTGTACATGCATGTTGCAGTCTGGAGCTACGGATAGTGACAATAAAAGTTCCAACATTCTGCCAATTCATGGTTGCCCAGGAATCTGTCCTGCTTCACTGCCTGCTAATGGAGTGTATTGGAAAGATTTGCAGGTTGATAGTCAACCTGTTTGGCTGCGTCATGGAAGCACCTTCCTCGACTGTTATCCGGGACCCAAACCTGGAGTTTCTGGCTCAGAGATAGCAATCGTACTCATTGTGTCACAAGACCTCCTCCATACTTTGTTACCTTCCTCTTTAATGCATCTATGCCATTTGCCTCACCAACTCTTGGTGGTGGCATGTCCCACATTCTAAAAACTCTCTAGGTAAAAACATTTCTCCTCAATTCCCTATTGGATTTATTGAAGGCAATACTCATTTTGGATAATGACATCTAAATAGAAAGGATTTACTTGATCGTTTTGGTTCTGAATCCTTGTGTTGGGGAACAGAGGGGGAACTGTCACATTGTTGGGAAATTGTTTTTTATATAGGGAGAAGGAGACATTTGAGCAAATCTGCCTGTAAACAGGATTTGCATTGAGGAGTAGAGAGTTCCGGATAGGAAATCAGTATTGAGGGTTCTTCAATGCGCTGTTATCACTGAGTGAGGGAGGTTAGGAGAAATTTTGTTGGAGTAAGGAACACTGTGATAGGATAAAGCAAAGACTATTGCACCTTTTATGGGACAATTGGATAAGCATTTGGAACAGTAGAAGATTAAGAGTTTAAGCAGACATCAGGCCAATGAGATTATTTGGGATTAGTGTCGTAAAAAAAACAGCATAAATAACATGCTCAATGACCTGCTTCAGCAATGTAAACCTCTCTAGTTCTACTCCCTTTATTGTCATTTTATTGAATAAATCATCCAAACTCATTGATTGGTTTCAATTAAGTTGTTCACTCCCTGGGCATCCATTACACCATATGTAATCTCCTCAATTAAATTCCAGTCTGCAACTCATTCCTGCTATCTATTGTTCTTTAATTACTTTCTTCTTTTCCCTTCTTTTCTTCCTTCCTTGGGTGATTAGTAAGATTGGTTAGAATTTCTGGCATGGCAGCACAGTGGTTAGCACTGCTGCTTCACAGCTCCAGAGACCTGGGCTTGATTCCCAGCTTGGGTCACTGTCTGTGTGGAGTTTGCACATTCTCTCCGTGTATGTGTGGGTTTCCCCTGGATGCTCCGGTTTCCTCCCACAGTCCAAAGATGTATAGGTTAGGTGGATTGGCCATGCTAAGTTGCCCCTTAGTGTCTCGGGATGCATAGGTTAGAGGGATTAGCGGGTTATAATATGGGGTTATGGGAATAAGGCCTGGGTGGGTTTGTTGTCGGTGCAGGCTTGATGGGCCGAATGGTCTCCTTCTGCACTGTAGGGTTTCTATGATTCTATGACTTGTCTCTGGGCATCAGAGCAAATGGAGTAGCAGGCGGTCTTTTGCTCTGACGAAGGGTCATCCAGACTCGAAACGTTGGCTCTGTTCTCTCTCCACAGATGCTGTCAGACCTGCTGAGATTTTCCAGCATTTTCTATTTTTGTTTCCGATTCCAGCATCCACAGTAATTTGCCCTTTTGAATGTGTCGCTTTGGGTTTGGTCAGTGGGGTAAAGGTGGGCTGGGTGTGGAGATGTGATGGCAGACATGCCTGTACCTGAGTATCCTCCCCCGCACAGAATAGCTCCCATCAATATCTTGCCACATATTGTAGGGAATAGAAATAAGAAATAAACGTCCCTGGCACCATGTAAGCCCTTTCGAAGGGCTATTAGGGATGGTCAATAAGTGTTGGCCTTGCCAGCGGTGCTCACATCCCGTGATTGAGTAAAGAATAATTGCAAGCCCAGTGTGGACTCGGGTTTTAGAGACCATTTGATTTAATGTTCGTGATGTTGTATTATTATTTTCCGAGCAGATGGCTTCAGGAGCTGATGTTTCTCTTTGCAAGTAGCGGTGCACTGGGAATGAAGCCTGTGGTTTGTTCTGAATCCTTGTTTCATTTAGTCACATGCCTCAGAATTCAGTGACAAATGTAACAGAGGGGGATGGGCAGGAGAAGGTGGGTTATTGGAATAGGAAGAAAGATGATATCCAAAAATATTTTCAGATTGTTTTGAGATTTTTTATATCAAAGCAATTGGCATGTCATTTTTTGCAGCCCAAGTTAGCATCCAAGCCGTTGCACACAATAGATGCAAAATGAATCTAGTCAACCCTTCGGCTCTGGAAAACAGCTGCACTGGATTACTGGGTCATTCCTTTTCCCAGAGTGGCCGATCTCTGGCATCTGTGAGCAAGATTACCAGTTGACTCCTGTATTACGCAGAGCTTTGTGCTGCCAATCTGTGCCTGTTGGGTTATGCATCATCCCAAAGCTCATTAAATTTCACACTGATACATGTTGGAGGCTGTTGGATGCTATTCGGTATGTCTTAATTAAGTTTTCATAGTATTGAATAAGTTAACTGTGTATTTACTAACTCCAAGAGCCATGTACATATACATAGAGTAAAGCATTCAAGATAAGAACTGGCTTTTGTGCACAGGTTTTAAAAAAATTTTTACTCCATCATTAAAATTACAAAGCCAATGCTTTGGATCGGGCCAACCCAAGTCCATTCCCTGTTTGCTCCAAAAACCAAATTTGAATTTCAATTTAATCTAACTTCAAGAGAGCTTGCACCCCATCTTGGGCTTGATCTGTTGCTTAATCTTAGCCAAAAGGTCAAGAACACAGGTCTCTGTCCAACATCAGACTGACCCCTAGGTGTGGGTCATGTGCTTTTGGGTCATGTGTTTTCTTGCATCACTCTGCAGGCTGTACCGCACTCAGTCTCACATTAACCCTATATGTGCCAGACCTTTGTACTACAATACAAAGAGGTGAGACTTTTATACCTGTCATCAGGGGCTTTCTTGATCTAACTTCAGACCCCAAACTGAAAGGGACTGTGTCCCAAACGAAGTAAGAGGTCTCACAACACCAGGTTAAAGTCCAACAGGTTTATTTGGTAGCAAACGCCACTAGCTTTCAGAGCGCTCACTGCTCCTTCGTCAGTTGATCCAGAGGCAGCAACCTTCATACATATTTAAACATGTAAAATATTTCTGATGGTGAAAGAACTCTGACTTTACTCCTCTTTTTGAAAAATCATCTAAAGTGTTTAACTCTTTGCCTGATTTACATAGAATTATAAACCTTCATATAAAAATCTTATATCAAAGCCAGGTAGAGAAGGACATTATCACTTCAGCACAAGACTGAATGTGTGCTCCAAGAGTGTTAGAAACAAATGATCCAATCAATTATCATCTTGTTGGTGTGGGACTTTGCCATGTGTGAATTTACTCCTGGATTTTCCTGCAGTAAGATGATGACTATGCTTTAAAAGTTCTTCATTGGAAAGTCCCTGGATAGGCCTTGGTTCTATGTGATAGGACCTTGGATCCGACGATGCGCTGAATCGCCTACTTCTGCTCCTATGGTCTTATGGACAGTGTTGCACTCACTCGGTACTGCGCTGAAATGGCAGCCTGGATTGTGGGCTTGAACCCACATTCCTGTGACTGCGAGGTGAGACTGCCAGTAAATGAGCTTACCTCTAGCCAGTGTAACAGCACCTTTAAGAATACATGGGAATTTGATCCCCACTCTAAACTATGTTAACTGATCCATGTTGAAGGGTTTCAATTGGGCCTAAATATTCATGAACAGGGGGGAGGGAAGTAAGCCAGGTGTACTATACCCAAATAGCACCACTGAAAAATGCAAATGTAGACTTTGGGTAAAGGCAGTGTTGGGATCAACTGCAAAGGTGCCCCGCCAAGTCGAATAGAGCCATAGCATGGAATCCCTGCAGTGCAGAAAGAGGTATCCGCCCAAGGCCCTATTTTACCATTTTGATTCCAAGTGCTGGGCGGACTTGAAATTGGGAGATTTCAGATCCGACCTTTAGACCCGTTCTCAGGTGCCCCCATACGCACTCTGCCTGAAAAAATATCAGTGATTCCGATTCGCGCTACAGAAGTCTGTGGGCGGGGCTTAATGCGCCCGAAACCCAGCAGCTCCGATCGGCGCCTGCAACTGCGCACGCAGAGAAAAGAAATGATACAATGCTGCTCCCCTGCCACATCTCTCCCGGACCAGATAATGCCTCCCCCTGGCCCTCACAGACATTGCCCCACCTCCACAACATTACGACCCCCTTGTCCCCCCACCCCCTCCGCCACCCAAACCGATCGCAGGTCCCTCCCCCCTTTCCCCCCTCCGATCTAAGGCAGAGTGGCAGCGGACCTCCCCTTCCCCTCCACTGATCTCAGGCAGAGTGGCAGCGGACCCCCCTTCCCCTTCAGTGAGATCTACCCTAATCCCCCCCCACTCCACCAACCTCAAGCAGAGAGTCTTCGGATGCTTGGCTCCTCACTAACTGGAGCGCCCGAATCAGACTTCTATGGGGCATGTCTGTTTTGTGCCAATTCTGGATGGGCGAACATGGTTGTAAAGGGGGAAGTGCCTGTAAAGTTGGGCGTGCAGCCCATTAAGTCAATTTAAATGCATGCAAATGCAGGCGTGGTCCCGATCGCAGCCATTTTCGGGCCTTGGTAAAGGGGGAACCGGCGCAGAGACAGGCACGGATCATGCTACTCACCCCACGCCCGACTTTACCAAGTTTGCACGCCCAAAAATGCGCACAACGCGATAGTAAAATCGGGCCCATCGAGTCTGCAGCGACTCTCAGACAGAGCATTCCAGGTCCTCCCCTCCACCCTACCCTTGTAACCCTGCACATTTACCATGGCTAATCCACCTAACCCGCACTGGACTGTGGGAGGAAACCAGAGCACCTGGAGGAAACCCACGTGGACACAGGGAGAACGTGTAAACTCCACACAGTCACCCAAGGCCGGAATCGAACCCTGGTGCTGTGAGGTAGCAGCACTAACAACTGTGCCAACGTGCTGCCCAATAGCTTATCACTGACATTTGCTATCTAGACTGGCATAGCCGGTGGCAGAGAAATTAAAGTGGAACAACATTTCCTTTGAACCAACAGGAAGAGGAGAGGAAGGGGAGAACCTGGGTCTTTAAAGTGATTGAGTATCAGATGATGATGAAACTGCCTGAGCCGCAGATAGTGAATAGGCAGCACTGAGGTAATAGAAAAGTAATGTACATGACACATTGATTCTCTTAGGGTGTGGCGGGGGCTGTAGGTGATGTATGGGCTATACATTAATAACAACTTTGTTTTTGTCCCTTGTTCATTTTTCTTTCCATCAAGAAGAACTTAACCAAACATAAAAGAGCAATTACTTTAAATGCAAAGCTGTGATATTTATTTACGTTGCTGTAGGGGAGATGGCATCTCTGGAATTTGAAAAAGCCATTACAGATTTTCATGGAACCCAGTTTTCCCCAGATATTTTATTTTTCCATTATGTTTTGACAATACACGATAATAGATTTCAGAGAGCCAGCAGCAATTCCATTTATTAACAATTGTAAGGGTCTGTTCATAGAGTCAAAGAAGTTTACAGCATGCAAAGCGACCAGTCAACCCAACTTGTCCATGTTGCCCAGTTTTTACCGCTGTGCCATTCCCAATTGCCTACATTTGGCCCATATTCCTCTATAGCTATCTTACCCATGTAACTGTCTAAATGCTTTTTAAAAGACAAAATTGTACCCGCCTCTACTACTACCTCTGGTAGCTCGTTCCAGACACTCACCACCTTCTGAGTAAAAAAATTACCCCTCTGGACCCTTTTGTATCTCTCCCCTCTCACCTTAAACCTATGCCCTCTAGTTTTAGACTCCCCTACCTTTGGAAAAGATGTTGACTATCTAGCTGATTGTCCCTCATTATTTTATAGACTCTATACGATCACCTCTAAGCCTCCTACGCTCCAGGGAAAAAATCCCAGTCTATCCAGCCTCTCCTTATATCTCAAACCGTCAAGTCCCAGTAGCATCCTAGTAAATCCTTACTGCACTCTTTCTAGTTTAATAATATCCTTTCTATAATAGGGTGACCAGAATTATACACAGTATTCCAAGTGTGGCCTTACCAATGTCTTGCACAACTTCAACAAGACAACCCAACTCCTGTGTTCAATGTTCTGACCAATGAAACTAAGCATGCTGAATGCCTTCTTCACCACTCTGTCACCTGTGACTCCACTTTCAAGGAGTTATGAACCTGTACCCTGAGATCTCTTTGTTCTGTAACTCTCCCCAACCGTTAACTGAGTAAGTCCTGCCCTGGTTCGATCTACAAAAATGCATCACCTTGTATTTATCTAAATTAAACTCCATCTGCCATTCATCGGCCCACTGGCCCAATTGTGCGAAAGCCGAGAAATCAGAATCGCGCCCGATTTCTCAGCTCTCGCAATTTTATGAGAATCGGATTTCCGGAGCAGTCAGCCTCTCATGGAAATAGGCATGAGGCTGATTAATTTATTTAACCATATTTAAATGTTAATTCACATGTGGTTAGCAAGCCTGGGCTCACTTACCTTTATGGCCTCACCGGGAGAGGTTCTCTCCGGCGAGGAAAACACATGCTCCCCACGAATGGGGAACAGTCCTGTTGGCCTCGCCAGTGGAACTGGAAGCCATTGATGCCCCCTGGGGAAGCCGAGGGCAAGGGTGGTGGCCCTTGGGCAGTGCCAGATTGGCACCCTGGCACTACCAGCCTGGCATCTGGGCAATGCCCAGCGGGCAGTGCCAGGAGGTGGGGCCCATGGGGTGGGGCATATGGGGGTGGGACATGAAGGGGCGACTCGATCGGATCAGGGGGGAGGGTGTCTGCTGTGCACTCTGCAATCGGACTAGGAGGGAGAGGAGGGCCTGTTGCCACTCTGCAGTTGTGATTGGATCGGGGGAAGGGAGCCCGATCGGTCTGGGTGGTGGGTGGGACAGCGGGGGCCAGATGTCCATGCATTGTGAGGCATGCAATTGACCGTGAGCCCCCGTGATTATGGGGTGTGGGGAGCTGGACATCAGAAGTATCTGCAGAACGCAGAGATAGGCTGGCAGTTGGCAACAGTCAGAGGATCCTCTTCACTCGTGTGTGCAATTGCATGGTGCACATTAAATACACTCGAGAAGGCAGTGCCTGCATTACCAAAGCCAATACACATAGGAAATTGTAAAAATGACCATTTTGATACAATGCTGAGGCAGAAGGAACTCAATTTTTGTAGCGTCTTTCACGGACTTTCAGAAAACGGGAGTCGGCCTTCTTTGATTGCTCTCAGCAATGCTTTTAACGTTCAGCTCCCCACGACCTGGGGGCAGTAGCACTACCGGCCCCAATCTTGCATCTGCGAAGACGGCCAGCGACAGGATAGCAGCCAGCACTGGGATTTTCAGGCCCAGTTTGCCAGTGTTGCCTGCCCCTGGCAGGGCCTGAACATTGCCGCAAGATGTCTGCCACACTCGTCTGCATAACAGCAGTGACTACAACTTCAAAAGCAATTCATTAGCTATGCAGAGCGCTGGGCCGACTGGAAGACATGGGTGACACTATATAAATGCAGGTTTCCTTGATCAGTCGATGAATTCCATGACTTAACACTTCTCTTGTAATCTGTGCCACGATCCTTGCTTAACGGCGGGGATGAATCAATGAAACAGACTGGGCGACAGATGTACTGACACCGTTCCGAATGCTTGGTTGCTACTGAGAGCAGCTAATTCACTGCTTCGACCTGGGGCTCAGCTGTGCAAGGTCCAGAAATGTCACAGAAAGCTACAACCCAGTAAAGTCTTTGCCAACTCTCAGTGTTGTGGAAGACATCAAATTAATTTGTGTGCTTCTAAATTTATAGTGCATGAAAATCAAAGGAATGGATCAAATCAATGAACGCTTATCGTCCTGAATGTCCTATTTTGCTTTGTTACAATCTATGCAATAATCTCAAGTTCGATTGTCTGATTGGGCAACTTGAATTGGAAGTATTACCCAATGAAAAAATATAAACTTGCATTTATATAGCGCCTTTTGTGACCTCAAAGTGCTTTACAGCTAATGAAATAACTGTAGCCACTGTTGGAATGTAGGAAGTGTGGCAGCCATTTTGCACATCGCAAGATCTCACAAAGAGCGATGAGATTATAACCAGATAATCTTTCTCGTGATATTGTTTAAAATATAAATATTGGTTAAGATACTGGGGAGAACTCACCTGCTCTTCTTTGAAATAGTGCCATAGGATCTTTTACATCCACCTGAGAGGGCAGATGGAGCCTTGGTTTAATGTCTCATTCGAGAAAAGACAACTCTGCCAGTCATTACTCCCTCAGTTTGTTTGAGCTCGAGTCTCCAGAGTGTGATTTGCACTCACAACAATTTTTGGCTCACAATAGTCAGATCCAATTCTCCAAATGCTTACAACATGGATAACCAGCATCTACCAGAGTCTCAGAGGTTGGTAATAATCACATTTTAAGCTTGGAAAGATCAGGAACTATTTGGACGGGATCTTGAGCCCGTATTTACTATCCACGGGATTGGTGACAGGGGCTCAATATCCAGCGGGATCGTGACTTCCGATTCTCACTGTCCCTCACTGGCAATGTGATCAGGTTCACACCACAATGAGTGTGAACCTTATTTACATATATTTTAATAGATTTTAATATAATTAACATGCCCCCTCACCGTATATTGACTCCCCCGCCGCCGACTTTTCAAACCTTGCCCGCATGACATCACATGAACCTGTCGTGGGGTTCCCTCCAGGGGCATAAAGGTGAATATAGCCCCTGGGGGGGGGGGGGGGGGGGGGGGGGGAGGGGTGAGGGACATGGCCAGGCAGTGCCCTGGTGATGCCCCCTGGCATAGGTTGGCACTGGCAGGTTGGCACCATGGTGCCGACTCCAATCAGGGGTATAGAATCATAGAGTCATAGAATCCCTACAGTGCAGAAGAAGGCCATTCGGCCCAACGAGTCTGCACCAACCACAATCCCACCCAGGCCCTATTCCCGTAACCCCATGCATTTACCCTAACTAGTCCCCTGACACTAAGGGGCAATTTAACATGGGCAATCCATCTAACCTACACATCTTTGGACTGTGGGAGGAAACCGGAGCACCCGGAGGAAACCCACGCAGACACGAGGAGAATATGCAAACTCCACACAGACAGCCACCCAAGCCAGGAATCGAACCTGGGTCCCCGGCGCTGTGAGGCAGCAGTGCTAACCACTGTGCCACCATGCCAGCCCCCCCCACCCCCCCCCTGCCATGGGGGCCCTTTAAAGATGGTGCCCCGATTTCAGAGCAGCCATGTTTCAGGCCCTGCCCTCCTACATAACGGAGTGAAACTCGCCCAGCTGTTTTATTTTGACAAAGTGTGGTAAGATATGTGGAGAAAACTGACCTGTCTCTCGGGAGAGAAACACGCCATCTTTCTCACCGGAACCAACACTTTGCCAAATTCTGGTAAGGACACCCCCTCTATGTTTAATTATGCCATGCAATCTGGTACAAAGAAGGACCGGATTGAACTGGTTCTGTTATATGTCATATGAGTCTGCAGTGCCGCTGTGAAATGTGGCTTCTGGAACACTAACACATAACACATTAGTTCCTAACTCGTTATAGATATTTACGGCTGACACAGCAATGGTGGCACAATGGTTAGCATTGCTGCCTCACAGCGCCAGGGACCCAGGTTCAATTCCAGCCTCGGGTCACTGTCTGTGTGGAGTTTGCACTTGCTCCCCATGCCTGCGTGGGTTTCCTCCGGGTGCTCCGATTTCCTCCCACAGTTCAAAGATGTGCGGGTTAGGCTGATTGGCCATGCTAAATTGCCCCTTAGTGTCCAGGGGCGTGTAGGTTAGTGGGGTAAATATGTGGGTTTACAGGGATAGGGCCTGGGTTGTTGGTGTAGACTTGATGGGCCGAATGGCCTCTTTCTGCACTGTACGGATTCCATGATCATTTAAGAGTTGTGAGCAAGATTTATATCATACATTCCCTTGAGGCTGCTCCTCCATTTGATACGATCATGGCTGATCTTCTCCATCAATTCCTCATATCCCTTAATTCCCTGAGAGACCAAAACTCTATCCATCCCAGGCTTAAATGATGGAGCATCCGCAATCTTCTGGGGTAGAGAATTTGAATGATTCACAACCCTGTGAGTGAAGACATTTCTCTTCACCTAAGTCCTAAATTATCGGGCCCCTTATCTGCAGACCGTGCCCTCATGTTCTAGATTCCCCTGCCAGGGGGTAACAGTCTCAGTGTCTTCCTTGTCGAGCCCCTTCAGAATCTCACAAGTTTCAATGAGATAACCTCCCTTCTTCTTGAGACCATAGGCCAAAATTTCAGGGCCTTTCATCCCAGAAAGCAACTGAGAGATTTGCTTAACATCACTGAATTACCCTTTCGACTTGGAAATAGAGATGAAGGTTATACATGCAAGGGCTACAGTCGCAAATATCTGAGGATTGTTATTGGACTTTCTCTCCTAACATTCTAGTTTAAAGGAGCAATTCGTATCTTTCACAGGAAGAAGGACAAATGTAAGAGCTGTTTGTAAAGAGGTTCTGAGAATGGCAGGACAGTGAACTACTCTCCATATGGAAGGAATAATAAAGAATTGAGATGGATATTATTTGATAAAAAGAGGTCGACAAGGCTCAATGGCAACAAATTGTTTGATGAAGTAACACACCTGGGGTTAAGAGTGACTGTAGGATCATCCAGATTTAAACCTTTGGCACCGACATTGGGAGGCACAGAAAGGGAGCAGATTAGCTATTGGCTGACTCAAAGGAAAGAAAGATTTGCATTTATATTGCGCCTTTCATATCCACAGAATGTCCCAAAGCATTTTGCAGCCAGTAAAGTACTTTTGAAGCCACTGTTTTAATGTAAAGAAATACAGCCACCAGTTTGTGTTCAGAAACTCCCACAGACAGCAGTGGGCGAACTGACCAGGGGATGTGGCAGCCTAATGGTATTGTTACAGGGCTATAATCCAGAGACCTGGGATAATGCTCCAGGGACCGGGGTTCGAATCCCACCATGGCAGGTAATGAATTAAATTAGCTAAAAATTTAAAAACGACTTAGGGAAGGAAATCTGCCATACTTACCCAGTCTGGTATATGTGATCTCAATGCTAGCCCAATCAGTGACGCCCACATCTCATAAAAGTATATGAAAACACTGATTCAGTGACTCTGCTTTAAAATAGTGCCACTTTGTGTCCATCAGAGAGGGCAGACAGCACCTCTGACAGTGCAGCACTCCCTCAGCACTGCAATGGAAGATTAGTCTGCATTGTGTGGTGGATTCTCCGGGGTGGGACTTGAACTCACAACCTTCTGACTCAGAAGATGAGAGTCAATGAGTCCAAATTGGAAAAAGACCATGGGGCCTGCAAGCTGAGATGGTGGATCTGTACAGGGATATCTGAATAATAGGGTTGCAATGAAGTGCATGCATCTGATGTTGAGGTAGTGCTGTGTGTCAATGGCCCATATTGTTATGACTGACTATGCTCTCTTCAGAGCAGTTATAAACAAAAATTAAATTGAAGAAGTACGCAAGGACTCATTTTTAGTGTGAACCCCAAAGCAATTGACCAGAATCAAGCATGAGCGCAGTTGAATCTTGACATACATTAAAGGAACATCTCCTTTGAAATGGTAACAGATGGAGGGGGCCAGTGGTGGAACGTGTGGGTAGGTTGAAGATTGTGTCCATACCTGTTTTCTCGGAGGTCATTCCAAACATTTCCAGGATTATAGATAAACAGGGGAGTCCTCAGGATTCTAAACACCCACTCAGCAAAGCTCAGATCAGATTTGAAGTATAATAAGCAACTTTTACTGTGAAACTCAACAGCACTTAGATACAAGGGAGCTAATCATGATTTGAATCCATTAAGATAAGTGATTATGACATCCACTTTAAACAGTCTATGCGGTTACCAATAGCAACTGCCATGTAATAATTTCTTGAATGCGCTGAAGAGTGTTGTCTAATGAATTGTGAATTGGTATAAAGCTCAGTTTATTCCTCCTGTTTCAGAAATGCTCAGCAAATGTTGGGTTTTCCTGTCATCATAATTGAATTCCTAGCCATGTGAACTTTAAAAAGAAAAGAAAACGCACCTCTCGTGACCTCAAGGCATTCCAAAGCACTTTGCAGTCAATGGGACAGGCTTTCTCCAGGCCATTGCCGTCAACTTTGGGGGCAAGGGCAGTGGGAATGTCCAGGAAATTGGGGTCAGCTCAGGATCTCAACATGATCCTGCCCTGTTCCAGATATCCCCCCCCCACAGCTTCGAAGGTGAATGGGGCCTCCTCCTCCTCACTTTGGCCCATCGGCTAAGTGCATAAGACTATTGAGATTATTAAGAATTAAATTATGAGGTCCTTGAGTCCTGGATTGTCATCCTGCTATGGATCCTCTTCCCCTGATCTGTCAGCAACTTGTCGGGGCCACTGAGGTGCGTTCACAGCAGGAAGAGTTTCCTCAGTGAAGCAGACAAACTGGGAGAGTCTCATTCAGTTACACTGAAGAGCTCCAACCATGGCCATTGAGAGACTGCTGTTCAAAGCACTTCTTCGTCCAGAGAATGCTTTGGTAGCTGAGAAGGTGAGTTTCAGCTTTTTCGAAGGCACTTTACCAGTCTTGCCCTTCATTCACTTTGCTGTATCTCTCTTGCTGCCTTCCTTCATCATAGCATTGGGAGCAGCTGATGCAGCCTCCACAACTGCTGAAGAGCGAGAGCAGAGGCCGTAGCACCACCAACAATTCCAGCAGCAGCACTAGCTGCTATCTCCTCAATCGCACACCCCATCACAGGACAGATCCAACTGAACAAAGGCCAAACTCAACACAGGGTGGACAGGCAGAGGAGCAGGTCTCCTGAATGGTCTTGACCAGGTGGAGGTGGGAAAGGATGGTTCCTCTTGTGGGTCAGTCTAGAACTAGGACACACTGTTTTAATACTAGGGCTCACCCTTTTAAGAACAGAGAATGCTTTTCTCTGATGGATGTGCGACTTTAGAACTCTCAGCCTCAGAAGGTGGTGGAGGAGGGCGTCATTGAATAGTTTCAAGGCAGAGGTAGATAGATTCTTCTTAGACAAGGGAATCAAAGGTTTTCGAGGGGTAGATGAGAATGTAAAACTTGAAACACAAACAGGTCAGCCATGATCTCATTGAATGGCAGAGCAGGCTGGAGGGGGCCGAATGGCCTACTTCTGCTCCTATGTCATATGTTCACATAACATGTCTGAACACCAACATCTCAGGAGACTCGGGCTCTTATGACAGGACACTTTCAACCTCCTGAAACGAGATCTCCTTCCCAGTGGACCAGGTGGGTACACACTGGCAATGGCCGACCAGCCTGGCGCCAGTCACTGGAGGGCAGTCCTTTCCGGGGTCTCTGCCTCTTGCTAAGCTGTGTGCTCTGCAAGGGAAGAGAGCAGAGAGTTAGGTGTGTTGTAGTGGCTTGTGTGTAAAGGAAGGATGGACACCATTTGTGTATGGTGATTGTGACTGGAGTGCAATCAGTCTCCCCAAAAGCTGGAGTTCATCAAAAGTTCACTGCTGGTGGGATTCGAACCTGCACCATTTGCCCACCAGTCCTGTGTGCACTGATCCATATTGGCACCAATGTTTCATAATTCCTGTTTAAAACCCTTTATGGCCTCACTCCTTTCTGTCCCTGTAACCTCCGAGAACTCCCTGTTCCTCCAATTCTGGCCACTTTTACAGCCCCCGTTTCCTCTGTCCCACCATTAGCGACTGTGCCTTTAACCGTCTCATCCAGTTTCTCCAAACCGTCGGACACAGTAACTCCCTGCCAACCGGAAGCCTGCAGTAACAATTGCATCTGCCCTGGTGTGAGTGGAGCTGCTTCCTGCCAATGGCTTCAGTGAGTCAGCACTCGCAGTTTAAATGAGGTTCAGAGTTAGACAAATGATTGTTATTAAACCTTTCACAGTAACAAAATCCTAATCTGCCCCTATCTCAGCATGTGGCTCTGCAGATTGAAAATGGGAGCAGAGCAGCGTAAACGGAATCCATGGGATGCTTACAAACTGGTCACGTATCTCAGCGTGACTTTCTATTCAGCTTAGAAGGCAGAAACATCATCATAAATATTCGTTTATGTGTGTTCCAGTGAGCCACAGTGAGCACAGCTGGGCTGATTTAATTCCTGGATCTGAATCCAGTGAGATTGTGGATTTTGCTGGTTGTTTTCATTCCATCCCGCCTGTGCGAGCTTAAAGCATGACGGAGTCAGAGGTATTCAGTGAGTGGGTGGTTGCTGAGAGCCAGCCTGTGGGTACAGGAACCCATGCACTTGTCTGGTTCATTCAGGAGGAGTTATATTAATGCACTATCAAATATCGGGGGGGCGGGGGGGATTCTCTCAGCCCGGGGGGGCCAGCGATTGGGCCATGATGGGGGGGCGTGTCGGTGAGGCAGTGATGGGAGGTTGCTGTGCTGGCCAACGATCGGGAGGCCGGCAATGTGGGGCTACTGTGCATGCGCCAATCGCAGCGCTGACAGATCGGTGCATGCGCGGTGGCCCACTCAGCGCTATGTTTCTGGCCTCCCCAGCGGGAATGGGCCCCGCCCACTGATTTTTCGTGTGAATCACAAGTGTGGGAGATTCATTTTGAAACTCCCGCTCAAAAAGCAGCAGGATTTACTCCAGTTTTTACCCAAATTCGACACTTCAAATTTTTTTGGGAGAATCGCCCCTCAGAACATTTCTTTTAATTGTCCAGTGAACAACTTTCTTTAAAACAAAATGAGTTGCATTTAAATAGAACCTTATGCTTCTTTCCCAAAATCCCCAAGATGATTCAGTTTAAAGCTTATTTATTAGTGTCACAAGTAGGCTTACATTAATGAAGTTACTGTGAAAATCCCCTAGTCGCCACACTCTGGTGCCTGATTGGGTACACTGAGGGGGAATTTAGCATGGCCAATGCACCTAACCAGCACGTCTTTCGGACTCATGTACAATCAATTAGTTCAAGATGCATCAACAGTGGCTGTACAAGGCAGGCAATTTTGACACAGCAAGATCCCACAAGCAGCAATTAGTTAAAAGCCTGTGCCTTTGGTGGAAATATGATATCGTGGCGCTAACTGGGACCTGGCTAGGAATATGAGCTGTGATTCTCCCGTCCCGCTGTGCTAGTTATTTAGTGCAGTAGGCCAGGAGATTCTTGTGTCGGCCGATTCGCGGGGTTGGTGCATGCGTTCCCACTGCGATAGCATCTCCCAGTGCGGGGTTTTTGGCGGCATCAGCTCCACGCTGGAAATCACCCCCCCCCCCGCCAGCCCCCCACTAGGAGTATTTCACTCCAGCGGGGTTTACTATAACTCCCTACTTTTGGGGAGCGAGCGGCCCAACCCCACTTGAGTGAAGGGGGGGCAATTGGAGCTTCCCAGAGGTGGGGCGGCTAGGGGGGTGGTTCATTTGGCACCCTGGCAGTGGCAGCCTGTGCCCCTAGCGTTGCTCAAGGGGCAAAGTGACATTCCCCAGGGGGCATCTTGGCATGGGCATGGGGCAGTGCCAAAGGAGTGGGGCATGATGGGGGTGGAGCGATCGGTGGGGGTGGGGTCCCGCTGCCACTCTGCAGTCGAGATCAATGGGGGAAGGAGGGAAACCAGTGTTTGGGGCGGGCAGGGGGTGTGGGGGGGGGGGGGGGGGGTCAGCCTGCTGGGGGAGTTGGGACTGCGGGGGAGAGGGGATCGGAACTGCGGGGCTGGGGATTCGAGGGAGGGGGTTGGAGATCGGGGTGGGCCGGGAGGGGAGTGGTTCAGGGCTGGCCCGGGAATGGTTGGGGGGGGCCTATCGAACGGGCCTTGGGGGGGTTGGAGAGCCGACAATGCGGGGATCGTGGGACTGACCAGCAATCGGGAGGCCGGCAGCATGGGGTTACTGTGCATGCACCGATCTCAGCGCTGACAGATCGGCACATGCGCTGTGGCCCGCTCAGCGCCATGCTGCCGGCCTCTCCAACGGGAATAGGCCTTGTCCCCAGCTTTATAATGATAGTCACACTAATGACCTCTGCAGTGCACAGAGTGTGGGAGATTCTTCTCTGAACTCCCACTGAAAAAAAACAGCGTAAATTACTCCAGTTTTCATGCAAATTCGACACTTAGAATTTTTTTGGGATAATTCCGGCCAGGATGTTGTGACGATATCAAAGGCCTGGCTTGAGAAAGGGCAGGACTGCGTGTTAAATATTTCTGAGTATAACTTAAGGAGAGCATTGCAGAGATGGGGAAACAGGATGTCCCAGAGGGTTCAAAGACAGGATCAGTTTGGCTAGAGTAGACTGGGATAATGGTAAGTGTAAAGGGCGGAGAGGAGCAAATGTTCCTAAAAGTTTTAAAGTGTATTTATTTGTGTCACAAGTAGACTTACATTAACACTGCAATGAAGTTACTGTGAAAATTGCCTAGTCACCACACTCCGGCGCCTGTTCGGGTACACTGAGGGAGAATTTAGCATGTCAATGCACCTAACCAGCACATCTTTCAGACTGTGGGAGGAAACTGGTGCACTCAGAGGAAACACACACAGACATTGGGAAAACGTGCAGACTCTGCACAGACAGTGACCCAAGCCGGGAATCCGAATCCAGGTCCCTGGCGCTGTGACGCGGCAGTGCTAACCACTGTGCCACCGTGCCACCTGTGTTCAGGAAAACTTTTTACAGCAATATGTGTTCAGTCCAATGAGAAAGAATGCACTGTTGGACCTGGTTCTTGGAAATGAGCTGGTCCTAGTGGATCAGATGGGAAACATTTAGGAGACGGTGGTCATTGTATCGTAAGGTTAAGGATGATTGTAGAAAAGGACAATCCAGACTCAGAATAGTTAACTGGGGGAAGTGTCGACTTCAATGGGGCAAGAACGGAGCTGGGCCATTGGCGGGACAAACTGTGGCTGAACAATGGACTACTTTCAAAAAGAAATGATTCAGGCACAAAAGGTACATTCCCTCAAAAGAAAAGGTAGGGCAAATAAATCCAGAGCTTCCTGGATAAAAAAGGAAATAGAAATTAAGATAAGGAAGAAAAAGTGTGCTTATGATGGGTGTCAGGTAGAAAATACAGCTGAGAACCAAGAGGAATACAGAAGGTTAAGAGGGGAGGTGAAAAAGCGCTTTAGGGAAATGAAGAGGGGTTATGAGAAAAAGCTGGAAATGAAATAAAGAAGAATCCCAATGTCTTCTACAAACATATAAATAGTTAAAAAGTGGTAAAAGGAGGGGTAGGGCCGATTAAGGACCTAAAGGCAATTTGCACATGGAGTCTTGGGGCATGGTTGAGGTATGAAATGAATATTTTACATCTATCTTTACCAAGGAGGTAGATGCTACCCAGGGCATGAAGACAGATGAGGAAATTCTGTCCCCAGAAGGGTTTGATAAGGAGAAAGTGTTGAATAAACTGTCAGTACTGAAAGTTGACAGGACACCGGGACCGGATGAGATGTATCCAAGGATATTGAAGGAAGTGAGAGTGGAAATGGCAAGGGCAATAGCCATAATCTCCCAGTCTTCTCCAGACTCAGGGGAGGTATCCAGAAGATTGGAGAATTGCAAATATTACGCCCTTGGTCAAAAAAGGATCTGTAAGGATAAGCCCAACAATTACAGACCATTACTAGGGAGAGGGTGTTGAATAAACAAATGGGATTAAAGGCAGAAAAGTCTCCGGGACCTGATGGCCTGCACCCTAGGGTATTAAAGGTGGTGGCAGCAGAGATAGTGGATGCATTGGTTGCGATATTTCAAAATTCCTTGGCATCTGGTAAGGTACCAGAAATTGGAAACATGCTAATGTAACGCCCCTATTCAAAAAAGGAGAGGCAAAAAGTAGGAAACTATAGGCCAGTTAGCTTGACCTCTATGGTGGAGAAGTTGCTGGAATAGTAGGGAGTCTATGGATGTGGTATATGTAGACTTCCAGAAGGTGCTTGACAAGGTGCTGCATAAAAGACTGATCCAGAAAGTGAGATCACAGGGGATTGGGGGTAGAGAGCCGGTGCAGCCATAACAGGCCAACTGATCGCCTTCTGCACCCTAACAATCCTGTGATTCTGTGAAATGGGATAGAAGAGGAGTATTAACTGGAATATTGGTGGGAGAGAGTTTGCATCAAATTGTGTCCCCTGTCCGAACGACGGAATAGGCATACAGGACCTTGGTTTAAAGATTTTATTTGAAGTGTGATACCTCTGATAATGCAGTAGCCCCTCAGTTCTGCGATGGAATGTCAACCTAGATGATGAACTCATGTTCCGGAGCGGGTTTTGAACCTGTGGTTCGAGATTCAGAAGTGAAAGTGCCACCAACTGAAGCGGGGAAACAAAATGCGGCAGTCGTCTGAAAATTATTACAGAGACCAAGACTACTACTGTTGTCCATCACAAATCCTGCCGCCTAAACGCTGCTTCAGTCCATATGCTGCTCAAACTCCCATCTGTGCCTCTTTGTAATGTAACAATACTGAGCTGCCCAGGCAGCCCGCCTCCAACTTCCAGCTCATCCAAATATCAATTTCCACTTGGCCCTAACTACATCCTCACCTGCCTACATCAGGTGCGATTTTTTTTGTGCCCCCCCCCCCCCTCCCCTCCCCCAACAATGTATGTTTTCGTCAGTTGAAGTGGCCCGCCATTTGCTGGCTGTGAGATCTGCCAGTCCTCCCAATGTCTGCGGGGTTTTGCGATGCCAGTACCCTCCACTGCCGGGAAACACATCGCGGAGGAATGTGGGGCGGGGGGGGGGGGGGGGGGGGGGGGGGGTGGGGAGGTGGTCACCATTGGGACTGGAAGATCCCGCCAACGGGACAGACCGGAAAACTCCCCCATTGTTTTTGGCTTCCCGTAAATCTCCAACTGCATATTTTCACCTTGCCTTCAAGTTCTTTCATGGCTTTGACTCTCCTTATGTCTAATCGGCCTTACAAGCCTTTTCAGAATTCTGCATTCCTCAATTTTTCATGCATCAGCCTCTCCCTTCAACCCAATTTTGGGTGTCAAGCCATTTGGGCCCCACATTCTGGAATTTTCCCTCTGCCTCCCTCCTTTACAATCCTCCTGAAAGCCCACCTATTTGACCAAACTTTGAGTTACGCCATCTCATATGTCCTTCATTGACACAGCATTGATTCTTGCCTGAATAATTCCTCCACAAACTGCCTTGGGACATTTTCCTACATTTAAGTAGCTAAACAAAATGTAAATTGTTCTTGTTCAACAATTTTTTTTACAATGCAATTAAAGAACCTGCAGTTAGGGTGTAGAATCCCATTGGAATAACCTAAATTAAGTTGTCATGGCAGATAATCGTACTCAATAGTGTAAAGGTTAGGCACCAAGTGGAGCAGCTTATTCAGCAGGGTAAGAATTATTCAATGTGGAATATCTGTTTATTCAGCAGGGTAAGGATTACCCGGTGTGGAATATCTGTTTATTCAGCAGGGTAAGGATTACCCGGTGTGGAATATCTGTTTATTGAGCAGGGTAAGGATTACTGGGTGTGGAATATCTGTTTATTCAGCAGGGTAAGGATGACTTGATGTGGAATATCGGTTTAAATCTGTTAAATTTGAGCAGGGTAAAGCTACAATGGATGTGTGATTAAGGGAAAGTGATGAGCGTAAACTGGTGAGTTATTCCTCCTCTCAGTGAAACTAATGTGAAAGAAGAAATGGGAGAGAGAAAGTGGGAAGAATAGAGTAAAACAATCATTAGGGAATATAACTGGAATGTTTTGTAACTGCATGAACTCTGAATATTAGGGAATATTAGTTAAAAGCAACAACAACACACAAAACGATGAAAATAGCAACACTTTGTCAGTATTTGAAGAGAGTGATTACAATTTTGTGTGTAAGTTCTTCACTGGAATTGGAATGTGGGAGGTAGTGAGAATCTGGAGCTCTGCTTAAAGGTGTGGTATAGGCGGGAACTCACAACATTTAAGAAGCAATTAGATGAGTGCTTGAAACGGCGTAGCATACAAGGCTATGGATCAAGTGCTAGAAAATGGGATTAGAATAGATTGGTGGTTGATGGTGGGTGCAGACATGATGGGCCAAAGGGCCTCCTTTTGTGCTGTAAAACTTTAAACTGAGCTGCTTGCTAAATGAATAATCAGGATCACTCTGGACCTCAAAAATGCACAGGGTGTCTTTCTTCCTCCCTGCCTTGTGATGTGACAGTATCTCAAATGGGACTTTGGAGTGTTCACAATCATTCCTTCTGACTTAACTGCTGAACAATATTGTTGTACTGACTGGGTTGAGATGGATGTGGGGATTGGGGGCACAACTAGTATCATGGAAAAAAAGTTAGGCTCCAAACCTGTTGAACAGGGGGAGCTGGCAGTGCTAGAGTCACCCATCTGGTGGGCGATTGTGGTGAACCATTGTTGGTTCACCACTGGGGTTTGTTACTATGTTACTGTTGGGCTAGGGTGTTGTTACTGTGGGGTTGTACTATGTTGTTGTGTTAGGGTGTTTACCTGTTATAAGAGTTATCATGGCACATTCCAGTGGGGTCCCGCCTCCGGTGGCAGGGTATAAGACCCCCTGCTCCGGCAGGACCCCTTCAGTCTGAACTGGTGTATTCGTGTTAGTAGTTCCATTGTTACTTTATTAAAGCCTTCAATACCGAAGCCTTGGTTCCATGTGCTTATTGACGCGCATCAATTTAATAAAGTAAACAGAAAACTCACAACTGTGCAACAAGAAGAAAAAAAAACAGAGAGTATGGAACAGATTCTAAAACCGGATCGTCTGACACTGGACCCACGTGCGGTCGGTGCAGCTAACACATTCGACCATTGGTGGAAGTGCTTTGAGGACTACCTGGCAGCCTCGGTAGCTATCACTACGGACAGTGATAGACTCCAGGTCCTCCACGCAAGGGTAAGCGACACGATTTACCTAGCCATTCGTGCAGCTCCCACTTACCAGGGTGCCGTCGAGCTCCTAAAGAAAAGATACACTATGCCACCCAACGAGATACATGCTCGTTACCTCCTCGCTACACGACGTCGGCAGTCGGGCGAAACCATAGAGGATTATGCCAATGAGCTCCTGCAGCTTGCCAGGGGTTGCGACTGTAAGGACGTCTCCGCCGAACAGTATATGTACGACCTCGCCCGAGACGCGTTCGTAGCAGGGGTAGGGTCCTCGTATATCAGGCTTAAATTGCTAGAAAAGGGGAAACTCAACTTGACCCAGGCAATGGAGATGGCCGTGAGGTTGGAGGCGGCGTCGAAGAGCTTGGCGCTGTACCCCGAGGACCACGTGCAGTCAACGTGGTTGGAGCAAGCTCAGCTCCCTCCTCGCCCCGCGAACCTGCGCTCCCAGATCGATTCGACGACGGCGGCAGCTCCAGGTGGCCAGCGATGCTATTTTTGTGGAGGGGCCAAGCATCCACGGCAACAGTGTCCGGCAAGAACGGCAATCTGCAGCCAGTGCGGTAAAAAAGGCCACTACGGCAAAGTCTGCAGGTCCAAGCCTAAAAACGGCAGTGTAGCTTGGTCTAAGTCTAAAAACGGCAGTGCAGCTTGTAACCCTCCAGAACGGAGACAATCTCCTTCGGCATCGCAGTACCCACGAGGTCCGACCACGTGCGAATCCAGGACGGCGCCATCGTGGCTGACGGAGGAGGAGGAAGACCACCAGGAGTCGCTGCGCTTGGCGCCCTCGGCCACATGCGATTCATGGGGGCGGCCATCATGGTCCACGACGACTAGGAGCGACCAGCAGGGGTCCTCAGCGTCCACATCGGCAGCATGCAGTGACGCCCAGGGGCCAACGGTGGCGTTGATCTCTCTGGATCAGACCAGGCATTACAGGCTCGAACATTCTATGATGGAAGTAAAGGTTAGTGGCAGAACTGTGAATTGTCTGTTTGACAGTGGAAGCACCGAAAGTTTCATACACCCTGAAACTGCTAAAAGGTGTGGACTCCGGATTCTCCCTGCCAAACAGACAATTTCCATGGCATCACGGTCCCGGTCTGTACCGATCCAAGGACGATGTATGGTAACTCTTGAGGTACAGGGCACAATTTACGAGCAATACAGGCTCCTTGTGTTACCTCACCTTTGCGCGCCAATTCTCCTCGGACTAAACTTTATGGCCCACATGAGGAGTGTGATCCTACAGTACGGTGGGCCACTCCCTTCACTGGCAGTAGGGAATCAGCCGCAGCCTCCAAATTGCCCAAAGCGCCCCGCATGCAATTTATCCACCCTGAAAATTACTACACCATCCCTTTTTAAAAATCTGGTACCTGGCTTCAAGCCCATCGCTGCTAAAAGTAGGCGTTACAGCGCTGAGGACCGGATCTTTATTAGATCTGAGGTTCAGCGGCTCCTCAAGGAAGGGATCATACAGGCCAGTGCTAGTCCGTGGAGAGCGCAGGTCGTGGTAGTCAAAAGCGGGAACAAACCTCGGATGGTCATCGACTATAGTCAGACCATTAATAGATACACGCAGCTGGATGCGTATCCTCTCCCGCGCATTTCTGATATGGTCAATCAGATTGCGCAGTACCGAGTGTTTTCTACCATAGACCTCAAGTCCGCCTACCATCAACTCCCCATCTGCCCAGAGGACCGACAATATACGGCTTTTGAGGCGGATGGTCGTCTATACCAATTCCTCAGGGTTCCATTTGGTGTCACCAATGGGGTCTCGGTCTTCCAGCGTGCTATGGACCGAATGGTGGACCAGAACGGGTTGCGGGCTACCTTCCCGTACCTGGATAACGTCACCATCTGCGGCCATGACCAGCAGGACCACGACACGAATCTCCAACACTTTCTGCGCACTGCATCTCGCCTGAATCTGACCTATAACAGGGAGAAGTGCGTATTCCGTACGCGTAGGTTAGCCATCCTCGGATACGTGGTGGAAAACGGGGTCATTGGCCCTGATCCAGACCGTATGCGCCCACTCACTGAACTTCCCTTGCCCGCTAGCACGAAAGCACTGAGGAGATGCCTCGGGTTTTTTTCATATTATGCACAGTGGGTCCCCAACTACGCGGACAAAGCTCGTCCGCTCATTAAGTCCACGACCTTTCCACTTACGCCGGAGGCCCAATTGGCCTTCAAGGTTTTGAAGAGCGACGTCTCGAAAGCCACGATGCACGCGGTGGATGAATCCATCCCTTTCCAGGTGGAGAGTGATGCATCTGACTTCGCCCTAGCCGCCACACTAAACCAGGCAGGCAGGCCCGTCGCGTTCTTTTCCCGCACCCTTCAAGGCCCAGAAATTCGGCACTCAGCGGTGGAGAAGGAGGCTCAGGCCATTGTGGAGGCAGTCAGACATTGGCGCCATTACCTGGCAGGGAAGCGGTTCACCCTGATCACGGATCAACGATCCGTGGCGTTTATGTTCAGTAACACGCAGAGGGGCAAGATCAAGAACGATAAGATCTTGCGGTGGAGAATTGAGCTCTCCACCTATAATTACGATATTATGTATCGTCCAGGGAAGCTCAATGAGCCCTCGGATGCCCTCTCGCGTGGAACATGCGCCATCATGCAGGAGGACCGCTTGAAGGCTCTCCACAATGATCTGTGTCATCCTGGAGTCACCAGACTCTACCACTTCGTCAAAGCCCGCAACCTGCCTTACTCGGTGGAGGATGTCAGGTCAGTGACTAGAAGCTGTCGGATTTGCGCAGAATGCAAACCGCACTTTTATCGACCAGACCGGGCACATTTGGTCAAGGCCACTCGCCCTTTTGAGAGGCTGAGTGTGGATTTTAAGGGCCCCCTTCCCTCAACGGACCGGAATGTCTATTTTCTCAACATAATAGACGAGTATTCCCGGTTTCCGTTTGTTTTCCCCTGTGCGGACACGTCAACTGCCACCGTCATTAAGGTTTTCAGTGAACTTTTTACCCTGTTCGGGTACCCCTGCTACATTCATAGCGACAGGGGCTCGTCGTTCATGAGCAACGACTTGAGGCAATTCCTGCTCTCATTCGGGATTGCCTCTAGTAGAACCACGAGCTACAACCCTAGGGGTAACGGACAGGTGGAAAGGGAGAATGCTACAGTCTGGAAGGCTGTCCTACTGGCACTGAAATCCAGGGGCCTTCCAGTCTCCCGTTGGCAGGAGGTCCTTCCAAATGCGCTCCATTCTATCCGCTCCCTCCTGTGTACGGCAACCAATGCTACTCCCCACGAGAGGATGTTCTCATTCCCTCGGAAGTCGTCCTCGGGGACCTCATTGCCAGCCTGGTTGACGTACCCAGGACCCGTCCTTCTGCGGCGCCATGTGAGGGCTCGCAAGTCCGACCCCTTGGTCGAACCGGTCCAACTCCTCCACGCCAACCCTCAGTATGCCTATGTGGCATATCCTGACGGGCGAGAGGACACTGTCTCCATTAGAGACCTGGCGCCCGCAGGGGACGTAGCAACTCCTGTCGCTCCTATTCCCCCAGTCACGAATCCACTACTCCTCATTACTTCCCCAGACGTGGCGCGGTCAGCACCGGGACCAGTGCATAACACTTTTACTCCCATGTACAGCTTGCCTGGGACTCGGAGATCGGCGCCACCATCATCATCACCACCACCACCACCACCAAACGTTCCAGGATCCCCTGCACCATCGCCTCACCAGGGCCGGCCGGCCCGGGAGTCCTTGAGGGGACAGCCAGACGTTGCTTTGGAAAGAGCGCCACCACAAGCACCTGCTCCGGTTTCGCAACCGGTGTTGAGGAGATCGGCACCTGCTCCGGTTTCGCAACCGGTGTTGAGATCGCAGCGTCGGTGCGGTCCTCCAGACCGTCTGGACTTGTGAATCCTGTGATTTTTCTGTCATTGTCTGTTTATATGACCTGTTTTTCGTCCACCCCGCCACCTTTTGTTCTTAAAGGAGGGGTGAATGTGGTGAACCATCGTTGGTTCACCACTGGGGTTTGTTACTATGTTACTGTTGGGCTAGGGTGTTGTTACTGTGGGGGTTGTACTATGTTGTTGGGTTAGGGTGTTTACCTGTTATATGAGTTATCATGGCACATTCCAGTGGGGTCCCGCCTCCGGTGGCGAGGTATAAGACCCCCTGCTCCGGCAGGACCCCTTCAGTCTGAACTGGTGTATTCGTGTTAGTAGTTCCATTGTTACTTTATTAAAGCCTTCAATACCGAAGCCTTGGTTCCATGTGCTTATTGACGCGCATCAGCGATATAATGTTGGTCATGTGTTGCAAGATGTTTTCTTCAAAAAAGAAGTATGAAGCATCATTCGAGGGCAAGGGATAATTGGACTGGGATGTGCACACACAATCAGCTCCCTTCTGAAAGTCTTACATTTCTCCCTCAGTTTTAGATTTCCATTCTAGCTTCCTATGTCCACAGTTATAATAGAAAAGGCCTCTGTAAACATGCCAGGACCTCCAGTCAAGTGTGTTGATGTTAAAGTAGCGCGGGGTTTTCAATTTTGTGTAGTGATTGAAAAATGTATTTAACGAGCAGCCCATGTTAACAATTCTTCCATCAACAGAACCAAGGTGGTGGGGTCGCGCTATTAATAAGAGATAATATCAGGGTAGTACTGAGGGATGACATAGGCTCTGAGGAACAAAACGTGGAATCATTATGGGTAGAGATGAGGAATAGTAGAGGGAGAAAGACACTAGTAGGTGTGGTATATAGGCCCCCGAATAATAATGTTGAGGTAGGGAGGGCTATAAACAAGCAGATAAGGGATGCGTGTAAAAACGGAATGGCAATAATCATGGGGGACTTCAACATGCACATTGACTGGCAGACTCAAGTCGGTAAGGGTGGAATGGAGGAAGAGTTCTTAGAATGCTGTCGGGATAGTTTCCTTGAACAGCATGTTACGGAACCGACGAGGGAACGAGCTATTTTGGATCTGGTATTGTGTAACGAGGTAGGTAGAATTAAGGATCTTATTGTGAAGGACCCTCTTGGGTCTAGTGACCACAATATGGTCGAATTTCTGATTCAGATGGAAGAGGAGAAAGTTTGGTCTCAAACCAGTGTCCTCTGTTTGAACAGAGGGAAATATGATAGGATGAGGGATGAATTGGCTAAGGTAGACTGGGAGAGCAGGCTGGCAGGTAGGATAGCTGAGGAACAGTGGAGGATTTTTAAGGAGATCCTTTTCAGTTCTCAGCAAAAGTATATTCCAGCAAAAAACAAGGATTGTAAGAAAAGGGAGAACCAGCCGTGGATAACGAAGGAAATAAAGGAGAGTATTAAAATAAAAACAGCTGCGTACAGAGTGGCCAAAAATAGTGGAGAAACAAGTGATTGGGAAAAATTTAAGAAACAACAAAGAGAGACTAAGAAAGCGATAAAGAAAGGAAGGATAGACTATGAAGCTAGGCTAGCAATTAATATAAAAAATGATAGTAAAAGTTTTTATAAATATATAAAAAGGAATAGAGTGGCTAGAGTGAATGTTGGACCCTTGGAGGACGAGAGGGGGGAGTTAATAGTGGGAAATGAGGATATGGCTGAGTCTTTAAATACGTTTTTTGTGTCGGTCTTCACGGTGGAGGACACAAATAGTTTGCCAAATATTAACGATAGAGGGTTGGCAGCAGGAGAAATACTTAATACGATTAATGTTACCAGAGAGGCAGTGCTGGGTAGACTAATGGGACTGAAGGTGGACAAGTCCCCAGGTCCGGATGGAATGCATCCCAGGGTATTGAAAGAAATGTCAGAGGTAATAGTGGATGCGTTAGTGATTATTTATCAAAACTCGTTGCATTCTGGGGTAGTGCCGGTTGATTGGAAAACGGCTAATGTTACGCCGCTGTTTAAAAAAGGAAGGAGACAAAAGGCGGGTAACTATAGGCCGGTCAGCTTAACGTCTGTAGTAGGGAAAATGCTGGAATCCATTATTAAGGAGGAGATAGCAGGGCATCTGGATAGAAATGGTTCGATCAATCAGACGCAGCATGGATTCATGAGGGGAAAGTCGTGCTTGACGAACATGTTGGATTTTTATGAAGATGTGACTAGGGCGGTTGATGGAGGAGAACCGGTGGATGCGGTGTTTTTGGATTTCCAAAAGGCGTTTGATAAGGTGCCCCATAAAAGGCTGCTGAAGAAGATTAGGGCACACGGAGTTGGGGGTAGTGTGTTAAAGTGGATTGGGGACTGGCTATCCGACAGGAAGCAAAGAGTCGGAATAAATGGGTGTTTTTCCGGTTGGAGGAAGGTAACTAGTGGCGTGCCGCAGGGATCGGTACTCGGGCCGCAACTGTTTACCATTTATATAGATGATCTGGAGGAGGGGACGGAGTGTAGGGTAACGAAGTTTGCAGACGACACAAAGATAAGTGGAAAAGTGAATCGTGTGGAGGACGGAGAAGATCTGCAGAGAGATTTGGACAGGCTGAGTGAGTGGGCGAGGATATGGCAAATGGAGTATAACGTTGAGAAATGCGAGGTTATACACTTTGGAGGAAATAATAACAAATGGGATTACTATCTCATTGGAAACAAATTAAAACATGCTACCGTGCAAAGGGACCTGGGGGTCCTTGTGCATGAGACGCAAAAGCCCAGTCTGCAGGTACAACAGGTGATCAAGAAGGCAAATGGGATGTTGGCCTATATTGCGAGGGGGATAGAATATAAAAGCAGGGATGTCTTGATGCACCTGTACAGGGCATTGGTGAGGCCGCAGCTGGAATACTGTGTGCAGTATTGGTCCCCTTATATGAGGAAGGATATATTGGCATTGGAGGGAGTGCAGAGAAGGTTCACCAGGTTGATACCGGAGATGAGGGGTTTGGATTATGAGGAGAGGCTGAGGAGATTGGGTTTGTACTCGTTGGAGTTTAGAAGGATGAGGGGGGATCTTATGGAGACTTATAAGATAATGCGGGGGCTGGATAGGGTGGAGGCGGAGAGATTCTTTCCACTTAGTAAGGAAGTTAAAACTAGAGGACACAGCCTCAAAATAAAGGGGGGTCGGTTTAAGACAGAGTTGAGGAGGAACTTCTTCTCCCAGAGGGTGGTGAATCTCTGGAATTCTCTGCCCACTGAGGTGGTGGAGGCTACCTCGCTGAATATGTTTAAAGCGCGGATGGATGGATTCCTGATCGGTAAGGGAATTAAGGGTTATGGGGATCAGGCGGGTAAGTGGTACTGATCCACGTCAGATCAGCCATGATCTTATTGAATGGCGGGGCAGGCTCGAGGGGCTAGATGGCCTACTCCTGCTCCTATTTCTTATGTTCTTATAATTCATGCACCCCCCCCCGCCCCCAACTCCTTACGTTAAATAAATATATCACTATTGGTAAGTGAATTTTTCATCCTATTTTTATCTATATATCTCTTTTGATTTCTATTTCTCTATCTGTATTTCTTCATATACCATTACCAATATACCGGCCCATATTGACAGGATTGTAAATATTTGTCTACATATACCTGTATTTATTTTGATATTTGCACCTGTCTATGCATATATCCATATCCCTTTCTCTCTCCCTGTATCCATGTATATCGACAGCGATATCTGGATGATTTTTTTATTTGTCCATAGGAATGTGGGCGTCACTGACAAGGTGGAGCATTTATTGCCCATCCCTAACTTGTCCTTGAACTGAGTTACTTGCCAGGTCATTTCAGAGGCCAGTTAAGAGTGTAGCACATTGCTGTGGGTCTGTAGGCCAGAGCAGGTAACAATGGCAGATTTCACCCCCACAAAGGGCATCAATGAACCGGATGGGATTTCCTAACAATCGATGATAGTTTTGTGGTCATCATTACTGAGAGCAGTTTTATCAGCTAAAATTCAAATCCCAACAACTGCCACGGTGCGATTTGACCCCACATCCCCAGAGAACTTGCCGGGGTCACTGAATAACCAGCCCAGCAACATCACCATTGTGCCACCTTCTCCACCAATTGATTAAATATCTCTGGATCTATATTTGTATCTATGCAAATATCTATTTCTCTACTTGTATCTGTTTAAAACAGCAACAACAACTTGCATTTATATTAATGCATTCAAACATTCCAAGACACTTTGTTGAAGTGTAAGCAGGAAAACAATTATCATTGAGTCACAGTTTCCATTTATCCACATGTAGATATATTTTTCGAGATGTACCTCTATTTAGGGATATTTCAATATCTGTTTGTCATGTTTAAACGGTGTGGTCAATAAATATCTTTTTTCGGTTCCTTACTCGAGACAGGGTCCCCCCGTGCCCCCTGCCCCTGCTCACAGCCCCTCTGAAGCGCTGTACATCATGTCACCTAATAAAATGTTCCTGATTCCATCAAAATTAGCTGGGCGTGGGCGGGGGGGGGAGGGGGGTGGTGTTTGAAATGCTCAGCCCTGCAATGGTGCTGGCAGGGTGAGAGTGCTGCCTGGTACCCATGCTGGCAGAGATTTCTGTGAATAAGGATGGGGAATGGGAAACCCAATTCCTGCCTCTGTCCACCATTTTTAAAAGCTTCCCCACTCAGCCAGGCTCCACGAGAATCCAGGCCTAATTATTGGTTCGTTCGAGTCACCTGTGCCCCTTGCCCTGACAGGGCAACCCATTCCTTCCAGTGCGATCCGGCTACCAAAACCCTTTAGCCCTCCCCATGGTACTGATGGAACCCCTAAGAAACATTCTTATTATATTGAAGAATTAAACCACAAAAACTGATTATCGTTGCAGGTATTATTGTTACAAACAAAAACAAACTTAAACTATATTTCTATGTCCTATATGTATCCATTTATTATAATTAAGATGCTCTGTTATTCACCAAGTAAGGCTTTTCTTTTTGTCATTTTAATGGGAGGAGTGATTCTGATCTTTTGCTCACTAATTCTTTTCAAACTTAGAGTGCTGCTGAAGTGCTGGAACATACGCACACTCGCCAGTCTATCTCTCTCTCGCACGCACACTCACCCCTCTCTCATTCACACACTCACTCACTCCTCTCCCATACACACACACAAACATACACACTCACTTCCCACACACACACTCACCCCTCTCTCACACACACACTCACCCTCCACACACACTCACACCCCCACACACACTCACCCCTCTCTCACACACATACTCACCCTCCACACACTCACATCCCCCCACACACTCACCCCTCTCTCTCTCTCTCACACACACTCACCCTCCACACACACTCACACCCCCACCCACACAGTCACCCCTCTCTCTCACACACACTCACCCTCCACACATACTCACACCCCCCACACACACTCACACCCCCACACACACTCACCCCTCTCTCACACACATGCTCACCCTCCACACATGCTCACATGCCCCCACACACTCACCCCTCTCTCTCACACATACACACACACATACACACACACACTCACCCTCCACACACACTCACACCCCCACCCACACACTCACCCCTCTCTAACACACACACACACTCACCACTCCCATTCTCATTCCACGAGTAACGGACATTGTTGTAGACGGGACTGGAAAATGTGGAGTACGGTCCAAGTCTGTTGACTTTGGGTGAAAAGTCCACCCATAATTTTCCATGCCCACCCTCTTTTCCCGTACTTCACTGGACATGAGAGGCCTTCTCCCTCACAGGAAGGGAAATGAGGAAACAGCAAAATGGTGAAGGTGGATAACGCAGCAGCTTTTAGTTTATTTGTAGGTGCTGAGTGGGACAGTTTTAAATGTGGGCTGTGAGGTAGAATACAAATTTCCTGTCCATCTGCAATGTTAGATCCTGGAGATTTTAAATCCTACACCTCAATGATAGGCCCCATTCAGTCTCTTGCCCAAACTCCACAGGAAACACTAACCGAGGACCGAAGGTATGTGCAGTGGGGGTGGTGTGGATGGCTGGTATGGTTTGAGGCCCAGCGGAGCACTAGGTGCCCCGACAATCCAGTGGGGAAACGACAGAGGCTTCTCTGCACAATCTGCATATTGAAAGGAAGCTCCGTCGAGTGTCCTGCTCACTGGCTGAAGCAAACAGGTTAAAGTTAGGGCCTGGAAGGAGGCGGCAGCTTCGGTGTGGGTAATGCCATTACGCCATTTTAACTGCCTGTCTGTCTAAAATCACTCACATGTTCAAAAGCTCGCCAACGAAAGCACATGGAATTTTTAGTGCGTTGGGGGATTCATTACTTCATTACACACCCTGATATCTGGGTTTCATCGTACAGATTTTTGTTACAGTAATTTAGTCTGTTGTCCAATGTGTGAAATAAAGGAATTTGATCGGTGAAGTTCTTTACAGCAATGAGGAAAGATTGGATAGGCTGGATATACTGTCCTTGGAACAGAGGAGACTGAGGGCAGATTTGATTGGGATGTACATAATTGTGGGGGACCTGGATAGAGCGGATGGGAAGGGTCTGTTTACCATAACAGAGGGGTGAGTGACTCGGGGGAATTGATTTAAAGTGATTGGTAGAAAGATTAGAGGGGAATAAGGAAACAGTTTTTCACCCAGTGGGTGAGGCCTGGAACCCACAGCCTGAAAGCATGGTAGAGGCAGAAACCCACAACTCATTTCAATGATGTCTGGATTTGCATCTCAAGTACCGTCACCTGCAGGACTATGGACCAAATGCTGGAAAGTGGGATTAGACTAAGAGGGTTCATTTTTTAGCCAGCATAGACACGACGGGCCAAGAACCATCGACTTTATAGGATTCTATTCTTGGATAAACCATAGATCAAGCTGCAATTTGAGCCACAGCAGAGGTTCTGTGTGGCACTAATGCCTCGGAGTCAGAAAGCGTAGGGTTCAAATCCCACTCCAGAGCACATAATCCAGTTAGATACTCCAGTGCAGTACTGAGAGAGTGCTGCCCTGTCAGTGGGTCAGTATTGAGGGAGTGCGGCACTGTTAGAGGGTCAGCACTGAGGAAGTGCTGCCCTGTCAGTGGGTCAGTATTGAGGGAGTGCGGCACTGTTAGAGGGTCAGTATTGAGGGACCGCTACACTGTCAGTGGGTCAGTACTGAGGGAGTGCTGCACTGTCAGAGGATCAGTACTGAGGGAGTGCCGCACTGTCAGAGGGCCAGTGCTGAGGGAGTGCCGCACTGTCAGTGGGTCAGTACTGAGGGAGTGCTGCACTGTCAGAGGGTCAGTATTGAGGGAGTGCGGCACTGTTAGAGGGTCAGTACTGAGGAAGTGCTGCCCTGTCAGTGAGTCAGTATTGAGGGAGTGCGGCACTGTGAGAGGGTCAGTACTGAGGAAGTGCTGCACTGTCAGAGGGTCAGTATTGAGGGACCGCTACACTGTCAGTGGGTCAGTACTGAGGGAGTGCTGCACTGTCAGAGGATCAGTACTGAGAGAGTGCCGCACTGTCAGAGGGTCAGTGCTGAGGGAGTGCCGCACTGTCAGTGGGTCAGTACTGAGGGAGTGCTGCACTGTCAGAGGGTCAGTATTGAGGGAGTGCGGCACTGTTAGAGGGTCAGTACTGAGGAAGTGCTGCCCTGTCAGTGGGTCAGTATTGAGGGAATGCGGCACTGTTAGAGGGTCAGTACTGAGGAAGTGCTGCACTGTCAGAGGGTCAGTATTGAGGGACCGCTACACTGTCAGTGGGTCAGTACTGAGGGAGTGCTGCACTGTTAGAGGATCAGTACTGAGGGAGTGCTGTATTGTAAGAGGGTCAGTTCTGAGGGAGTGCTGCATTGTCAGAGGATCAGTACTGAGGGAGTGCTGCACTGACTGAGGGTCAGTCTGAGGGAGTGCCGTACTGTTAGAGGGTCAGTATTGAGGGAGTGCTACATTGTCTAAGGGTCAGTCTGAGGGACTGCTGTACTGTTAGAGGGTCAGTATTGAGGGAGTGCTACACTGTCTAAGGGTCAGTCTGAGGGACTGCTGTACTGTTAGAGGGTCAGTATTGAGGGAGTGCTACATTGTCTAAGAGTCAGTCTGAGGGACTGCTGTACTGTTAGAGGGTCAGTATTGAGGGAGTGCTACATTGTCTAAGGGTCAGTCTGAGGGAGTGCTGCACTGTTAGAGGGTCAGTACTGAGGGATTGCTGCACTGTCTAAGGGTCAGTCTGAGAGGATGCTGTATTGTTAGAAGGTCAGTACTGAGGGAGTGCTGCACTGTCTAAGGGCCAGTCTGAGAGGGTGCTGTACTGTTAGAAGGTCATTACTGAGGGATTGCTGCACTGTCTAAGGGTCAGTCTGAGGGAGTGCCGTACTGTTAGAGGGTCAGTATTGAGGGAGTGTTACATTGTCTAAGGGTCAGTCTGAGGAAGTGCTGCACTGTCAGAAGGTCAGTATTGAGGGAATGCTGCACTGTCAGAGATGCCATCTTAAGGAAGAGATGATCTGATACCTAAGCAGATGGAAGAAGAGCAAGGGTGTTCTGGGCAACATTCATCCCTCGACCAACATCACTAAATAGATTTTCTGGCCATTATTTCTTTGCTGTGTGCAAATTGACTGCTGTGTTTCCGACGTTATAAGTGACTGTATTTCAAAATAGAAGTTCTTCATGTTGATCTGAGGCTGTGCAAAGCTTTTTCACAGAAAGGAATGCAAAAATTATAAAGAAACAATAACTTTTAGTGGCCTCTTTATCAGTAGCTTGGTCTGGGGGAGGGATCACAGACAATAATGGTAACTGGGATGTCCGTCAAAACTCAAGGAAGAAGTTAAGGGCTGCGGGCCACAATGTTCAGGGTCACGGTGTCAGGGTTAACTAAGGGCCAGCCGCCCACAATGTGTTGGGAATAGACGCTCGACTGATATTTTCCTCTCCATGGGGTGGCCTGTGGCCGTCGCTGAAGCCAGCAGTGTGAGAGTGGGGAGGTGAGGGGGAAGGGAGTGACCTTTAGGCCCCTCCTTGGAGTGATCCTAAACTACTCCTCCCTGTCTGCTGCCAGGAGGGCCCTTTCTCAAAGGTTTTCACAGCTCCCCAAGATCCAGGAAACCAGAGGCCTATCATAAAATCCCAGTTGGCCTCTGACTGTCGGCCACAGTCAGGAAGCTGAATTGACTGAACTGCCCTCGAGGTAGGATGGTGCCTGGAAGCGGGTTCACCTGCCCCAGCATTCCAAAGTTGTATGGCCACCCACTTCCACTCCCACCCCAATCCCCAATCAGCGAGTAAACTGCAGCTGCTAAAGGGCTGGCAAACGAGATAAAATGGCAGGATCATAGAATCATAGATTCCACACAACGCAGAAAGAAGCCATTCGGCCCATCGAGTCTGCACCTAGGCCCTATCTCCACATCTTTACCCCGCTAATCCCTCTAACCTACCCATCCCTGGACACTAAGGGGCAATTTAGCCTTGCCAATGCACCTCACCCATGTATCTTTGGACTGTCGGAGGCTGCATTGCTGCTCTCTGAGCAGCTGACGAGAGATATGATGGATTAATCTGAGCACAAAACACTCGGTCCTTCAAATTCCTGACATCCATTGTGCAGTGCGCAGTTTTATTTTTAAAATCAGATTACAATCTCATTTATTGTTGTTGTTTCCTTTCTTTCCAAAATCGAGCTGTAGATCTTCCTGTTTGCTCCAGATGTGACATTAATGGCTGCATATTTCATCCGAGTAGATCATTTAAATGTGCTCTCTTTTCCCCAGCTGAAATATAGGCCTACAAATGACTGGCTGCCAGTGATGCTGAGCACTTAAACATGTTCAGATGACGTACTCCTGCCTGCTACTTTAATGGATGCATTAGCCAAGGCACATGTCTAAAAGGTCACGTCAAGCACTCGAACACTCATCCAGCCCAGGTTATTTACTGTTCTTGCATTAGTGTTAGGTGACACCCCTGAATAGCTTCTTCAGTCCTCCCCTCTGCTTCACAACGTTGGTGTAAACACTTGAGATTGGCTTCTTTTTTGCTTCATTTAAATCTAAAATATCAGAAGTGATGTGTAATATTCTCTGTTGTTGCAGTAACATGTGGGAGGAACCTTGCAATCCAACTCTTGATGACAGCCTGGTGAATCTACAGCCTTTGACCTTTGGCTGTAGATTCTCCGAGCTCGCCCGTGGCTGAGATTCTCCGGTCCCGCTGCAGTGAATGGAGATTTGGCTGAGCTCCAAATTCTCCGTTCTCGCTGACAGCGACGGCAGGCCATGCGAGACTGGAGGATTCCAGCCTTTGCATTTTACTTGATCCCACAACTAGCCAGCACTAAAATGACCTGCTTTCACCTCTAAATGATCACCTGCCTCTGGTACACTCACTGTTAGGGAGTGAGTTCCAGGATCATAACCCAGTGAAGGTACGGCGATATATTTGCAAGTCAGAATGGTAAGTGGTTTGCAGGGGAACTTCTGGGTGGTGGTGTTTCCAGGTATCTGCTGCCCTTGTCCTTCTAGATGGTAGTGTCACAGGTTTGGAAGGTGCTGTCGAAGGAGCGCTGGTGAGTTGGTGCTGTGCATCTTGTAGATGGTACACACTGCTGCTACTGTGCATCGGTGTTGGGGGGAGTAAATGTTTGTGGATGGGGTGCCAAACTGCAAACTGCTTTGTTCTGGATGGTGTTGAGATTCTCGAGTGTTGTTGGAGCTGCACTCAGTTTTCAACCACATTCATTTGCATTTATATCGCACCTTTCATATAAAAAACCATCCCAAGGAGATATTGGCTAAATAGGTTGGTTTTAAAGATTATCTTAAAGGAGGAAATAGTTGTATAGAGACAGAGAGGTTTAGGGAGGGAGTTCTGGAACCTATGCAGCTGAAACCAAAGCCACTAATGGGGAGAAGAAGATGTGTAAGACGCCAGAGTTGGAAGAGCACAGAGATGTTGAAGGGTTGTAGGGATGGAGGAGGTTATTGAGATAGGGAGGGGGGGGAAGCATGCTGGGCAATGGACACAAGTACGAGAGGTTTAAATTTGAGGCATGTTGGAGCAGTAGCCTGTTTAGGTCAGTGAGCAGAGAGGTGGTGAATGAATGAGACTTGGGCCTACATTTCTTCATTCTACTAACATTGCATTGGTGTTATACCGCAAACCAAATGAGTTGCAACTCGCTTCCTAAACCATTCAGCCTCATGAAAATGGGAAATTTGGCATGTCAGCTATGACTCTCACCAACTTTTACAGATGCACCATAGAAAGCATTCTTTCTGTTTGTATCACAGCTTGGTATGGCTCCTGCTCCGCCCAAGACCGCAAGAAACTACAAAAGGTTGTGAATGTAACCCAATCCATCACACAAACCAGCCTCCCATCCATTGACTCTGTCTACACTTCCCACTGTCTTGGCAAAGCAGCCAGCATAGTTAAGAAACCCACGCACCCCGGACATTCTCTCTTCCACCTTCTTCCATCAGGAAAAAGGTACAAAAGTCTGAGGTCACGCACCAACCGACTCAAGAACAGCTTCTTCCCTGCTGCTGTCAGAGTTTTGAATGGTCTTGCATTAAGTTGATCTTTCTCTACACCCGAGCTATGACTGTAACACTACATTCTGCATGCTCTCATTTCCTTCTCTATGAATGGTATGCTTTGATTGTATAGCGTGCAAGAAACAATACTTTTCACTGTATGTCAATACATGTGACAATAATAAATCAAATCAAATCAAATCATGACAACCCAGCTGTTTCACTATATTTTAGTAGCTTCCCCTAACTCCCCTCATACAGACAGTGTTGTGACTGGAAGCTGTGAAGTGGCTCAGAACAATTTACTGTTCAAACGGCATGACTCAAGTGACACCAGTTTGGACTAACAGTCCCCCCCTCCCCCGCCATGGTGGGTTGCAGTTATACCGAGGCATATGTCCATCTGTGAAATAGTTCACCAGTCTGACATCAAAAAGGGCAGGATAGCCAGCTGTGATTAAATGTATTCCTGGAGGTTTCATCACGTGACTTGTCCCCACATTCCAGACATTAGCCAGCCAACACGTCCATCCTCGTGACATTCTGCCTTCCTACACCAATTGGAAAGCACAATAGATTCATTACCCAATTGGACGATGTTTGACTGTCAGCCAAACAGCCTTTCTGTCCCCATTTTCAATATATTTATATCTATTAAAGAGAAATGTTCCAAGAAAATGACAAACAAACCCAATATTCTTTGACTTTTCTCCAGGGTTGCACACAGCAGTGTCCTGGAGATTGATCTTCAATTCCTGGAGACCTCAGGCCAATCCTGGAGGGTTGGCAACACTCGAAGGGACCGACAGCCCTTTAATGTTGGAGCAGGAGCTCCCAGTGGTACTTTAATACAGTTAGCCTGCCCCTGGACAGGCCCTCCAGTCCATTGTGTGACTGGATAGCTCCCTAGGCCCAGCACATACACAGGATGCACCTGGATTGAATTACAGTGCGCCAAGCTCCTGCTGGTACTCGGGCAGCTCCTGCCACAGTAGTACTGGGAGCCTGGGGATATTCTATTAGCCTCCTCCCCAGTCAGCCCATGGGACAGTCAGTATTAGGTGCAAATCCCTCCATAGAGAAATAGACAAGATAAATGGTATTAAAATTAGCAGCATGTCCTTGGAACAAGTCTTTGGACAGATAAAAGATGCCCGAAGAGCATCTGCTTCTTGATGATACTTCCAGTTTGGAAGTTCACTCATTTACAGCCAGCTGTTCTTAGAATGATAGAGCACAGAAGGAGACCATTTAGCCCATCATGACTCTTACAAAGAGTTATCCAATGAGCACCATGCATTTAGCTTTATTTCTCATTGCCCTGCAGATCTTCCCTGTCAGATATTTAGCCAAATTCCTCAAGAATGTTATTATTGAATCTGTTTCCACCTCTTTCTTGCAGTGCATTCCAGATCTTAACAGCTTGTCTGAAATGAGTTCAAATCAATTTTTTTTTTAAATGGCTAAAGACCAAATATTCCTCATGAACAGAATTTTTTGTTGCAAGCACGTGGCACTCCAGCTGCCGACTTCACACGCGTCCAGGAAGCAACTAGTTCAAAAATGTTCCGTGTGTTGTGGAAGTCAACTTATGTAAGCATTGAGAGTGGAAGTGGGGAACTCGGAAAAGTCTCAGCAATCTCCGTGTCTGAGCAGACCAGGAGTGGCTACAGATGTGCAATTCAGTATTTTAAGTTCTTTGGGTCAAGGCTGGGTCCAGTACTCCAGGGCGTAGGTGGAAATGGCACAACAATCTGTGTCATGTGACCGGGAGCAGAGCACCATTGAAAACAAATGTCTCAGTCAGGGGACAGGGAGAGGTTGGAAAAGACGAGAGGACAGGGAGAAATCCCCAAAAAACAGAGTCCCTGGCAGGGAACTGTTATGGGAAGAGGTCCCTGTTAAGTTAAAAAGTAGGCAAAGAGCTGTGCTTTAAGACTTCAAGTGAAGAGGGTTTAGGAGAAACCCTGAAGATGCAAGAAGCCAGCTGAAGTTTGGTAACTCCATACCGCCATTCAGGCAAAGGTAGCCCTTTGGCAAAGTAGTGTTCCACTTCGCATGGCTGAAAGGCTGCAGTTGTGCTTGTGAATCCAGGAGAACGGAATCTTGGGATTCTGGTGAACTAATTTTCCTTGAACTAGTTGCCTTGCTAGGCCATTTCAGAGGGTATTTAAGGGTCAGCCACATTGTTGTGGGTCTGGAGTCACATGTAGGCCAGAGCAGGTAAAGTTGGAAGATTTCCTTCCCTAAAGGACATTAATGAAACAGGTGGATCTTTATGACAATCGACAATAGTTTCATAGTCATCATTAGAATTTTGATTCCAGTTTTTATTGAATTCAAATTTCACCATCTGCCATGGTGGGATTTGAAATAGGTCCTCAGCGCATTGCCCTGGATAACACTACAAAACTTTGCAGACAGCATCCCAATAGCTATTAGAACAAAGAACAAAGAAAAATACAGCACAGGAACAGGCCCTTTGAACTTCCAACCCTGTGCCGATCATGATGCCCTAACTAAACTAAAAAAAACCTTCTGCCCTTATTTGGACCGTATCCCACTATTCCCTCTCTATTCATGTACCCATCCAGATGCCTCTTAAATGTTACTAATGTGCCTGCTTCCACCACCTCCTCTGACAGTGTGTTCCAGGCACCCACCACCCTCTAAGTGAAAAACCTCCCCCGCACATCTCCCTTAAACGTTCCACCTCTCACCTGAGGTCACACCCAGAAGACTGTAAGGTTTCTAAGGTAGGTAGTAGCATTTCTAGCAGATGGGTATGACATATCATATAAGCAGATAGGGATAGAAGACCCGTAAGGAAGCTGGAACAATACAAAAGAGTCTAGCTTTATGGAGAAGGCAGACATTGTTCCAGTCAATAGCAATAATAGCGTAGAGAATAAAAGTGATGTGAAGAAACCAGCATGCTTTAATTGCCATAAGACAGGGCATATTAAAGACCATTGTTGGAAGCTGACTGGTAAAACTGTGGCAGTAATATGAAGCTTAAGGAATCTTTAGAAAAGGCTATACCAGAGAAGAAAATGGGTGTGAAAACCATAGCAATGATACAAGTAAAATGTGTTTCCTGAGAACCTATTGGAATGAGGAATGCAGCTCAGGATAGTCAAGGAAATCCTTAAGTACTGCAAATGTGAGTTAGGTTAGTGGAGAGTTTGGAGGTTTTGTCTCAAAGGAAGAAGTGTTCCCTTACTCCTCCAACAAAAGAAGTAAACAAAGCTATATTTGGGAGATACTGGAGCAGATCTGTCATTCATGATGGCTGCTGATGCAATTTGTGTTCCAGATGGCCTAATGAAGGAAAAAGTACTAACAGGGGGTATTTATGGGATTTTTGAACAGTTCCCTTATATAAAGTCAATTTATGAAATGACTTAGAACATTCAATTGTGGCACGGTGGCACAGTGGTTAGCACTGCTGCCTCACAGCGCCAGGGACCCAGGTTCGATTCCAGCCTCGGGTCACTGTCTGTGTTGAGTTTCCACATTCTCCCCGCGTGGATTTCCTACAGATGCTCAGGTTTCGTCCCACAGTCCAAAGATGTGTGAGTTAGGTTGATTGGCCATGCTAAATTGACCCTAGTGTCAGGGGGATTAGCAGGGTAAATGTGTGAGGTTTTAGGGCCTGGGTGGGATTGTGGTTGGTGCAGACTCGACAGGCCGAATGGCCTCCTTCTGCACTGTAGGAATCCTATGTAACAGTGTATCAGACATCAGAGGGACGTTTTTTACACAGAGGGTGGTGGGGGCCTGGAATGCGCTGCCAAGTAGGGTGGTGGAGGCAGGCACGCTGACATTGTTTAAGACTTACCTGGATAGTCACATGAGCAGCCTGGGAATGGAGGGATACAAACGATTGGTCTAGTTGGACCAAGGAGCGGCACAGGCTTGGAGGGCCGAAGGGCCTGTTTCCTGTGCTGTACTGTTCTTTGTTCTTTGTGGCAATTGTTCCCAGTTTACCTATTGGAGGAGTAGATCTTATGCTGGGTAATGTTTTGGCTAGTTTAGATGGTAACATGGTGACGACTGTGTTGCAGCAGGGAGTTGATCATGCTGATCTTGCCGAACTCCTAAAAAATACTGCGGTCAAATATGAGAAACTGATTGTCTATAATGCGCAATTGAAGGAAAATCTGATTAGTGTCGAGAGCCAACTTCCATGCACAAAAGATGAGCTTGCTAAACGAAAAACAAGAGCTGATGAGAACACTTGAGTGTCAGTCACAGAAGTAGAACACTTGAATAAGGGCTTGAAATGTCTAAATGATAAACTTGCAGAAGCAAAAATAGATCTTCAATTAAAACTTGATGAACTTCAAGTATCAGAAGTCTCTATTAAGTGTCATGAAAAATGCCATGAGCAGGAAAAGGAATTGCTGATGAATCACAACATTTGCTTGAATGCCGAATTAAAAACCAAGACTGATGGATTGTTGGAACTTCATGTGGAAAGAGCAATGACATTCTTGAACTCTGATACAACCTGGAGAGTAAATATAATGAGCTGGGCAGTGTGGGAAAGCTAGACTTTGAAAGAAGATCAGCAAAACTTGAAGAAACTGATCGAGGATGTAATGAGCTAATTGGAAAAGTCTAACGAGCAGTCAGTGACCATGGAAATAAGATTCTGAAAGGAACTGAATGCTTAGCTGAAGTTGTTAATGTTGTGTACCACAGGGATCTGTGCTAGGACCCCAATTGTTCACATTATATGTTAATGATTTGGAACAAGGAACTAAATGTATTATCTCCAAATTTGCAGATGATACAAAGTTGGGTGGGGGGGTAAGCTCTGAGGAGGATGCACAGATGCTTCAGTGTGATTTGGACAGGCTCAGTGAGTGGGCATAGGCACGGCTGATGCAATATAATGTGGATACAAGTGAGCTTATCTACTTCAGTAGCAATAGTAGGAAGGCAGGTTATTATTTGAATGGGTGTAAATTAAGAAAGGTGGATACTCAGCGAGACCTTGGTATCCTCATGTATCAGTCACTGAAAGTAAGCAAGCAGGTATAGCAGACGGAAAAGAAGGCAAATAGCATGTTGACCTTCATAGCGAGAGGATTTGAGTATGGGAATAGGGATGTTTTGCTGCAATTGTATAGGGTGTTGGTGAGGTCACACCTGAAGTAATGTATGCAGTTTTGGTGCCCTTATCTGAGGAAGGATGCCCTTGCTATAGAGGGAGTGCAGCGAAGGTTTACCAGGCTGATTCCTAGAATAGCAGGTCTGTCATATGAGGAAAGACTAGGTCAGGTTAGGATTATATTCATTGGAGTTTAGAGGAGTGAGAGGGGATCTCATAGAAACTTATAAAACTCTAACAGGATTAGACAGGTAGATTCAGAAAGAATGTTCCCGATGGTGGAGGAGTCCAGAACTAAGGGTCATAGTTTGATGATAAGGGGTAAGACTTTTAGGACTGAGGTGAGGAGAAATTTCTTCACTCAGAGCGTCGTGAATCTATGGAATTCACTGCCACAAAAAGTAGCTGAGGCCAAAACCTTGTGTGATTTCAAGAAGGAATTAGATATAGCTCTTGGGGCTAAAGGAATCAAGGGATATGGGGGGGAAGGGGGAATCAGGATACTGAATTTGATGATCAGCTATGATTAAAATGAATGACTGAGCAGGTGCGAAGAGCTGAATGGCCTACTCCTGCTTCTATTTTCTATGTTTCTATGTGTAAGGATTCCTGAGAGACCAGGTAAGCTTTTATTTTTCTTTTCCTAACTCTTCTTATCTTGTTGGGAGTTTGGGTGGAGAGGATGGCAATTCGGGCAGTTCAATGCTCCTCTTGCAGGATGTGGGAGGTAAGGGTCACCATTAGTGACCCTACTGACTTCACCTGTGGGAGGTGCACCCAGTTCCAGCTCCTCACAGACCTCCTTAGGGAATTGGAGCTGGAACTGGATGAACTTCGGATCATTCGGGAGGCAGAGGGGGTGATAGATAGCAGTTATCGGAAAAACGAAGCTAGCTGGGTGACAGTCAGGAGAGGGGAGGGGAGGAAGCAGTCAGTGCAGGGATTCCCTGTGGTTGTTCCCCTCCAAAATAAGTATACAGTTTTGGATACTGTGGGGAGGGGGGGGATGACCTTCCAGGAGTAAGCCACGGTGACCAGATCTCTGGCACGGAGTTGGACTCTGTGGCTCAGAAGGGAAAGGGGGAGAATAGGAGAGCAATAGTAGTGGGGGACTCAATAGTTAGAGGCACAGACAGGCGGTTCTGTGGGCGTGAACGAGACTCCAGGATGGTAGTCTGCCTCCCTGGTGCCAGGGTGCTGGATGTCTCTGAGCGGGTAGAAAGCATCCTAAAAGGGGAGGGTAATCAGACAGACGTCATTGTCCACATTGGTACAAATAACGTAGGCAGAAAGAGCAGGGAGGTCCTGCAAGAGCAATTTAGGGAGTTAGGTAGAAGGCTAAAAAACAGGACCTCTAGGGTAGCGATCTCTGGATTACTCCCCGTGCCACGTGCTAGTGAGGCTAGGAACAGGGAGATTGTGCAGCTGAACACGTGGCTAAAGAACTGGTGCAGGAGGGAGGGTTTCAGATTCGTGGATCACTGGGGAGTCTTCCAGGGAGGATGGGACCTGTACAAGAAGGACAGGTTACACCTGACCTGGAGGTGTACCAATACCCTGGCTGGGAGGTTTGTAGAGTGGTTCGGGCGGGTTTAAACTGATGTGGCAGGGGGGTGGGGATCAGAACAATAGGCCAGCAAGCGTAGAGACTGGGGATGAGCATGGGGCCAGGACAAGGCTACCTAAGAAGAGGAAGAGCAATCTGGGGGAGGATGAACTCAGTGGGCCTGGAGGTCTGGAGTGCATCTGCTTCAATGCAAGGAGCGTAACGGGAAAGACAAGTGAACTTAGAGCCTCAATGCTTGCGCGGAACGTGGATGTGGTTGCAGTGACAGATTCTTGGTTAAAAGGACAGGACTGGCAGGTGAATATTCTGGGGTATAAGTGTTTTAGGCGAGACAGAAGAGGGGCTAGGAGAGGTGGGGGAGTAGCAATACTGGTTAGGGAGCATATTACAGCGGTACAGAGGATGGACAATTTGGAAGGATCATGTAACGAGACACTGTGGGTGGAGCTCAGAAACAGGAAGGGCTCGGTCACTATGCTGGGGGTATACTACAGGCCTCCCAACAGCCCACAGGAAGTTGAGGAATGGATATGTCAGGAGATTCTGGACAGGTGTAGAAAAAATAGGGTTGTTGTAGCGGGAGACTTTAATTTCCCTCATATAGACTGGAAATCCCTTAGGGCTGGGGGTCCAGACGGGGAGGAATTTGTAAAATGTGTCCAGGAAGGTTCTTTGGAACAATATGTTGATAGTCCAACTAGAGAGGGGGCGATACTGGACCTAGTACTGGGGAATGAGCCCGGTTAGGTCATCAAAGTTTCAGTGGGGGAACATGTGGCGAACAGTGACCACAATTCTGTAAACTTTCGGATAGTCATGGAAAAGGATGAGTGTTGTCCTATGGGTAAGGTGCTGAATTGGGGGAAGGCTAACTACAGCTGGGTTAGGCAGGATTTGGTGGCTGTTGATTGGGAGAGTCTGTTCGAGGGTAAATCCACATCTGGCATGTGGGAGTCTTTTAAGGAGCAGTTGATAGGAATGCAGGACAGGCATGTGCCTGTAAAAAGGAAGGACAGGAAAGGTAGGATTCGAGAGCCGTAGATAACCAGAGAAATTGTGGGTCTAATCAAAAAGGAAAAAGAGGCATACATAAGGTCCAGGCAGCTAAAAACAGATGAAGCACTGGAGGAATACAGAGAAAGTAGAAAAGAACAAAGAACAAAGAACAGTACAGCACAGGAAACAGGCCCTTCGGCCCTCCAAGCTTGTGCCGCTCCTTGGTCCAACTAGACCAATCGTTTGTATCCCTCCATTCCCAGACTGCTCATGTGACTATCCAGGTAAGTCTTAAACGATGCCAGCGTGTCTGCCTCCACCACCCTACTTGGCAGCGCATTCCCGGCCCCCGCCACTCTCTGTGTGAAAACATCCCTCTAATATCTGAGTTATACTTCGCCCCTCTCACCTTGAGCCCATGACCCCTCGTGGTCGTCACTTCTGATCTGGAAAAAAGCTTCCCACCGTTCACCCTATCTATCCCCTTCATAATCTTGTACACCTCTATTAGATCTCCCCTCATTCTCCGTCTTTTCAGGGAGAACAACCCCAGTTTACCCAATCTCTCCTCATAGCTAAGACCCTCCATACCAGGCAACATCCTGGTAAACCTTCTCTGCACTCTCTCTAACGCCTCCACGTCCTCCTGGTAGTGCGGCGACCAGAACTGGACGCAGCACTCCAAATGTGGCCTAACCAGCGTTCTAGACAGCTGCAACATCAGACTCCAGCTTTTATACTCTATACCTCGTCCTATAAAGGCAAGCATACCATATGCCTTCTTCACCACTTTCTCCACCTGTGTTGCCACCTTCAAGGATTTGTGGACTTGCACACCTAGGTCCCTCTGTGTTTCTATACTCTTGATGACTCTGCCATTTATTGTATAACGCCTCCCTACATTATTTCTTCCAAAATGCATCACTTCGCATTTATCCGGATTAAATTCCATCTGCCACCTCTCCGCTCAATTTTCCAGCCTATCTATATCCTGCTGTATTGCCCGACAATGCTCATCACTATCCGCAAGTCCAGCCATCTTCGTGTCATCCGCAAACTTGCTGATAACACCAGTTACACCTTCTTCCAAATCATTTATATATATCACAAATAGCAGAGGTCCCAGTACAGAGCCCTGCGGAACACCACTGGTCACAGACCTCCAGCCGGAAAAAGACCCTTCGACCGCTACCCTCTGTCTCCTATGGCCAAGCGAGTTCTCCACCCATCCAGCCACTTCTCCTTGTATCCCATGAGCCTTAACCTTCTTAAACAACCTGCCATGTGGGACTTTGTCAAATGCCTTACTGAAATCCATATAGACGACATCCATGGCCCTTCCTTCGTCAACCGTTTTTGTCACTTCCTCAAAAAACTCCACCAAATTTGTAAGGCACGACCTCCCTCTTACAAAACCATGCTGTCTGTCACTAATGAGATTGTTCCGTTCTAAATGCACATACATCCTGTCTCTAAGAATCCTCTCCAACAACTTCCCTACCACGGACGTCAAGCTCACCGACCTATAATTTCCCGGGTTATCCCTGCTACCCTTCTTAAACAACGGGACCACATTCGCTATCCTCCAATCCTCAGGGACCTCACCTGTGTCCAAAGAAGCGACAAAGATTTCCGTCAGAGGCCCAGCAATTTCATCTCTCGTCTCCCTGAGCAGTCTAGGATAGATGCCATCAGGCCCTGGGGCTTTGTCAGTTTTAATGTTCCCTAAAAAACCTAACACTTCCTCCCTTGTAATGGAGATTTTCTCTAACGGGTCAACACCTCCCTCCGAGACACTCCCGGTTAACACGTCCCTCTCCTTTGTGAATACCGATGCAAAGTATTCATTTAGGATCTCCCCAATTCCCTTGGGTTCTAAGCATAATTCCCCTCCTTTGTCCCTGAGAGGTCCGATTTTCTCCCTGACAACTCTTTTGTTCCTAACATATGAATAGAATGCCTTAGGATCCTCCTTAACCCTGCCTGCCAAGAACATCTCGTGACCTCTTTTTGCCCTTCTAACTCCCCGTTTGAGTTCTTTCCTACTCTCTCTGTATTCCTCCAGAGCTCCATCTGTTTTCTGTTGCCTTAACATACGCCTCCCTTTTCATTTTAATCAGTTCTTCAATTTCCCTGGTTATCCACGGCTCTCAAATCCTACCTTTCCTATCTTTCCTTTTTACAGGCACATGCCTATCCTGCAGCCTTATCAATTGTTCCTTAAAAGACTCCCACATGCCAGACGCGGACTTATCCTCGAACATCCTCTCCCAATCAACGTCCACCAATTCCTGCCTAATCCGGCTATAGTTAGCCTTCCCCCAATTTAGCACCCTGCCCGTAGGACAGCACTCATCCTTGTCCATTACTATCCTAAAGTTAACAGAGTTGTGGTCACTATTTGCCACATGTTCCCCTACCGAAACTTTGACGACCTGACCGAACTCAAACAGGGAGTTAGAAGGGCAGAAAGGGGTCACGAAATGTCCTTGGCAGGCAGGATTAAGGAGAATCCCAAGGCATTTTATACATACGTTAGGAACAAGAGGGTTGTCAGAGAAAGACTTGGACCTCTCAAGAACAAAGGAGGGGAATTATGCTTAGAACCCAAGGAAGTAGGTGAGATCCTCAATGAATACTTTGCATCAGTATTCACAAAGGAGAGGGACACGTTGATTGCTAGTGTCTCAGAGGGATGTGTAGACCCGTTAGAACAAATCGCAATTACAAGGGAGGAAGTGTTAGGTGTTTTTGGAAGCATTAAGGTAGACAAATCCCCAGAGCCAGATGGCATCTGTCCTAGATTACTGAGAGAGACAAGAGATAAAATTGCTGGGCCTCTAACAGAAATCTTTGTTTCTTCATTGGACACAGGTGAGGTCCCAGAGGATTGGAGGATAGCAAATGTGGTCCCGTTATTTAAGAAGGGTAGCAAGGATAACCTGGGTAATTATAGGCCAGTGAGCTTGACGTTCGTGGTAGGGACATTGTTGGAGAAGATTCTTAGAGATAGGATCTATACATATTTAGAACTGAATAGTCTCATTAGCGATAGACAACATGGTTTTGTACGAGGGAGGTCATGCCTCACAAATTTGGTTGAGTTTTTTGAGGAGGTGACAAAAATGTTTGACGAGAGAAGGGCCATGGATGTCGTCTACGTGGATTTTAGTAAAGCATTTGACAAGGTCCCTCATGGCAAGCTGGTGCAAAAGGTTAAATCTCACGGGATCAAAGGTGAACTAGCTAGATGGGTACAGAACTGGCTTGGCCATAGAAGACAGAGGGTAGCAGTGGAGGGGTCTTTTTCTGATTGGAGGTCTGTGACTAGTGGTGTTCCTCAGGGCTCTGTACTGGGACCTCTGCTGTTTGTGATATATATAAATGATTTGGAAGAAGATGTAGCTGGTCTGATTAGTAAGTTTGCGGACGACACAAAGATTGCTGGAGTTGCGGATAGTGATGAACATTGTCAGAGAACACAGCAGGATGTAGATAGGCTGGAAAATTGGGCGGAGAAATGGCAGATGGAATTTAATCCAGATAAATGCAAAGTGATGCATTTTGGTAGATCTAATGCAGGGGGGAGCTATACAATAAATGGCAGAACCATCAGGAGTATAGACACACAGAGGGATCTGGGTATGCAAGTCCACAGATCCTTAAAAGTGGCAGCACAGGTGGAAAAGGTGGTGAAGAAGGCATATGGCATGCTTGCCTTTATTGGATGGGGCATAGAGTAGAAAAGTTGGCATATGATGTTGCAGTTATATAGAATGTTGGTTAGGCCACATTTGGAATACCGCATCCAGTTCTGGTCACCACACTACCAGAAGGACGTGGAGGCTTTGGAGAGAGTGCAGAAAAGGTTTACCAGGATGTTGCCTGGTATGGAGGGTATTAGCTATGAGGTGAGATTGAGTAAACTAGGGTTGTTCTTCCTGGAAAGACGGAGGTTGAGGGGCGACCTAATGAAGTTTATAAAATTATGAAGGGCATAGATAGGGTGAACAGTTGGAAGCTTTTTCCCAGGTCAGAAATGACAAACACAAGGGGTCTCAAGTTCAAGGTAAGGGGAGCAAGGTTCAATACAGATATGCGGGGGACGTTTTTTACACAGAGGGTGGTGGGGGCCAGAAATGCACTACTAAGCAAGGTGGTTGAGGCGGACACGCTGGAATCATTTAAGACTTATCTAGATAGCCACATGAACAGACTGGGAATAGAGGGATACAAACGGAGGGTCTAGTTAGGAACACATGATCAGTGCAGGCTTGGAGGGCCGAAGGGCCTGTTCCTGTGCTGTATTGTTCTTTGACTCCACACATGACTCTAAAACAAAGACAACTGAACTCACCAACGTAGTTGCTGAGCTAAATGAAAAGATTAATAAATAGGAAATAATTGGAAAGTAAGAAAGTAACCAAATATTTGGGTGAAATTTTGAATGCAGTGGAAATGAAGGCTCTAGTTTTGAGACACCAATGGGAAGAACGTGAATGTGCATAGAAGACTGTGGCGATCTCTTGCATAAGCTCGAAAATGACAGAGTAAAGAGAGAAACACTCCCTCAGCAGAGGTTTATTCATCTGCTGATGATCATAACTATTAAAAGAGAAAACCTATTGTGGAGGAAATGATTGAGGAGGATCATTTGGATGCTGGTTGTCAAACAGACATGCAGCTTACATAGTAAACTTACCCATTGAAGGCATGTTTCCATTAATAGAGTGGAAGAATTTCATGTTCTTCTGTACTAAAGTTGAAAAACCCACGTGAAAGTAATTTGATTCACACAGTGTGGCTAATATACATTTCCCTGTGAAGAGGGGAAAACTTCCAGAGTATTGCTTTGTATTCACACAGCAAGGCTAAAAACCCCAGGACAAAATAGAAGTACAAGCTGGTCAAGGTGTTTTGAAAGAAAACTTTGAAGTAGGCAATTTCTTAGAAGTTTATGATGTTAAATACTGATAAAGAAATTCTAAAACCATTGTAAAGAAATCCTCACTGTATTGGAGCTTTCTTTCTTCCCGGGGGAATGTGTGATAAAAGTCAACTTATTTTAACATTGAGAGCGGAGATTGGGAACTCCAAGTCCCAACATATCTCGGATTGTCCACGCATGAGTTGAATGATAGCAATTAGCACATGTTCAATGCAGCATTTTAAGTTCTTTATGCTGTGTACAGGCCCAGTGCACTGGTGCAGAGATGGAAAGCAGCAAAAAAACCTGGCTCATGTGACCAGGAGTAGAGTGCCCCAGGAAGAGGACAGGGAGAGAGGACAGGGAGAGGTCTCAAAGGGAGAGGCGACAGGCAAACATCCAAAAGAAAAGTCCCAGACTGGGACTGGAAGAGGTCCCAATTAAGTTCAAAAGTAGGAAAAAGGTGGAGATTAGCAGATTTTAGGTGGAGAAGCCCTGATAATCAAAGATAATGATGTGGAGATGCTTGTACTGGGGTAAACACAGTAAGAAGTTTAACAACACCAGGTTAAAGTCCAACAGGTTTATTTGGTATTAGGTGTGGCTTTTGCTACCAAATAAACCTGTTGGACTTTAATCAAAGATAACTCAGGAGAAGCTTTGGAAATTGAAGAGTCCCAGGTGAGTTGTTGAGAAATCCTTAGACTCTGCCTTGGTCACATTAGCTATTTACTGTGTCGTGTGGTGTGTTTGCCTGTTAATTCACATGTACCTCACATTAACTTTGAATGTTAGAGTATAAGACAGACCTGGTAAATTGTTTTATCTTTCTGAGCTCATATAGTAAAGTTTATCTTTCTTTGTTCAAAACTCATGTAGCTTTACTCACTGAACAAGTGTCTTCAATCTCAAATTTTGTCTACTTTAAACAAAATGTTATTGGTCCTGAACTGAATCTTACCAAAACCTTGGGGTCTGTTTAATGATCCAAAACAGAATTAAACTGACATCACTGTGACCACCAGATTCGAATGCATCCATTCCTTGGTTGAACTAGTTATGCAGTTTCTAATAATACAAGTTGGACATTGGTCACAAGTTGGAAAAAGCCCTACTTCATAGCATTGACCTCACTAAGTCACAGTAGAACTGTCTCTTCTGTGCACAGTAAGAAGTCTCACAGCATCAGATTAAAGTCCAACAGATTTATTTGGCAGCACAAGCTTTCGGAGTCTCGCTCCTTCATCAGGACCGACTCCAACGCCGGCATCTCCACATCATCTTCTATGCACACCAGCAATCCTTACCCTCCCCCCTTCCCCCCACTCCTCCACCACAGGTACAGCTTCATGCTTAGAGTACATTAATTCACACCAAGTCACACTCAACTATTAACCCTATAATCTGCATAACTCCCACTTGCCAAGTGCCTGAATTTTAAAATTTGCAGTCTCAAATCCAGATGCCTGAATGGCCTCACCCTCCCTATTTCGACAATGCAGAGAAATCTGTGATTATCCAAACCTGGCTTCAAGTGCATGTCCTTTGCTGTTCCATCAGCAACTGTGCCTATCGTTTCTGAGACTCTAGGCCCTGAAGTCCCCTCCTGAAATCTCACTGTCTCCTCTCTCTGTCTCCTTTAAGATGTTTCTCAAAATCTACCTGTTTAACCAAGTGTTTGGTCACCTGTCCTATCATCTCCTTCCAAGATATGAAGTGTCTTGAAACTTCTTAATGTATGAAAGGTGCGATAGGAATGAAAGTTGTTGTTGCTGATGTGGGCTCCCTGACTGTAGGGGCATCGTAGCCAAGCTTGATTCTAAAACCATAAGATGTGGGAGCAGAAATAGGCCATTTGGCCCATCGAGTCTGCTCCGCCATTCACTGAGATCATGATTGATCTGATGTGATAATCTTCAACCTAATGTCCCCGCCTTATCCCGCCTTGATTCCCTTACTAATTAAAAATCTATCCATCTCAGCCTTGAACATACTTAACGACCCTGCCTCTACAGCCCTCTGTGATAAAGAATTCCACAGATTCACTACCCTTTGAGAGAAGAAATTCCTCCTCATCTCTGTCTTAAATGATGACCCTTTACTTTGAGATTTTGCCCTTTGGTCCAGACTGTCCCACAAGGGGGAACAACCTCTGAGCATCTACACTATCAAGTCCCCTGAGAATCCTATATGTCTCAATAAGGTCACCTCTCATTCTTCTAAACTCTAATGAGTACAGGCCCAACCTACTCAACCTCTCCTCATAAGAAAATTCTTTCATACCCAGGATCAACTTAGTTTACCTTCCCTGGACTGCCTCCAATGTCAATATATCTTTCCTTAGATAAGGGGACCAAGATTGTTCACGGTATTCTAGAGGCCTTCATTTGTTTGAATAAACAAGCTCTTCCTATTGGGAATCTGTGAAGAATGATCTGAAACTGATTTTACTTTCCCCTCTTTTCATCCCTCTTCCTTGGAGACAACTGTGAACCAATTAGCTTGATGGAGACTGTGGATTAAACCTGGAGATCCTCCTCACCCTGTCCATCTCACTTCCAGATGAAGGATACGTTTGCCTACTGATCCTTCAGGGAAACAACAGGATGGATTTATTTTGTTGATGTTTGATGTGGTCTGTATGGGGGCCACCTTCTTTCTCCAACAATACATTTGGTCAATGGTGCGTGAGCTTAAAATCAGCCAGTTGGAAATCTCTGCATTCTGATCGGTTTGGGACTAGCAGGGAAAGTGCCGCTTTGGTGAGCTTGTGAAACATGAAACAAAAGCTCTTTGCTGATAAGAGCTTTGCAAACAGCTTCAATATTTACTTCAGAGAAAATAAAAACAAAAAGAATGTCATTTAAGTAGTGCCGTGTGTGAGCTCAGCTCCTCCCAAAGGTACATTTTTACTGAGGTTCATCTGAAGTACAGTAACTGTTGTAATGTAGAAAATATGGCAGCTGGCTCATGCACAGCAAGCTCCCATAAACAGTAATTTGATAACGATCGGATAATCTATTTTTGTTCTGTTGATTGGGGGTCAAGTATTGATCAAGACACTGCGGACATCTCCCCTGCTCATCTTCAGAATTGTACCTTGGGATCTTCAGGTGGACACAGTCTCGGTTTAATGTCCCACTCAAAAGACAGCACCTCTGACAGTGCAGCACTCCCTGTACTGGCACTGCACTAGAGTTTAGCCTTGCTTTTTGATTTCAAGCCCTGGAATGGGACTTGAACCAGAGGTAAGAAGGGTCCCAATAGTGAACACACTTATGAACATCTCCATTTGTTATTTATATGTTTTCTCTGAGGCAGCTCTTTTCATTCTAATGAGTTCTGTAGATCATCAGCAAGCGGAAAATTCCCATCAGAACCCTTCTGCATGTAAAGGGCTACTATCAATATGGTAGGTTGCTTAATGCAGCTTGGTGGAGAGAGTGGTGTAGTGGTAATGTCACTGGGTTAGTAATTCATAGACCCAGCTAATGACCTGGGGACATGGGTTCAAATCCCACCACAGCAGTTTGTGGAATTTAAATTCAATCAGTAAAATCTGGAATTGAAAGCTAGCAATAATGAGCATGACAACAACCATTGACTTTTGGAAGCAACCAGCCATGGTATGTGTTGAGGGTGACCTGCCTAATTTCTCTGGGTGTTGACCTAGTTGCATTAAAGGCTGTTAGGCCCTCAATCTTCACACACCCTGATCTCCATGCCACCTCTGTACCCTCATAGCCCCATGTATTCTCCATGGCCATTCACCCAGTATCCACAATGGACAGACTTCAGGAGGTATGTGCAATTTAGGAGGAAGCCATTCAATCATTTGAGCCTGCTCCACCATTCAACAAGATTATGGCTAAAAAAACGTGAAGATGAGAAAAAAAACTTCTACCAATCTGACAAAGTTGACACTCAAACTTGATGATTAAAAAAAATTCACAAACAAACATCTATTTCACTAACCACATCAAAGACAGCTAATCCTTTCATAACCTCTTAAAACCTTCAAACCAATATGTCTATACAGTCCCCTGCTGAGATAAGTAATTCTGGACCACTGAAACGTAGCCAAGCATTCACAATGAACTCAGCTATAATGTCAAAAGTTGAGAAATCTAAACAATGGAGTCTATTGGAATAGCAAAACAGATGACTAATGGCTTTTCTAAGCTGCCCAGATGGCCTGCCAATCATAACAATCCAGCTGTGAGTGTCTTCTTTACTCCAGATGAAAGCTACAGACTTTCTTTTTCAAATTTAAAGGGCTGAATGATCAAATCACTTCCGATCGAGGCACTTAAGCATATCTTATATCCACCCTTTAAAATTGTTTATTTCTCCTCCATAACCATATGTTCCCAGGTTCCCGATTAAGGCCATTGGAACAATGGAAATTGTGTGTGTTCATACTCAGCAGTCAAATCAAAGGCCCTGCTGAGTTTGGGTATCCTGCTGATGCGATTCCTGTCCCCTCCTACCTGCCAGGAGAAATGGGGTCTGCCGGAGATGGAAGCGGGGCTTGCATCCTGGTCCTGCCCACCACTTTCAAAGGTCTCCCGCGTCGCCCGGACTTGGCGAATATTTGGACATTTGAGACAGAAGGGTTGCAGGTTCAAGTCCCACTCCAGTATCTTTAGGTTCAGTTTCACCCTCATGAATTTCCAGCTCATATTTCCAGAACATGTGAGCTGGAGATACGTGAGGGTGAAGCAGAACTGAAAATATTTCTGATTAAGCATCGCAGTGAGGTATTATCCTGATCATCTAATGTATATGGGCAACAAGGTGGCACAGTGGTTAGCAATGCTGCCTCACATCGCAAGGGACCAGGTTCAATTTCCGGCTTGGGTCACTGTCTGTTTGCACATTCTCCCCGTGTCTGCGTGGGTTTCCTCCAGGTGCTCTGGTTTTCTCCTGAAGTCCAAAGATGTGCAGTTTAGGTGGATTGGCCACGCTAAATTGCCCCTTCGTGTCAGAGGGATTAGCAGGGTAAATACGTGCGGTTACAAGGATAGGGCCTGGGTGGGATTGTTTTTGGATGCAGGATTGATGGGCCAAAAGGCCTTTTCCTGCACTGTAGGGATTCTATGATTCTATAATTCAAAACGTTTATATGCTCTCAAAAGCATGCAACCCACAAGGTTATAAGAAGACTGGGAGGCTAGGGAGGAAATTGCGGGTCCCCTAGCCGAGATATTTGAATCATCGATTGTCACGGGTGAAGTGCCTGAAGATTGGAGAGTGGCAAATGTTGTGCCTTTGTTTAAAAAGGGCTGCAGGGAAAAGCCTGGAAACTATAGGCCAGTGAGCCTCACATCTGTGGTGGGTAAGTTGTTGGAAGGTATTTTGAGAGACAGGATCTACAGGCATTTAGAGACGCAAGGACTGATTAGGGACAGTCAGCATGGTTTTGTGAGTGGAAAATCATGTCTCACAAATTTGATTGAGTTTTTTGAAGGGGTAACCAAGAAGGTAGATGAGGGCAGTGCAGTTGATGTTATCTACATGGACTTTAGCAAGGCCTTTGACAAGGTACCGCATGGTAGGTTGTTGCATAAGGTTAAATCTCACGGGATCCAGGGTGAGATATCTAAATGGATACAAAATTGACTTCTTGTCAGAAGCCAGAGAGTGGTTATAGAGAGTTGTTTTTCAAACTGGAGGCCTGTGACCAGCGGTGTGCCTCAGGGATCAGTGCTGGGTCCACTGTTATTTGTCATTTATGTTAATGATTTGGATGAGAATATAGGAGGCATGGTTAGTAAGTTTGCAGATGACACCAAGATTGGTGACATAGTGGACAGTGAAGAAAGTAATCTCCGATTGCAACGAGATCTTGATCAATTGGGCCAGTGCGCTGACGACTGGCAGATGGAGTTTAATTTAGATAAATGCGAGGTGATGCATTTTGGTAGATTGAACCAGGGCAGGACTTACTCAGTTAATGGTAGGGCATTGGGGAGAGTTACAGAACAAAGAGATCTAGGGGTACATGTTCATAGCTCCTTAAAAGTGGACAGAGTGGTGAAGAAGGCATTCGGCATGCTTGGTTTCATCGGTCAGAACATTGAATACAGGAGTTGGGACGTCTTGTGAAGTTGTACAAGACATTGGTAAGGCCACACTTGGAATACTGTGTGCAGTTCTGGTCACCCTATTATAGAAAGGATATTATTAAACTAGAAAGAGTGCAGAAAAGATTTTTTAGGATGCTACCGGAACTTGATGGTTTGAGTTATAAGGAGAGGCTGGATAGACTGGGACTTTTTTTCTGGAGCGTAGGAGGCTGAGGGGTGATCTTATAGAGGTCTATAAAATAATGAGGGGCACAGATCAGCTCGATAGTCAATATATTTTCCCAAAGGTAGGGGAGTCTCAAACTAGAGGGCATAGGTTTAAGGTGAGAGGGGAGAGATACAAACGTGTCCAGAGAGGCAATTTCTTCACACTGAGGGTGGTGAGTGCCTGGAACAAGCTGCCAGAGGTAGTTGTAGAGGCGGGTACAATTTTGTCTTTTAAAAAGCATTTAAATAGTTACGTGGGTAAGATGTGTATCGAGGGATATGGGCCAAATGTGGGCAATTGGGATTAGCTTAGGAGTTTAAAAAAGGGCAGCATGGACAAGTTGGGCTGAAGGGCCTGTTTCCATGCTGTAAACCTTGATGACTCTATAACTGCTTTTGATTTAGTAATAGAATAATGGATGCACAAGAGTGATTTACAGGCTGGAATCTAATTGTAATGCTTGTGGGGGGGTGGTTTTGTATAGAATGACAGGTATCTAAAATTGAATTACAGACTGTAATCTGTTTGGGTGGTTTAGATACCTTAATGGATATCTGTGAGGAGGTTACAAGCTGGAATCTAATCAATGGTTTTGGAAGGTACATATATTTAATAATGGATACCTGGGAGTGAATTACAGAATGAACCAAATCAAGGGGTTCAGGTTGTTTATATATTATGTAAATCATGGTGTATAAGGCAACCTGGTGTAAAAGACCACCCCTTTTATCAGCATGCTTAGGTTTATACTCGGTCTATTTTTGGAAGGAATTTTTGAAGCATCAAATGTTGATTTTTATGCCCTGTTTTTGCTTAATGCGGTTTGGGGGAGAGAGTGGTAATGTCACTGGATTGGTAAGCCAGAAGCCTAGGCTAAGGCTCTGGGGTCATGGGTTCAAATGGCCTCTGGTGGAATTTAATGTTACAATGTCCTTTTAAGCGGCTGTTAATTTGCTTACTTTATTCATTCTAAAAGAGCATATAAGGCAAGTTAGTTGTGGCATTGGGTTAGTAGTTAGGTGACACTACTGTGATGCTGCATCCTGTGACTAAACCTACCAAGGAAAAGAACTGTATCTGGTTTTGCACTTTGCAGTCTGTCTTAGATCCACTTGACAAACTCCCTTGCTCCTTCTTTGAAATAGTGCCATGAGTTCTTCTGAGAGTAAGAAGTCTCACAACATAAGGTTAAAGTCCAACAGCTTTACTTGGTAGCACAAGAGGACAGAGAGGACAGGCAGGGCGCAAAGGACAGCAGCTCCAACAGTGCAGCACTCACTGGAGTGTCAACCTGGATTTCTGTGCTTTTATGGGTGGGGCTTGAACCCACAGCCGCCAGGCTCAGAAATAAAGACAGAAAATGCTAGAAAAGGTCAGACAGCATCTATGAAGAAGGAAGTAGAGTTAACCTTTCAGGTCTCTGACCTTTCATCATGTGAGGCTGGACCTGAAACCTAGAAACCCTACAGTGCAGAAGGAGGCCATTCGGCCCATCGAGTCTGCACTGACCACAATCCCGCCCAGGCCCTACCCCCACATATTTTACCCACTAATCCCTCTAACCTACGCATCCCAGGACTCTAAGGGGCATTTTTTTTAAACCTGGCCAATCAACCTAACCCACACATCTTTGGACTGTGGGAGGAAACCGGAGCACCCGGAGGAAACCCACGCAGACACGAGGAGAATGTGCAAACTCCACACAGACAGCGACCCAAGCCGGGAATCGAACCCGGGACCCTGGAGCTGTGAAGCAGCAGTGCTGACCACTGTGCTACCGTGCCACCCTACCCACTGTGCTACCGTGCCACCCTAACACTAACTATGTTTCTTTCTCCACGGATGCTGCCAGAGCTGTTGAGTTTTTCCAGCACTTTCTGTCTTTATTGCAGTCTCCCAGTGTTATTGCCCTTGTTTCCTGGCTCTGAGGTGAGTTTAGCACCAACTGAGACACATGAAGAACGAAGCTTGAATTTGTTGATAATGATTTGGCTCATGAGATGGTGATCCCATCAACAGTCTGCGACACTCTCATATGCAGCGCGCGTCTAATGTGGTCGTTCTATTCATTTTTGAGTTCACTGCTGTCAGTTTGAGTTTATCAGCTGCAGCTCTCAGCTGGGGCACTGGCAGTCAGTGAGTCGCAGTCTGTAGGCTCTGTGTGTGTGTGGATATACAATTAAATTCAAACTGTATGACTAATGATTACAATATCATTCTGCCTCTGTGGAAATTGCAGAACCCACCCCACAGTCTCACAAGTATATTTCAGGTAGACATTCAGGAAATAGTGAAAGGAGTGCTTCCCAAATTCTCCCCCCACCCCCACAATAAAAATGACAATAGGGGCACATAGACTCTCTGGAGGACATTCTGTCTCTATAGCAATGCTATGGTCATGTGATTTATTGATGGATGGAAGAATTTAAAATTGGCCTTGTCTCAAGGAATATAGAGACAAGTAAATATTTTGTTTCCCCCTTTGGTTAGGAACATAGGAACAGGAATAGGCCATTCAGCCCATCGAGGCTGCTCTGCCATTTAATACTATCGTGGCTTTTTCCTGCTTTCCCTTAGCTGGAGAAACCTGCTTGTTATAATCCTATAAGACCATTGTTTCTTACAGACTGATGGCGCACTGTTGGGTAGTGCAATGGAACCTACAGAGAGCAGGGTTTAAAGATGGAATTTGCATTCACGTGATGCCTTTCACACTTCAAGATGTCCCAAAGTGATTCACAGACACCTTTTTGAAGGAATGGAGGAAACAAAGCGACCAAAGTACACACAGCAAGCTCCCACAAACAGTAATGCGAGGGGGGAAGTGGTGTAAACTTTTACAAAAAGATTTATGTTATCTGACCTTGCCCTTTGTAACTTTGGTTCTGGCAAGACTCCAACCAATCACGGCAAAAGCAGAACTCTGGATTGCAAATTTTAAAAGAAGTTTGTGTTTGAAAGGGAAAAGGTAAACTTATCAAAAACACAACAGACTTTCACAACTTCAGTTGGGTGATCAATCCAGCTAGAGATGTAAGTTGACCTCAGGATCCCTCACTGACAAGACTTCCCTGAAATCTCGCCCCAGGGACCACTGCTCCTCATGACTAGTCTCTCTCTCACTCACTCACTCAGGCATGCTCTCACTTTCGCTTTCGCTTTCACTTTCGCGCTCTCTCTCTCACTCGTGACTAATTAGCAAAGATGTTTCTCAAAAGTTCCATTTTAAACCCTTGATTCAGCATTACCTCACCTCAAATTGAGTATGGTAATTAGCCAATTGGTCAATTGTTACTGAGTTCATTTTATTGGGTTTGGCTATTTGTGCACATTGTCCTGTGGAGTGGAGCAATGAGACTTTTCATGATGTTTTCTTTATCTGAATCTGTACGAGTCTCTACTCGTTCCCGGGTATCTGCATCAGTCAAGGATAGAATGGAGATTTGTGCTTTGTGGTATATGATTGCTCCCATCCAACACAGATAAAGCTTACAACAGCAAATTAATAGTTTTAACCTGACTGATGTTAGTATATATTGTGCACTAATATATATTCCCAACCTTAATAACCACTTGCTTAATTACCTATTCCTCCATCATAACATAATTGAGGCATATTACTTATTTAATCATCTGTTCCTAGCTAGTTACTAATTATACAGCGATTCTTGTTCAGTATGTGTGAATGATTGTTAAGCGTAGAATCCAAAATGGCTTATTTGGCCAATGTTAGTATAAAATGGTGCCTTGACCTCATTAGCCCATTGTAGTGAATATAATGTGAAAAACGTCCCAAAAGTAGTCAATTAAAATTAAAGTAGTCAATTAAAATTAAACTAATAAACCAGGCCTACTGAGGGCACTATCAAATCAGTTACTCTAACATCAGATCAAGTGTAGTATTGCAGAGTTAGTATGAGATGATGCATTATTAGTTTCTTCCATTTATCAATGCAGACATTGGTTTCTTATTGAACAAGAACCATTAACACTGTAAGAATGTAGGGGAATGGAAGGACCATTCATCTTTGAAATCTGCTCTGTTTCTCGGTGGTCTATATATTGTTGTGACTATTATTTAATGCTCTCAGTCCAAGGAAATGTCACCCAGTAATGCAGCTCCCCAAACACCAAATGAACAAAAAGTTGGAATATTAGCCCAACCCTACAACCCATGTGTACAGCTCTGAACAATTGTGTTCTATGGTTGACAACGGTCACAGCAGCAGATGATTTGAAATGATCTGCTTACACCTGCCTTATCTACAATGTTTGTCTCTTCAATGGTCCCTTTAGGTCTGCCAACCCCCAGTGAAAACTCTACAAACCCTTTCCTTAGAACATTGATTCCTGGGGTCATCTGAGTGTTCTTTTCATGGCTTCAGTGTGTCCTTTCGAAGGTAGATTTTCCATAGTGTTTAATCCTTAGTCTCCTAGGTAAGTTAAATGTGCAATAAATACTGGTGGATAGCTAGATGGCATGATTTGTGGCTGTCACTACTGTCAATATCTGAGATGTGGGGCATGCCCAACTACTGTCTGCACCAAAGGGCGTTGTATCAAACCTATCTGGTTACTGGCTGAAAAGTGCTTATTTTCAATAGGTTGCCAGCTCTGGTTGAATGTATTCCTGGAGGTTTCATCATGTGACCCAGTCCTTGGTTCCTGCTATTGGTCGTCCAACATGTCTATCCTGATGATATCCCACCTTCCCAGATCAATTTGAAACTGAGGAGACTTGTCATGAGGATGATGCCCGGCAGACTTCCCGGAACTTTTATAACTAGTAAAACGGAGGTTGTTCAAACAACCTGGAAACAAAAAGACAATGGACTAAATCTTACCAAAAAACGGTAGAATGTTGCTTCTGGCAAGAAAACCAGTCGTTTTCTCTCCAGATTCTACAATATTCAGCCCCCCAAAAAATCAAGGGGGCGTCTTTCACTCCGTCATATGGGGGGTGAGGCCTCAACCCGCCGGAAAAACCACGCTGCTCAGAGATCGGGGCGCCATCCTTAAAGGGCGCTCTGTTCATAACCTGAGTAAACCTCCCCTCCAGCCCACCATAGAGGTCTTTCTAAACCCCTGATCATTGTTGCCCCCCTTCTCCACCCCCCCCCCCCCCCCCCACCCGCCACCACACACAGACACACAGTCTGAGCCGACACCGCCTCACCTCTGCCACTCACACCATCAGTGGCCATCGTTGGCATGCCCTGTTCCTCCGTCCACTCCCAGCCACCACCACATCTAAACGAATCCCCCATGAGACTCCCATGGAGCCTGCCTTTGGTACAGGTTGGCACTGCCAGGTTGGCATGGTGCCATCTTGACAGTGCCAACTTGTGCCAAGGGGCAGTGCCAGGCCACTGCCTGGCCATGTCCCTCTCTCCTGGGTGCTATACTCACCTTTGCACCCCCGGGGAGACCTCCACAACAAATTCATGTCTAGGTGAACTCTTTGTATACATTGGCGCGGTGTCAATGTGTGGCGAGGTGCTCAATATCTGGTAAGGGAGCGGGTTAATCATATCAAAATCTATTCAAATGCTAATGACATCGCCAGCGAGGGGTGAGAAAGATCCAAAATCCGGAACTCGCTGGCGAGAACTGTGACTTCTGGATCTTGAGCCCCCGCTGGCATCCACACGGACGGTGAGAGTGGGCTCAAGATTGCTCTCTCAAAATTTCCAATGCCTCGGTGATAGAGTTGCCAACATCTACAGGGTTGCCCTGGAATCTCCAGGAATTGAAGGTCAGTCGCCAGGACACTGCTGCATGTAACCCTCGAGAAAAATCATCCAGACATTAATAAAGTGTTTTTTTGTAATTTCCTCTTTATCAAATTTAAGAATATTGAATATGGGAAAAAAGGCTGTTTAATTATCAGATAGTCATCATCCAATTGGGCAATGAGTCTATGTTGCTTTCCAATTGGCGTAGGAAGTCAGTATGTCACAAGGATAGATGTGTTGGCCGATTAATGGCTGGAGTGTGGGGGCAAGTCATGTGAGGAAACCTCCAAGAATATATTTAGTCACAGTTGGCAACCTTGCTCATTGATATTTGCACAGTAAGAGGTCTCACAACACCAGGTTAAAGTCCAACAGGTTTATTTGGTGGCACAAGCCACAAACTTTCTTGTGCTACCAAATAAACCTGTTGGACTTTAACCTGGTGTTGTGAGACTTCTTACTGTGCTTACCCCAGTCCAACGCCGGCATCTCCACATCATTGATATTTGATCAGAGTTTATCATGGCAGTGTATTTCAGTGAAGTCAGACTAATAAGTTGCTGTGTCTCTGCCACAGAGAGAATGGGGCTGACAGTCTCTCCCTATCCATCACCTGACACACACACACACACACACATACACACACCACAAACTCTAACGTCTGGTGCAGTCCACACGAGTATTTCAGATCAGGTCTGAGGTATCCCAGGCCACATCATGTCTGCTATCAGGGGTGTTTACCTGGGAATGTGGTGGGTGTGGTGGGGGGGGGGGGGGGGGGGGGTGGTGGCGTTGGTGGAAGAAAGCCAACCGCTAATGAAGATTCATTCACTCATGGGATGTGGACATCACTGGCAAGGTTGGTAACCATCCCTGATTGCCCTTGATTGGAGTGGCTTGCTGGGCCACTTAAGAGTCAACCCATTGTTGTGGGTCTAAAGTCACGTGTAGGCCAGACCAGGTAAGATTTCCTTCCCTCCAAATGTCTCCACATGGTCACCTGCTGTCAATCAGCCCCTTCAACCACTGCCATTGGCTGCCAAATGTGCCCATCCACCTGGCAAACCCACTTTCCCACACCAATCAGAGAGCCGGTGGGCTCTTCATTCACTGATTGGATGATTCTTGATGGTTGGTCAGGTGGGCCTGCCCCTTCCCCACCCCCACCAGCAACCCATACTTTTACAATTCATAAACAAAAGGAGTATTTCCAAGAAACTCTTTGTAATGTCCCTGTTGATTTTCCTCTGGGTTTCCTCCCAGAATGTAACCACGAGATTAAATCTTTAATTCCTGGAGACTTCAAGGCAATCGGGAAGCTTTGCCAACTCCAAGCACTGGGCAGAGGAAAACTGTTTCCAGAGTTTGGCCCGGAGATTCTCCGACTGGAATGTACGGATTGCCAGAGGTTCAGGGAAAAGAAACGGAGCCAATTAACTTCAAACCCCTGACTTTTCCAAGCAGAAAGGCTTAATGAAAATATTAATGGGATTGACATCTTTCTGGCCCTGTATAGTTCCAGAAACATCTGTGCTGAAGCCTTCCCTCCCTCTGTCCAGCACTGATAACTTATTTTGTGTTGATTGAGGGCCCTTTCTGTTAGTTTCTGAAAGTAGAGTGGAGATTTGAATTTTTCATTTTGTATTTTTATAGTGCCGTGCTATCTGCCAGCAGCAGCTGTGTGTTCGAAGACAGCATCTCCGATAAATTCCCCTTCTAACTAAAGGTTTACATCCTGGAGAGGTGACTGTGTGTAATTGCTCATTCGCAGCCTGCCTGAGGGCAGGCCTTGTACAGGATGCTGACGCTGATGTCCTGTCAGAAACACGAGGCTTGTCTGCCAGCCCTCCTCTTCTCTCTTGTCAATCCTTTGACTTACGACTTGTGGTAAAAACTGCAGCAGCTCTGCTTAGAAGTTACACAAGGAAAACACCCAGTTTGCCAAAAGAAACGGCTGTTTTACTGGATGCCGCAGCCATTTAGCTATCTTTTATTCTGCTGGCTGTACTGGCAAAAGCTTGTGGCTTGTGCTACCAAGTTAGTTCCCTCCAGCCGTACCTCCAATGCCATTCAGAGAGCTTATGATGAAAATTTCCCTAGAATTCCCTACTCTGGCATCATGGACATTATTGAACGCAACATAAATAACAGGTGCAGGAGGAGGCCACTTGGCCCCTTAAGCCTGCTCTGCCATTCAATTATATAATTACTGATCTGATTATGGACTTAATTCCACAATTCTGTCTGCCTCCACCACCCCCCCTCCCCCTCCCCATAATGCTTGACTCTCTTATAGATCACAAATCTGTCTAACTCAGCCTTGAGTATGTACAACCTCTCTGAGGTAGAGAATTCCAAAGATTAACAACTCTCCGAGAGAAGAAATTCCTCCTCACCTCCATTTTAGAAGGGAGCTCCCCTTGGGTGCCCTTCCCCATGGTGAGTTCACTGGCATGGGGGTATTGAATCAGATGGGAGGCTGGGCAGGTAGGGCCCCTGGCAGCTCCCCGGAACTGCTCTGCTCATGTCTATGACGGGGAGACCCATGGACAGTTCTCCTTCCCTGCCGCCAAATGAGACTCTTAAGTGGGAAATAAATAAGGGCAGTGTCTGAATAATGCGGCACCTGTCCCTGGAGTGTTTAGTATGGCGGTACAGAGGGAGCTTTACCCTGCAACTAACCAGTGTTGTATCCATCTTAGGAATGCTTGACAGGGTATTCTGCACTTTACGTCAGATCCTTGCTGCTTGTTTTGTGGTGATATTGGACAGCAAATGAGGGAGTGTTGCATTTCTCAGCCCTGACATGGTGTATCTCTGAGCAAAGTGAAGTCACAACAGAGACCGGGGGGCCGGGGGGGGGGGGTTAGTGCTGCAATGATTGAAACTAAATTGCACATTATAGAATCCCTACAGTGCAGAAGGTAACCATTCAGCCCATCGGGTCTGCACTGACTCTCCGACAGAGTATCTCACCGAGGCCCACCCCCCACTCTATCCCCATAACCCCACGCATTTACCACGGTCAATCTACCTAATCAGCACATCTTTGGATTGTGGGAGTAAATCAGAGCACCCCGAGAAAACCCACGCAGACTCGGGGAGAATATACAAATTCCACACAGCCACCCAAGGCTGGAATTGAACCCTGGTCCCTGGCGCTGTCAGACAGCAGGGCTAACCACTGTGCCACCGTGTCATCCATTGTGCTCTGATGACTATGTCCAATGTGGGAGAGTCATGCTTTGTGTAGTTGTTGTGTTTTGGTTGCCTGATGTTGGTAGTAATAAGTCTGGGAAGATCAGAAATCTATATTTTAATAATATTTGCCATGCCGTCTTGTGCAGTAGAAGGACCGGTTTGAACTGGTTTTGTTGCACATTTCATGAGTCTCCAGTCCAGCCGTGAAACGTGCCCCTCCCCCCCGAAGCACTTACACATATCGATTAGTTCCTTGCTAAGTAGTTCCTAACTCTTTACAGAAATGTACAGATAATGCAACATGATATAATGGTCATGTTGGTAAGGGACCCAGATCGGGGATGGAGGTGTTAAATGGGGTAGTTGGGTTTGAGAGTGCAATCTGTCTGCCCAGCGAAGGCACACTGACCTCAGCTACATTGAAACTTAGCTCCATGCCAGCGACATTAGCAGTAGAATAGGGGAAGAGATCTGTACTGCACAGATGGAGAAAGGTTGCCGCTGTTTCAAGTAAAGACCCAACAATTGTGGCACAGGTTGAAGGTCAGGACAGATTTACTGGATTCTTTGTATGTGATGATTGTAGCTTCATAGTAATCGAGTGGAATGTGACCTCCAAGCTGGTGCTGGAGGAGCTTCACGAGGCTACGTGTCATGTGCTTCTGATGTTTTGTCTTACCTTCCTATGTCTGTTGGTGTTCGGGCTTGTTCCTTACAACAGCAAAGGCAGGAGGAAGGGAGGGCAATACTGGATGTGTTTAAACACACAGACAGCCTGAGAGCTGTAGTTGTTGAGTGTAAATGGTAAAGTTGATGAAGTGACGGAAGGCTGCATTGCTGAGAGTAAGAATTTGTATTTCAATCGCATGTTTCTTGATCGCAGGATGTCCGAAGATGCTTTATAGCCAATGAGAAATGTAGGAAATGCTCAGCCAATTGGCGCACAGCAAGATCCCACAAACAGCAATGAGATTATGGCTGGATCGTCTATTTCAGAAACCTGAAATAACAAAAGTGCTGGAAATACCCAGCAGTTCAGGCAGCCTCTGTGAAGAGAAACAGATCTACCACCTTTCATCAGAACATCCATTTTAGACATTGGGATAAATATTGGCCAAGATACCGGGCAGAATCTGACTGCTCATCTTCGAATGCATGTTCAGTGGAATCTTTTACATCCACTTGAGAGAGGACAGACCTGACCTCATTTAGATATCTCATCAGAAAGACAGTGGGTGGGATTTTCTGGCCCGCTCGCCCCAAAACCCGAAAATCCCACCCGAGGTCAACGGACCTTTGCATGCCCCCGCTCCCCCCCCGCTACCACCCGGTATGATTCCCTTGGCGGGTGGGACAGGAAAGTTCCGCCCAGTTTCTCTGGCATTCACTCACTTCTATCTCAGTGAAACCTACAAAACACTTAAAGGAATAGACAGAGTAGATGCAGGTCAGACCCTGGGGAGTCTAGAACCAGAAGTGCAGTTTCAAAATAAGGGGGAAGCCACTTAGGAGCAAAATGAGGATTTGTGTTGTGAATCTTTGGGTTGTGAATCTTTGGAATTGCCTACCCATCGGGCTGTGGAAGCTCAGTCACTGAGTAAGTTTAAAACAGAGATTAACAGATTTCAAAATACCAATGATGCAGAGGGATAAGGGGATAATGTGGGAAAGGGATTGGCCAAGATTTTAGACCATAAGACCATAAGACATAGGAGCGGAAGTAAGGCCATTCGGCCCATCGAGTCCACTCCACCATTCAATCATGGTTGATTTCAACTCCATTTACCCGCTCTCTCCCCATAGCCCTTAATTCCTCGAGAAATCAAGAATTTATCAATTTCTGTCTTGAAGACGCTCAACGTCTCGGCCTCCACAGCCCTCTGTGGCAATGAATTCCACAGACCCACCACTCTCTGGCTGAAGAAATTTCTCCTCATCTCTGTTCTAAAGTGACTCCCTTTTATTCTAAGGCTGTGCCCCCGCGTCCTAGTCTCCCCTTTTAATGGAAACAACTTCCCTACGTCCATCCTATCTAAGCCGTTCATTACCTTGTAAGTTTCTATCAGATCTCCCCTCAACCTCCTAAACTCCAATGAATATAATCCCACGATCCTCAGACGTTCATCGTATGTCAGGCCTACCATTCCTGGGATCATCCGTGTGAATCTCCGCTGGACCCGCTCCAGTGCCAGTATGTCCTTCCTGAGGTGTGGGGCCCAAAATTGCTCACAGTACTCCAAATGGGGCCTAACCAGTGCTTTATAAAGCCTCAGAAGTACATCCCTGCTTTTGTATTCCAAGCCTCTTGAGATAAATGACAACATTACATTTGCTTTCTTAATTACGGACTCAACCTGCAAGTTTACCTTTAGAGAATCCTGGACTAGGACTCCCAAGTCCCTTTGCACTTTAGCATTATGAATTTTGTCACCGTTTAGAAAATAGTCCATGCCTCTATTCTTTTTTCCAAAGTGTACGACCTCGCACTTGCCCACGTTGAATTTCATCAGCCACTTCTTGGACCACTCTCCTAAACTGTCTAAATCTTTCTGCAGCCTCCCCACCTCCTCAATACTACCTGCCCCTCCACCTATCTTTGTATCATCGGCAAACTTGGCCAGAATGCTCCCAGTCCCGTCATCTAGATCATTTTCCACTTCCATTCGCGGCGGGCAGAGAGAGCAGAAAATCTCGCGAGATCATGAAAATGTATTTTACATTGTCATCAAACCAGCTCGCAATCGCCCACTCCTCCTGCCGATAACAAGTCACGTTTCCCATATTCATCAGAATCATCATTTCTATTCATTTGTATCTAATTATAGTCTCTGCTGTCCGGAAGGTTCTTGCCACCCTGGACGATGAGGCCACACTGGAGTGCAGTCACATTGCGTGTTTCACAATGATACATAAGTGATGTGACCCTGGCGACCTGCTCTTTGCTCCGCGATCAAGGACCTTTTTGCCTACTTTGCCTCGAGCAGTGCTAACGCGACTCAGTGTCTGGCTCTGGTGGCAGCGCCAAATCGGGTTCAGGGGAGCCATTTCAAAAGTCCGATTCCACCAGACGATCGGTAAGGCGGCTGCAGGATAAGGCTGGCTCGGTGTCTGGGGCAGTCCATTTTTAACAATACAAGTGGTCTCACAATGCTGAGGGTTGAGGTGGACGGGGGGCATAGGCCCCTCCACTTCAGGATGTCTATAAGCATCACAAGGACAATGGCATCAAGAGTTACGGGGGAGGAGTGAAAGGTCATTGAGTGAGGATAATCTTAATGTTTGCTACTGTGGTGATGATGGGTGTGTGTGGGGGGGGGGCGGAGGTGGGTGGGCGAGGGGGGAGGGGGAAGGTGGGGGTGTGGTTTCCGTTTTCACACAGGGAGAGTCCAATCTGAAATTAAAAAAGGAAAATGCTGGATAAACTCAGCAGGTTTGGCATCAACTACGGCGAGAGAAACAGAGTTCACATTTCAAATCTTGGCTGATTCTTCTTCCGAGCTGGAGGTATGTGATGGCCTAGTGGTATTATCGCTAGACTATTAATCCAGAAACTCACATAACGTTCTAGGGACCTGGGTTCGAATCCTGCCACAGCAGATGGTGGAATTTGAATTCAATAAAAAACATATCTGGAATTGAGAATCCACTGATGACCATGAAACAATTGTCGATTATTGGAAAAACCCATCTAGTTCACTAATGCCCTTTAGGGAAGGAAATCTGCCGTTCCTATCTGGTCTGGCCTACATGTGACTCCAGAGCCACAGAAATGTGGTTGACTCTCAACTGCCCTCTAAGGGTAACTAGGGATAGGCAATAAATGCTGGCCAACCAGCGACACCCATGTCCCACAAATGAATTTTAAAAAATAGAGGGTCAAAGCTGATCTGGCAGCGAGAACTCACCACCACAGCCAGCCATGACTGCACAGATAAAAACTATCATCCAATGAAACGGTCTGCTGGGGACTTTGCAGACACCTTGGATGACAGCTGATTGCAATGGTGGGAGGGGGTGGGAGGGGACACAATTAAAGAGCCAGCTAACTGAACTCCGCATTCCTACATGAACAGACAGGCACAGCTGAGAGATGTTAGTGGTCTCTCAATGGCATTGCAGGAAATCACCAAACTGAAACATGATGTGTGTTCATTGTGCTGTGTAATGGGTACATAAACCACGGGGTAGATCGTTCATGTGGCGAGCATTTGGTGACTCAGGAACCAGGGCCATTAACTCACAGTCGTGCACGAGTTATTGTCATCAAGATTTCATATGGCAGACAAGTTCTGAGTCCTGTTCCTTTCTCATTTACACTGCAGAGAGGAGGCCATGAGGCAGATGGAGCCTGCGTTCATTGCTGCCTGAGTAATTGCAGACAGAAATGAGAGAGCAAGGAGATGATTACAAAGGAGGAGGCTGGCTCACCAAAAGTAGGAGCAAAGCCCGGAAGACCAAGGCTCAATGCTAACCCCCCCCACTGCAAACATAAATGTTCAGGAAAACAGTAATATTGTCAGAGGCGCCTTGCTACACCAAGTGTGTACCAATGTCACCTGTCTTATCTATAGATAACCGAGAATCGATGTCACCAATGTCTCCGCGTGTCCAAGGATCTGGCAACTCACATTTGTCAGATTCTGCATGAATTGGTGCCACAAAGTCTCAGAGGACATTTTGCCAATGGCTGTGAAAGTAATAGCCACAGTCAACTTCTGCTCCACTGGCTCCTTCCAGGGCTTGACGGAGAATCTCTGTGCCATCTCTCACCCATCCACACACTATGCATGCCAAGGCCCACAATTACATCAATTTTGACCGAGATTAAACACACCAATGCTACAGCATTGGCCTTCACTGAGAGTTCTGGGTTTTCACAAGATGAGAGGTCACATGACACCAGGTTATAGTCCAACCGGTTTATTTGAAACCACAAGCTTTCAGAGTGCTGCTCCTTTGTCACATGAAGTGGAGTGAGGTGCGCAGGTACAGAATATAAAGACAGAGTGATGACACTCCACCGAGACATCCGGTTCCAGTCTCCCGGGCAAGTCCAGACATACACTTTCTCACCTCTGACCTGTGTCTGTGTTTAAACTTGGCCTGTCCAAATTCCCATCAGGTATGGCTGTGGAGGCTTTTGACTGTTGTTTAATTTAGATTGTCCAGTTCTATGTCGGGCCTAGTTGTTTAGGCCGTTGGCTACTTGGCCACACATTGAACTAAACAGATGGCACATCATTTCCAAATTTGATCCAAAATCAGGAGCCGACAAGATTGTAGTCAGCCCAGAGAGCTGCTGCTGACCCTACGAAAGGAAAGGTCTCCCATTCATATAGCGCCTTACACAACCTCAGGCCATTCCAGCCAGTGGAGTATGTTTAATGTGTTGGAATATGAAGTAATGTGGCAGCCAGTATCGCACACTGCACAATCCCACAAACAGCAAATGACATGGAATAAAACATGTGAGGATTCTGTACTGGGCAGATTACCGCCCAAGCTGCGAAGATAAAAATCTGTCCAGTGTTACCTCGCCCTGTCTTGTAAATCCTGGAATTAGCAGTTCATGAGATGATTGAAGCTCCTCTCGTGCTATTTCAGAGTTCCAATAGTATCACCCTCGTGAAGATACGGAGAACATTGCAGAGTGGGAGCTCAGCTCACTGTCCATAGCCTCCTGATGATCACTGGACTCAGACACAAGTTTATAAGCCCGGTTCTCTTTAAAGGCTTGCACAGATTTATTCCTAGATGCATTGCTAATCTCCCTTTTTCAAAGCAAAGATTCATATTGTTAACAGAGATGGTGCGTACGGGGAATGTCTCTTGAAGTGCAAGTTATTTAACTAAAATAAAAATGGCTGCTGCAACCCGACTGGCTACCTCGACAGGCGCTGTGGTCCTTTCCAGCTGGGTTGGAAATGGCAATGCTTAAAGCTAAAGGTCACATGTTTAATTTGCCGTGCTCAGTCTCAACTGTTTGAGATGGCAGCCAGCTGACTCCAGTTGGTCGCAGTATCTCTGGGTTAGGAAAGGAATATTTTGGCAGTACCTTGGATCTTCCCCAGTGATTTCTGCTGGAAAAAGGTGGGCCTGCAGCTGAGGGGAACTGATGTACTCCATGGTTGACAAGCCTGCCAACGTTAATGGGTTTGGGCTCACTCCGGAAGAATCGAGGCTGTGGTGTGCTCAGAACCTTTGGAAGAGAGGAGTGGGCGCATGGTTTGGCAGGGTATGAGGGGCCAGCGCAAATGGGTAGAGTCATAGTTTAGAATGGAGGCTATGAGGAACAATGGAGGGGTGGGGGGGGGAGTGCTGGGTGGAGGTGCATGAGGTGGCATGAGTTGGCAGGCATGGGGCACGGGGAGTGTGTGAGGGGTGAGGCCCGGAAGGAAAGTCTAGTTTAATTTTTGTTTTCATAGCTTCGACCAAGTGCTGGAGCATCCAGGCCAACCTTTCACCCGGGCCCTCCTCCAAACTCTTTCTGGGGCAGTGGCCCCAACTCGCATTTTGACTGCTCCCCCCACCACCACCCTCAAAACCCCCTGAAGTGAAAATGTGACCTTCCAGGTCACTTTCTCCTGGGTCAGGCCTGGGGACTTGGGAATTATATGGACTCCTGATGTGGAAGTGAAAGTTCAGGCCTACCTCTCAGGGTTTGTAACTTTAAGTGTGTGCATAAAGATACTCCGCCATGGGTTCGTCTTCTCTTTTCCTACTTCAAAACATGGCTTTCCTCCTTTGCAGCTTCTCCTCACTTCATATTTCCCTCCTCCAGCTAGAAGCAGGTTGGCTGCTAACAACACAGTAACGCTGTTGGACAGCTAGCTGCCTGAGAGTGGTCAGGGCAGAAATATCCTCGACATTACCCTTCCATGGTGACAGCCATGGCTCACTCCCTATCCCGCCTCCTCAGGCAGATTGTTGTGGGAAGAATTCCCACTACCGGAATCTAGGCTGACACTCCAGTGTAACAGTGGGAGAGCGCTGCACTGTCTCGGGCGCTGTCATTCCGATGAAATGTTAAACAGAGGCTCTGTCTGCACTCTCGGGGAAGTATAAAACATCCCATGACACAACTGGAAGAATTCCTCCCTCATGTCCTGCTGATATTTATCCCTCAACCAACATCAGAAAAAAACCAGACGATCTCTTCAGAATCACATTGCCATTTGTGGAAGCTTGCTGTGCACAAATTGGTTGCCGTGTTCCCTATTTTCCAACAGTGACTACACTTCAAAGGTACTTCATTCGCTGGATATCTCTTTGGGAGGTCCTGAGACTGTGAAAGGTACTCTATTTTTATCCGTTTTCTTGGGAATGGGGGTGTCACCATCAAAGTCAGCATTTGTTACCCACTTTTAATTGCGTTTGAACTGAGAGGCTTGTTAACCCACCACAGAGGGCAATCAAGAGTCACGTTGCTGTGGGTCTGAAGTAATTTGTAGGCCAGACCAGGTAAGGAAGGGAGAGGGGGGCATTTAATGACAATGTTTTGAATGACAATGAGGGAGGTTTGGTTTAGCTCAGTTGGCTGGACAGCTGGTTCGTAATGCAGAGCACCACCAACAGCGTGGGTTCAATTCCCGTACCGGCTGAGGTTATTCATGAAGGCCCCAACTTCTTAACCTTGTCCCTTGCCTGAGGTGTGGTGATCCTCAGTTTAAATCACCACCAGTCACAGCCTATGGTCATCTGGGACTACAGCATCTTTATCCTTAAGAGGAAGGAAGTTTCCTGGGCCTGATTTTCCGTTCGGGGCAGGCCTGAAGTCAGCATGGGTGGCAGCAGATGTGAAATAGCTTTTACCTGAGATCATGTTGTAAACAGGATACTACACTGGCTGGCCAATTAACAGCCATCCAGTGTGAAACACGCTCTGTGAAAGGCTGAGCACTGCCAAGGGAGGGCGGGAAGAGGGGGGCGCCAAGAGAAGGAAGTTCCCGATGTGCTTACTCAAGGGGGCCACAACTGCAGAGCTGTCTGAGGTAGCTGCTGATCTGTGCAAAAATAAATATCAGTGGAAAAACGATGTCCCTTGTGTCTGGGCAGCACAGGCCTAAATACATTTGTGAATTAGAAGAGGAATAAGACGCAAAGAGTTGAGGGGAAGAAATTCCAAAACTTAGGGCCCTGGCAGCTGAAGGTACAGTCATCAATGGCAGAACAATTAAAATGAGGAATTCTCAAGAGGCAAGAATTAGAGTGCAGATAGCTGAGGAACTAAATTTAAAAATAACAATTCCATTTCTACAAAGTCTCATCAAAAATGAAATCCATACATTTCCATACATGAGGGGGTTGTGAAGCTGGAGAATATCACAGCCAAAGGGAGGAGCATAGAGGGATCTGAAAACAAGAATAAGAATTTGAAAATCGAGGTGATACTTATCTTGGAGTGCGTCAGTGAACACAGGGGTGATGGGTAAACAGAGCTTGGCGTGAGCTAGGCCATGAGCAGCAGATGTTTGGGTGGCCTCACATTTATGGTGGGTACAATGTGGGAGGACAGCCAGAGGTGTGTTGGAATAGTCAAGTCTCAAGGTAGGAAAGGACTGGGTGATTTGATTTGATTTATTATTGTCACATGTATTCGTATACAGTGAAATGTATTGTTTCTTGCGTGCTATACAAACAAAGCATACCATTCATAGAGAAGGAAAGGAGAGAGTAGAGAATGTAGTGTTACAGTCATAGCTAGGGTGTAGAGAAAGATCAACTTTAATGTGAGGTAGGTCCATTCAAAAGTCTGATGACAGCAGGGAAGAAGCTGTTCTTGAGTCGGTTGGTACGTGACCTCTGACTTTTGTATCTTTTTCTTGATGAAAGAAGGTGGAAGAGAGAATGCCTGGGGTGCGTGGGGTCCTTAATTATGCTGGAACAGAAAAAACTACTATAAAAGTTTCTATAGGTATGTAAAGAGGAAAAGATGGACAAAAGCAAATGCAGGCTCTTCATGGTCAGAAACGGGAGAATTCATAACAGGGAATAAAGAAATAGCTGAGGAACTAAATTTGTACTTTGCTTTTGTCTTCACAAAGGAATACATAAATAATGTACGGCAAGTTCTGACAAACACGAGTTTTAGTGAGGAGCTGAAGGGAATCAGTATTCATAGAGAAATGGTTTGGGCAAATTGATGGGATTAAAGGTGGATAAATCTCCAGGGCCTGATAATCCTCTTCTCAGAGTACTTAAGGAAGTGGCCCTAGAAATAATAGATCTACTGGTGGTTATTTTCCAACATTCTTTGGACTCTGGACTGGTTCCTACAGATTGAAGGGTAGCTAATGGAAGCCCGCTGTTCAAAAAGGGAGGTAGAGAGAAAACAGGGAACTATAGACCAGTGAGCCTAACATCGATAGTAGGGAAGTTTCTAGAGTCCATTATCAAGGATTTCATAGCACAGCATTTGGAAAGTAGTGGTATAATCAGACAGAGTCAACATGGATTTGCGTAAGGGAAATCATGCTTGATGAATCTACTGGAATTCTTTGAGGATGTAGCTAGTAGAATTGACCAGGGAGAACCAGTGCATGTGGTTTATTTAGACTTTTAGAAGGCTTTTGACAAGGTCTCACATAGCAGATTACTATGTAAAGTTAAAGTGCATGGGATTGCAGGTAATGTCTTAAGATGGATAGAAGGTTGGTTAGCAGATAGGAAGTAAAGAGTTGGAATATATGAGTCTTTTTCTGATTGGCAGGCAGTAACTGGTAGGTTTGACAAGGATCTGTGCTAGGACCCCAACTGACCACATTATATATTCATGATTTGGAAGAGGAAACTGAATGTATTATCTCCAGATTTGCAGATGACACAAAGTTGGGTGGGAGGGTGAGCAGTGAGGAAGGATGGACAGGCTGAGTGAGTGGACATATATATGGCAGATGCAATATAATGTGGATGAATTTGAGATTATCCACTTCGGTAGCAAAAAAAGGAAGGCAGATCATTAATTGAATGACAGACCTGCCATCCCAGGAATCAGCCCGGTAAACCTTCGCTGCACTCCCTCTATAGCAAGACCATTCTTCCTCAGATAAGGACACCAAAACTGCACACAATACTCCAGATGTGAGAGGTGTCCCAATTGAGAGAGGTGTCCAATTGCATCAGTCACTGAAAGTAAGCGCGCGGTACAGCAGGCAGTAAATAAGGCAAATGGCATGTTGGCCTTCACAGCGAGAGGATTTGAGTATAGTGATAGGGATGTTTTACTCCAATGTATAGGACATTGATGAGGTCACACCTGGAGTATTGTGTGCAGTTTTGGTGTCCTTATCTGAGGAAGAATGGTCTTGCTATGGAGGGAATGCAGCAAAGGTTTACCAGGTTGATTCCTGGGATGGCAGGTCTGTCATATGAGGAGAGAATAAGTCAGTTAGGATTATATTCACTGGAGTTTAGAAGGGTGAGAGGGGATCTCGTAGAAACTTATAAAATTCTAACATGGTTAGACAGAGAAGATTCAGAAAGAATGTTCCCAATGAGGTGGGGGTTCCCAATGAGGTGGGGGGGGGGGGGGGGGGGGGGGGGGAGTCCAGAACTAAGGGTCATAGTTTAAGGATAAGGGGTAAAACTTTTAGGACTGAGGTGAGGAGAAATGTCTTATTCCAGAGGATGGTGAATGTGTGGAATTCACTACAGAGTATACTCAACAGAATGTAGTTGAGGCCAAAACATTGTGTGATTTCAAGAAGGAATTAGATATAGCTCTTGAGACTAAAGGGATCAAGGGATATGGAGGGAAGGCGGAATCAAGATGTTGAATTTGATGATTAGCCATGACCATGTACCAAGAACAGCTTCTTCCCTATCATCAGACTTTTGAATGGACCTACCTTGCATTAAGTTGATCTTTCTCTACATCCTAGCTATGACTGTAACACTACATTTTGCACTCTCTCATTTCCTTCTCTATGAATGTTATGCTTTGTCTGTATAGTGCACAAGAAACAATACTTTTCACTGTATACTAATACATGTGACAATAATAAATCAAATCAAAGATCGTAATGAATGATGGAGCAGGCTTGAAGAGAATAAAAGGGGTTATCTTTGAATTACAGAATGATCCTGGGTACGGAGGGATTTTCTCATGAGGAGAGGTTGAGTAGGTTGGGCCTGTACTCATTAGAGTTTAGAAGAATGAGAGGTGACTTATTGAGACATATAGAATTCTCAGGAGGCTTGACAGAGTATATGCTTAGAGGTTGTTTCCCCTTGTGGAGGAGTCTAGGACCAGAAGACAGGTTTTCTTTCTTATTATTTTCTCTCCCTTTTCCTGCTTGAGTAATCTAAATTTCCCTGGCAGTTACTCAGCTAGGTTATAGGGTCTGAAGGTCATCAGAGCCAAGAGAAGTCTGCGCCTTACCACAGGTGCACTCTATATACAGCCTAAGGCACAAAAGCTGCTATGATCTGTTATAATTCATGTCAGAAACTCCAAAGTGTTTTATGAAGCCTGCCTGGATCATAAGTTTTGCATCTTGAATTTGGCTAGGATAAGCATGATATATTTCACCACAGGTATGATTCAAATAACCCACCAGGGAGCTTTAATTAAACAAAATTTATTTAAGAATATAGTTAACATATATGGAAAGAAAATTAGCAATAACTTTTATCAATTACAAACAAAAACAAAACAATCAAAATAATGTATAACCCTTAATAAATATTTCTAAAATGGTCCAATCAAACAAAAACTTCCCATAGACAAAAACCCTTTCCACAGGTTTAACACAGCAAAACTAATGCTCACGCGATACGGGAACTGAGTCCTTTAGTTGAATGCTGCAGTTCTCTTGAGGCACACAGAGACAGGCTTAGAGTCAGAACAGCCTCCCAGAACACCAGGGAGAGACTCTGGTTGAGCCACCAACAGCAGATTCACGGCTTCAGAAAGGCAAGAAGCCTTGCTTTCAGCTAACCAGCGGAATTTCTAAAACCAGGGAGAGAGAGAAACACTTCTTTTCAGCTTGATGTCCCTTCTAAACTAAACTTCTGCCAGTCAAAACAGAAAATGAAACCTTAAAATCACTAGGAAGGAAAAAAAACTGTCCAAAACACATGACCTTCCTCCTAACAATGCAGTGTCATAAAGGATGCCAGAGTAAAAATAAACTAAGCCCATTTAAGTAGCAGTAAAAGGACTTCTACAGACAACTCGGCAACACTGAAAGTTGAGAGCTACAGGGAGCATGATTTTTAAAAAATCTCTTAAAGGTGCACTTACGTCACACCTTCTGCCCTAAGAAAAAAAATGAACCATTAACCTTCAAAAATGGTTTCATATTTCAAACCTTTTTAGTTTCACATTACTAGTACTCGACAGTAAATATACATACATTTTACAAAATCAAAACATACAAACATAATAGGAATATAGTCCATTTCAGTGCTTGTCTTCCACCATCAAACGCTCCTCCTTCCTGTTTATCACATTCATGACACCCTGCTTCCTCTCTAGTATTCTCCTTCAGTCCTTGATCCTGCTTTGATTCCAAAGCCAAACTCAGATGGTTGTTATGATGACAAATTAGCTCTGATAATGTCCTCCGAGAACTAAGCAGGATCAGTAAGATAACATATTATGTTGTGTAGTCAGGGCCATTCAGAAAGGTCATTTTATCTCTGTCCCTTTTTTGTTCATTGACCTTAGCTCCTCCTCTGTCAAGCCATTCGACTCCTTTGTTTGCTCTTGATCTGCACCATCACTTCCTGCACATTCTTTGGCAAAGACACATAGCAGATTGTCTTCCTTGGTGTCAGAACCCATTTTGACCATGGCTCCAAATAACACGCTGCTGCAAAAACCATCGTAATTCAGTCAAATGCCAGCTGCGTACAGTATGATTTCATTAGGGATCCACATCTCTGCCGACCGTACAGAATCATCATGCCAGCAGTTCATTTTAGATGATGGTACCATTTCAGCAAACAGTCTGATCTTATGTTGCTGTCCTTTCTGTTGATCCACATTAGTATGATACTGCCATTCCTTAATCTCCTTTTTGAGATTACACATGACTGTCGATTCATCTACACTTCTCTTTGGACAGGTGATGAGCTATTTTTGACGGTCCTGCAATTTGCGTTCAGGCAATTTCAACAACTCAGGAACATGTTCCAAAACAGTCAACTTGATTTATATCTGTCTCCACATCTGCGCACTTTCTTTATTCACGTTATTGTCTATTAACTGGTTCTGCTTCTCCACCCCCACCAGTTTTATATAATCAATCGAGACTTTCGACTGCTGCATCTCAGACTGAATAAACTGCACCTTTTCCAACCGAACCTGTGCTAACTTGAAAAGGTTATATTTGTAAGGATGTTGTTTAATTGGAACTGCATTTCTCACAACTTAATAGAGGTTTATAAAATGATGAAGGGGATAGATAGAGTGAACGTTCAAAGACTATTTCCTCGGGTAGATGGAGCTATTACAAGGGGGCATAACTATAGGGTTCGTGGTGGGAGATACAGGAAGGATATCAGAGGTAGGTTCTTTACGCAGAGAGTGGTTGGGGTGTGGAATGGACTGCCTGCAGTGATAGTGGAGTCAGACACTTTAGGAACATTTAAGCGGTTATTGGATAGGCACATGGAGCACACCAGGATGATAGGGAGTGGGATAGCTTGATCTTGGTTTCAGATAAAGCTCGGCACAGCATCGTGGGCCGAAGGGCCTGTTCTGTGCTGTACTGTTCTATGTTCTATGTTCTATCTCACTCCCAATTATTTTAGTACTTCCCAGTGTATTCCCACATACGTGTTCATGTGATATTAATAACTCTTTCAAGTCAGTTCAATTTTTCTCTGGAAGGTAACTCAATAATGTATCCCAATTTTTAGTAATATCCTCGTTATCCAATTTAATTTGAGGAATGTCAAATTTAGAGTCATCCGGATTCGGTTCTTCCCTCTGAGTTATAACGACTAAAACATTCTCCTTCTGCTCTCCTTTCCGATCAAAATACCTTTTCAGCATATTCTGGGTGCCGCACTTTAGGAAGGATGTGAAGGCATTTGAGAGCATGCAGAAAAGATTAATGAGAATGGTTCCAGGGATGAGGAATTACTCTAGCGAGCTAGCACCGACACTATAGCTGGATGGCTTCCTCCTGTGCTGTAACCGATCTATGATTCTACCTTAGTCAATGCCAAATAATTTTAAAGGCCCATATCAAGTCACCTGTCTCTTTTAGACAAAAGAACCTCAGCCTGTTTAATCTAAGCTGACAGGTGTGACAACTCTGCTATCGTCCTTGCAAATGCTGGCCTAGACAACGATGCTCGCATCCTGTGAATGGATAATAAAAAAAATTGCTCTGTTCCTCTATTCTATTTAGATTCCTCCATATCCACTCTTACAATTAAATAGCACGTCAGTGCTAAAAGAAGGGGCAGCTAACAGTAGAGTGGCAGAGAGGCTGCCAGATACAAGTGCATAATGACTTCATTGAGGAGCAACACCACAGGAGGCCCACTCATCCTATATCGAAAGCTTAGATTAGATTCATGTTTTATTGTGTATTGATATTATCCTGTAGCTCTCTCCCAGGGATCATTATTCTCGATATAAAACGGCCATTTACCAAAAGAATTATCATTCTTGGCTGCTGGCTGCATTCATTTGGAAAGTGATGTAGCAAAGTGAGAGAAAATCATCCCTTATTCAGTCGCCTTTAATCACCGTATTTGATAGGCTTTGTTCTGCTGCACTTTGCAGTTCCCCTTACTCTGGCATTACCTTTGATTGAACCACCAGGGAATGTACTGCCTGGTGATAGGCACTGTCGGTGAAAAATAAGATGTGTTTTCTTTTCACGGCAAGATGCAGCTTGAATTACATTCAGAAAAACTCTCTGAGAAAGTGAACTGCGCACACATTGAGCACAAAGACTTGACGTGGGAGGCACTTAGGGACTAAACTGACCAGCCCTCGGAAGTAGGTGTCGGAATTACGATGTGTGAATAGCTCGCGCCCAGTCATTACACCCACACAGTGTGCCAACTGAGTGCTGCTTTCATAGAATCATAGCAGAAGGAGGCCATTCAACCCATCGAGCCTGCATTGACTCTCCGACAGAATATCTTCTCTGTCAATGATTTCAACACCAGGTTAAAGTCCAACAGGTTTATTTGGTAGCAAATACCATAAGCTTTCGGAGCTTGCTGCTCCTTCGTCAGATGGAGTGGTCTCTGTGGTCACAGAGACCACTCCATCTGACGAAGGAGCAGCAAGCTCCGAAAGCTTATGGTATTTGCTACCAAATAAACCTGTTGGACTTTAACCTGGTGTTGTGAGACTTCTTACTGTGCTTACCCCAGTCCAACGCCGGCATCTCCACATAATGATTTCAACACCAGCCCAGTGCAAACACCACTATACATTGGCCGGACACAGCAGCCAGACGGATAGTGTCTTGCACTACTTAAAGCCAGCCTGCGCCTCTGAAAAGGGAAACGTGGCTAGAATGAGTTCTGGGAATTATGCAGGAAGTTGGTCTGTCTGGGAAACAGTGCAGAATGGCACGATATGGGGGAGAGTGGGTTCCATCACTTTTGGGTGCTGCACTGCAGGACTTGGTGGAGTAGTTGGAAAGAGGCCCTCCAGACACATGGCCTGGGATTTTCCCCTCCTGTTTTCATCCGAGGAATTCGGTGACGGGAGCCGAAAATCTCACGAAAAGTCGAAATTGCGTTTCACGCCGACATTGGGAATATCATTTGTACGCATTATCATCTCATCATCAGGCTTCTACACCAGAATCATTTCACTCCCCCAATTAAAAATAATACCCTGACTTTCGAGAGGTTAAGTTACGTCATGAACCCCCCCCCCAACTTTATGTTTTTCTGTCAGTGCCCTTGCTTTTTCCTGTCTATAAAGGCCAGCCCACACTGCTGCTTTTCACACTGAGATGGTGCAGCCTCTGACCGAGGCTTCCAGACCCAGAGCTGCTCAGGGCCTTCCTCCAAGCCCATGTGCAGTCCCACAGGCTTTCCACCCCAGCCATGGAGCAGCCAGTGGGGGAGCACCAGGACAGCCAGAGGCACGGGGAAGAGAGGCTCAGGAAATGCACAGGGCTGATTAATTGATGCAACTGGGCATGATTTCTGGTTTGTAATATTTATTTTGCGGTGGCTTTTATCTTGTGTGGCAGCATGACTTTCACGATACGCTTGGCTGCGCATGTGCGCTTGGAAGGTCCCGGAGGTCAAGAGCCAAGTCGTCAGCCACCCTCTGGGTGGCTATGGTGTCACAAACGCGACTGGTACAGCGGGCAGCCACAGAATGAAGACATTATAACTGCTTCCAGGATACTGGGCATTGACCTGCATGATTGGCTGTCTATGGTCACACACCAGCTGGACAAAGAGGGTGTAAAATCCTTTTCAGTTCCAGCGATGATATGGTCACAAAGCAATGTGCATACAGTCAATGGCACCCTGCATGTGGGGAAGCCTGCAGTCCTAGTGAAACCACCTGCTCACTCTGCTTGTTAGTTTCTGGCAATAAAACAATGAGAAGTAGTTAGCTCTAAATGAGCTCTAACCAGTCTCAGTGGCCTCCCTTACGCAGCAAACTGAAATGTTCTATTATCTCCAGCTCGAGCCTGAAGGAGCCAAATGCAGAAAATCTCATTGTCAGACAGTGTGGTCCTGCCCTGCTCTGTGCTTGAAGATGTGGATGCTCTTATTCAAGTTCAGACCTCTCACATGTTGTTCTTCTCTGAGATTCAAGTTGGGCAGTTGTTCCCCGAGTGCCCCATTCAAATCTGGAGTCCTGTTGAGTGCCCTTCTCGACCTTCTGCTCCTGCTCTCTCTTCCAGCACCTCGTCCTGCTCCTCTCTCATTTGTGCAGAAGCCTTGAAGCTAGTTAAAATTCCTTGACATGCTGCCACACCATTCCCTACGGACTTTGGACTTGAAACAACCATCAAGAGCACCTATAGAATTGTAGCAGCAACCAGGGGGAAAATAATCAACCTGCAACTAATCTGTAAATAGTTGATAAACTCTTTAAATAGTACTGGTGGGGGGACACCTTTCTGCTGCTGAATATGTGCTGAGAGAGGACATTAACTGGAATATTGTGCTCTAAAATGGCATTGTGGCAAGAAATCCCTAAGAGATGTCACAATCAGCCTGTCCTAGGTACTATCAGCTGTTGTCCACTGGATGGTCTGTAGTGCCCTCACCAATATGGTGTTCATCACCATAGTGTGTGGCCATAGCTGCTATTCTGGAACTCTAAAACCACTTGCAACACCTTTAAAAAAAGAGGATGGTAACAAGTAAGCCGATTGGAATTTGTGAATTTTCACTTCCTGCGAGGAATAAAGTTATGATGTGAAGATGCCGGCGTTGGACTGGGGTAAACACAGTAAGAGTTTTAACAACACCAGGTTAAAGTCCAACAGGTTTATTTGGTAGCAAATGCCATTAGCTTTCGGAGCCCTGCTCCTTCGTCAGATGGAGTGGATATCTGCTCCATCTGACGAAGGAGCAGGGCTCTGAAAGCTAATGGCATTTGCTACCAAATAAACCTGTTGGACTTTAACCTGGTGTTGTTAAAACTCTTACTAGGATTTGAGTTAAGCAGAGTTATCCTAATTCTTTGAGTCATGGTTTACACACTTGCTGCTCCATTGGACTGTGGTGTATCTATAATTTCTGATGAATATGCTTCACAAACAACCAAACCACAACAAAATCATTTGGAATCATTATCAATAGTTAGCTGAACTATTAGGTGGTGACATGTTGTCCTCCAGACTGGCAGAACCCTCTAAACTCCATTCAACTGAATCAGGATGCAAAATAGAACCCCTGCTCTGGCCTGATGGGAAGCGACTGAAATTATTTTGGAAACTGGCTAGACTGTGACATGTTTACATGATGATTGGTTATAGGAGACAAGCTTGCCACATTTATAGAGACAAACAAATAAATGTATTTCAAAATCTAGATTTAAAATGTGTTCTTCCTCATCCCTTTCCAAAGGCCTATTTGTCTTTATTTATATTCTTGAGATTTGTACTCACCCGACGTCACTCCTTTGGTTACTGGATAATGAGTCCCATTGTTTTTTTTTTCTTCATTCGTGGGACATGGGCGTTGCTGGCTGACCAGCATTTATTGCCCATCCCTAGTTGCCCTTGAACTGAGTGACTTGTCAGGCCATTTCAGAGGGCAGCTGAGAGTCAACCACTTGCTGTGGCTCTGGAGTCACATGTAGGCCAGACCAGGCAAGGACGGCAAATTTCCTTCCCTAAAGGACATTAGTGAACCATGTCACCAATAAGACTAACATAATCATTTGAAAATAATCCCAATTGCAATGAGCAGATGTTAGGACCATTATTAATGTCTACCCCATCTCTTTACGTACCTTTGTACTCACTGCTAATTCCCAAAGGAATTTGGAGCAGAGCTGTTATATGTGAAGGAAGTCACGCATCAATCTCTGTCCTTCATTCTTATGATGAGTGCAATAGACTCTGTGAAGGGGATCTGCAGGCCAATTAATCTCACCTGCTCAGGGCTAACTACAAACCTGACTACATTTGTGGACCAGTTGCGATGCGAGTCTCGAGGCTTTCCCAACATCTTTTCCTCAGCTGCTTGAAGGCCATTTCTGTGGGCAGTACACACATCTCCTGAACTGCAGCCTGTGGATTTGTCTTGACTGCTGCATTAAGTGCAGCTCAAGGTGCAACACTGGACTCTTGGACATTGCTGATAAGAGAGATGTTAAATGCGTCACTATCAAGGCAGCTGGTTGAAACAGCATTGCACGGCTGGAAAAACATGCATTAACGCAACATCTTATTGCATTCTTATTGCATTCCCCAGTCGTCCAAAAGCATTTCGTAACCAATGGATCACTTCTGAAGTGCATTCACTGGTGTTCTGTAGATGAGCAATGTGTGCAGCAAGATCCCACAAACACCAAAAAAATCAATAACCAGATAATCTGTTTGGATGCAATATAAATATTCTCAGGACACTGTTTGGATAGCGTTTTGGGATATTTTGTGCCCATTGGAATAAGAAGATAGGCCATGGCGTAACATTGCAGATGAATGACAATGCTTTTGACCGTGTTGCACTCCCTTAGTACTGCATTGATGTGTCGGCTAGAATTCTCTGGCCTCGCCCGTGGCTGGGATTCTCTGGTCTAGCAGCAGTGAATGGTCTTTTGGCTGAGCGCCAAATTCTCTGTTCTCACTGGCAGTAGTGGCGGGTGAAAGAGACTGGAGGATTGAGGCTGTCAGCCTGGGTCTTTATGCTGAGGTCTGTAATGGGGCTTGAATCCTCAATCTGCTGATCCGGTGGGGCAGGAACAGCACGGTGTGCTTTGAACTGCTTTTCACACCCTAAATCACTGAGCAGACTGCTCGATAAAATAATTACTTTATCTACATTTACATCAGCATAAACATAGGCCACATGTTAGTTAGCACAATGACCGTATAAGAGATCCGAAACTAATTCTCGAGGAGGGTAAGCTTTCAAGTGTCAGGTTCTTGTGAGTTGCGTGGGGCGAAGACTAAGGAAATTTGGCATGTCAGCTACGACTCTCACTAACTTTTATAGATGCACCATGGAAAGCATTCTTTCTGGTTGTATCACAGCTTGGTCTGGCTCCTGCTCTGCCCAAGACCACAAGGAACTACAAACGGTCATGAATGTAGCCCAATCCATCACGCAAACCAGTCTCCCATCCATTGACTCTGTCTGCACTTCCTGCTGCCTCGGCAAAGCAGCTAACGTAATTAAGGACCCCACGCACCCCGAACATTCTTTCTTCCAGATACAAAAAGATACAAAAGTCTGAGGTCACGTACCAACTGACTCAAGAACAGCTTCTTCCCTGCTGCTGTCAGACTTTTGAATAGACCTAGCTCGCATTAAGTTGTTCTTTCTCTGCACCCTAGCTATGACTGTAACACTACATTCTGCACTCTCTCGTTTTCTTCTCTATGAACGGTATGTTTTATCTGCATAGCGCGCAAGAAACAATATTTTTCACTGTATGTTAATACATGTGACAATAACAAGTCAAATCAAATCAAATCAAGGGATGGGGTTGGTCTGGGTCTGTACCATAGATTGCCAAATTCTAGAAGTGGTTTTAGATCTTCTAACATTTTCTGGGTAACCATTGCTGTAATACAGTCGGAACTATCCAAGTCTGTGATTTACTTTGCATTTTGGATTGTTCCCAGTGCCCAGTAGAAATTGATACACTTTCCTGGAGCTCAGAAGTCTCAGCGGCAGGAACAGGCCGAATTGATGATTCTACTATTACATCTCTCAGATTTAAAACAGATGGGGGAAAATGACTACTCTCAAAGGGTGGTGAATCAGTGGAATTCACCACCCCAGAGTGGGGGGATGCCGGGACATTGAGCAAATTTAAGGAGGAGATAGAGAGATTTTTCATGAGTAATGGGTTGAAGGATTATGGAGAATGGGCAGGAAGGTGGAGTTGAGGCTGAGATACAATCAGCCATGATCGTATTGAATGGCAGAGCAGACTTGAAGGGTTGAACTGCCTACTCCTGCTCCTAGTTCTTATATTCTTCAGAACAATCCTGTTTGTAGATTTTGGGAAGGAGGTTAAAATGGGCTCTGCAAGGATGGGGCTCTATGAGGTTAGAGTGGAGAGAGAATCTCCAGAGGAGATGAGGTCACAAAACGATTGAATCACAGTCAGAGGAGGTTGGCCGAAGTGTCAGAGAATTAGCCTCTGCTAGGTAGAGGTCAGTACATCAAACAACAGCATAATGGCAAGTTTGGTGACAATGTTAGGGTTGGACCTGAGAGAATAGAGTTCTGCAAGTTCAGGAGATGGATCAGAGTGACTGAGGGGAGCAGAGGAATTGAGACGGCGAATGCTGATTTTTTTCCCCTCAGTTCTGAAATGGATGGCCTTACACTCACCCACACTGATCACCATCAGCCCACTGATTTAATCCATGTACCATTGTAGCTATCTCCTCCCAATCATACAGCCTACCGTACTTCCTAATTATGTGTGTCAGCAAACCGAGATATCCAACTGTCTATTCCTTCATCATTAAATACGATGAAAATCTAAGGCCTCTGGCGAATAAAACTTGTCACATCTTGCTAATCAGATAACAACACGTTATCTATACTCTTGTCATCTACATCCCACCCAGTAGCTATTGTCATAATTCTAATTCCATGAGCTCTCAATTTTATTAATAATTTCTTGCCTGGGACCTTATCGAATGCCTTCTAGATATCGATATCAGAATTTATCCATAGATATTCTGCTAGTGACTGACATAAAGGTTTAACCAGATGGGTCAGGCAGCACAAATTCATGTCAATTCTCTGATCAGTTGATACCTGTCTAAATGCCCGGTCACTCGTGTCTATAATGATAGCTCCAGAAGGTTCTCCACAATCGATTTTAAACTGTCAGGCCTGTTTCTTCTTTGCCATCCTACTTAAATAATGGAGTGACATTGGCGATCTTCCAGTCCAAATGTACAATTTTTAAATCTCGAGAGCTTTGGGAAACCTTGGCTGACGCATCTGAAATTTCCTTAATGATTCATTGGACTGGCCTGGGGTGGAAAGCATTGTTTCCTGAAGAGCGATCTGCATCCTTCCTTCATTGCTGACCTGAAAGAAAGATGCTCACAAGGATTTATCATTTCTTGATGGTATGATTCTCCCACTTCACGATGGAAATTTCACTTTGGGGCTAAGTCAAGGGGATGGCTTGGCATGCAACAGCTGTGTGTCAGATCGCAAGTAAGCAACAAACATTGAAGTACATACGAACATCCAAATTAGGAGCTGGAGTAGGCCTCTTGAGCCTGCTCTGTTATTCAATAAGATCATGGCTTGCTCAGCCATTTCAGAGTGCAGTTAAGAGTAAACTACATTGCTGTGGGTCTGCAGTCACATATAAGCCAGAACAGGTAAGGACGGCAGATTTCTTTCCCGAAAGGACCTTAATGGGTTTTTACAAGAATCAATGGTAGTTTCATGGTCATCATTACTGAGACTAGCTTTATATTCCAGATTTATTATTGAATTTAAATTCCAGCAGCTGCTGCGGTGGGATTTGAACCTGTGTCCCCAGACCAACATACGAACATATGAATTAGGAGCAGGAGTAGGTCATTTGGCCCCACGAGCCTGCTCTGCCATTCAATAAAATCATGGTTGGTCTGATTGTAACCTCAATCCCATATTCTTGCCTATCCCCTTTCACCCACTTATTAATCAAGAATCTATCTCACTCTGCCGTAAAAATATTCAGTCTGCTTCCGCCGCCTTTTGAGGAAGAGAGTTCAGAGACTCACAACCCCCTGAGTGAAAACAATTCTCCTCACCTCTGTCTTAAATGAGTGACTCTTTATTATTAAACAGTGACCCCTAGTTCTAGATTGTCCCACAGAAGAAACATCCTCTCTCAATACCCCTCAGGATCTTCAACACTTGAGCGAGTCGCCTCCTACTCTTCTAAATTCTAGTGGATACAAACCAAACCTCTTTAACCTTTCCTCATAAGACAACCCTCCCATTGCTGGTACCAGTCTAGTAAACCTTCTCTGAACTGCTTCTAATGCATTTACATCTTGCCTTAAATAAGGTGACCAATACTCCAGATGTGGTCTCAATGGCCTGACCATTATTTTTTAAAAATCATTTGTGGGACATGGGCCTCGCTGACCTAGTTGCCTGAGGGCAGTTGAGAGTGAACCACATTGCTGTGGCTCCAGAGTCACATGTAGGCCAGGCCAGGTAAGGACGGCAGATTTCCTTCCCTAAAGAACATTAGTGAACAAGATTGGTTTTTCCGACCATCAAAGAAGAACAAAGAACAAAGAAAATTACAGCACAGGAACAGGCCCTTTGGCCCTCCAAACCGGCACTGACCATGCTGCCTGACTGAACTAAAACCCTCTACTCTTCCGGGGATTGTATCCCTCTATTCCCATCCTATTTATGTATTTGTCAAGATGCCTCTTAAAAGTCACTACTTTATCTGCTATCAACAATGGTTTCATGGTCATCAGTGGATTCTTAATTCCAGATATTTTTTATTGAATTCAAATCCCACCATCTGCTGTGGTGGGATTCGAACCAGGGTCCAGGACGTTAACTGAGTTTCTGGATTAATAGCCGAGCAATAATATCACTAGGCCATTGTCTCCCCATTAGCCTGGGCCTTGGAATTGCTAGTGCAGTGACTACGCTACATCACACCATCTCCCCATG